>NC_090326.1:2085552-2400552 GCF_035084215.1 Heptranchias perlo | reverse complement strand
CCCAGACTAATCCCACTTTCTCTCATTTGGTCCGTGGACCTGCAGGTCACGGCTCTTCAGTTGCTCATCCAGGTATTTTTTAGATGTGTTGAGGGCTTTTGCTGCTACCACCCTCTCAGGCAGTGAGTTCCAGACCTCCACCACCCTCAGGGTGAAAAAAAAACATAATTTCCGCTCTAATCCTTCTCCCAATCACTTTAAATCTATGCCCCCTGGTAATTGACCCCTCCACCAAGGGAAATAGGTCCTTCCTATCCACTCTATCTAGGCCCCTCATAATGTTGTTCATCTCAATCAAATCACCCCTCAGCCTCCGCTGTTCCATGGAAAACAACCCCAGCCTATCCAATCTGTCATCATAGCTAAAATTCTCCAGTCCTGGCAACATCCTCCTAAATTTCCTCTGCCCCCTCTCTAGTGCAATCACATCCTTTCTGCAGTGTCGTGACCAGAACTGTGCTTACCACTCAAGCTATGGCCAAACTCGTGTTTTATACAGTTCCAACATAACATCTCTGCTTTTATATACTATGCCTCTGCTATGGCTTCTTAACTACTTTATCTACCTGTCCTGCTACCTTCAGGTATCTGTGGACATGCACTCCAAGGCCGCTCACTTCATTTACACCTCTCAGTATCCTCCCATTTATTGTAGAACCATTGAATCATAGAAAACTTACAGCACAGAAGGGGGCATTCGGCCCATCGTGTCCGCTCCGTCTCGAAGAACAAACAGGTGCCCATTCTAATCCCACCTTCCAGCACCCGGTCCGTAGCCCTGCAGTTTACAGCACTTTATGTCCAGGTCTAGGTATTTTTTAAAAGAGTTGATGGTCCCTGCCTCTACCACAATTCGGGCAGCGAATTACATAAACGCACGACCCTCTGGGTAAAATTTTTTTTCGTCATGTCCCATCGAATCCTTCCGGCAATCAGATTAAATCTCTGTCCTCTAGTTCTTGAACTCTCCGCCAGGGGAACCAGGTACTTCCTGTTAACTTTTTGTATTCACTTGCCTTGTTTGCTGTCCCGAAATGCATTAGCTCACACTTCTCCGCATTGAACTTCATTTGCCACTTTTCTGCCGATCTGTCCAGTCCATTGATATCTTCCTTCAGTCTACAGCTTTCCTCCTCACTATCAACCACACGGCCTATCTTTGTGTCATACACACATTTCTTAATCATGCCCCCTACGATTAAATTCAAATCGTTAATGTAGACCACGAAAAAAGGAACTCGTACCGAGCCCTGTGGCACCCCATTGGAACAGCCTTCCAGTTGTAATAACACCTGTCGGCCATTACTCTTTGCTTCCTGCCAATGAACCATTTTTGGATCCAACTTGCTTATTCCCTTGGATCCCATGGGCCTTCACTTTTTTTGACCAATCTGCCACGTGGGACCTTGTCAAAAAACTTGCTAAAATCTATGTAGACTACATCAATTGCGCTACCCTCATCGATCCTCCTTGTCACCTCCTCGAAAAATTCAATCAATTTAGTCAGACACGACCTCCCCTTAACAAATCCGTGCTCACTGTCCTTAATTAATCCGTGCCATCCTAACCGACAGTTTATCCTGTCCCTCAAAATTGGTTCCAATAATTTGCCAACACCAACGTTAGGCTGACTGTCCTGTAATTACTCAATCTATTCTTCGCTCCCTTTTTAAAGAACGGTACAATGTTAGCAATCCTCCATTCCTCCGGCACTAGGCCTGTATACAGTGAGGTTTGGAACATTATTTCTAAAGTCTCCGCTATTTCCCTCCTGGCTTCGTTTAACAGCCTGGAATACATTTCATCCGGCCCTGTTGATTTATCCACTTTCAAAGATGCTAATCTCCTGAACACTTCCTCTCTCACTATTTTTATCCCATCCAATATTTCACACTCCTCTCTAACTTCAATTCCTGCATCATCTCTCTCCTTTGTGAAGACAAATGCATGTTAACTTTTTGCGTTTCTTGTACGGAGACACCCAGATCTCTCGGAACACCAACATTTAATAGTTTCTCACCATTTTAAAATATTCTGTTTTTATATTCTTCCTACCAAAGTGAATAACCCCACATTTCCCCACATTATACTCCATCTGCCACCTTCTTGCCCACTCATTTAACCTGTCTATATCCCTTTGTGTCCTCCTCACTGCTTATAGAATCATAGAATCATAGAAGTTTACAACATGGAAACAGGCCCTTCGGCCCAACATGTCCATGTCGCCCAGTTTATAACACTAAGCTAGTCCCTTACGCAACTAGCTTTGTATCATCAGCAAACTCTGACACATTACACACAGTCCCTTCATCTAAGCCATTAATATAGATTGTAAATAGCTGAGGCCGAAGCACTGTTCCTTGAACCACCCTTCCAGTTACAGCCTGCCAACCTGAGAATGACCCAATTATTCCTGCTCTCTCTTTTCTGCGCGTTACCCTATCCTCTATCCATGTTAATGTAACACCCTAACCCCATGAGCCCTTACCATGTGCAACAATCTTTTATGTCGCACCTTATCGAATACGGTTTGGAAATCCAAATATACCACATCCACTGGTTCCGCTTACTTTACCCTGTAAATTTCATTCTCAAAGACGTCTAATAACTTTATTAAAAAAGATTTCCCTTTCATAAAACCAAGTTGACAGTGCTTAATCATATAATGATTTTCTAAGTGCCCTGTTACTAATTCCTTAATAATGGATTCCAGCATTTTCCCAACGACTGATGTCAGGTTAACTGGCCCGTAGTTCTCTGTTTTCTCTCTTCATCTTTTCTTGAATAGCGAGTTTACATTTGCTACCATCCAATACGCTGGAACCATTGTCGAATCTAGGGAATTTTGGAAGATCATAATCAATGCATCCACTATCTGTCCAGCCACTTAATTTCGCACACTCGGATGTAGCCATCACGTCTAGGGGATTTTTAGCCTCCTTAGTTTCTCCAGTGTCTTTCCTCTGCTGATATTAATTATTTTAAGTCCCTCACTCTCATTAGCCCCTTGGTTCCCCATTATTTCTGGTATGCTTTTTGTGTCTACTTCTGTGAAGGCAGATTAAAAAAAATTTGTTAAACGTCTCTGCCATTTCCTTATTCCCCATTATAATTTCAACTGTCTAAGCCTCTATGCGGCCAGAGTTTGGCGGCCTTTACCCTCAGTATGATGGCCTCAATACCCCTCAGTGTGTTGACTGCCTTACTGGTAGCCATTTTGCTTCAGGATCAGGGCGGTTATTTTGTTTATGCTTCATGGCGGGCCGTTTGCTTAACATAACCATACTGCCAACCCCGCCGCCCCCCGCCCCCAGTAAGATGGCTGCCTTGCCCCTCAGCAAGATGTAAGATGTCCAGGTTGCTGCTTAGTAAGATGCATTACTCAAGGCAATTTTGTTTCGGGTTCATGGCATTGAAGTTATTGTTCTCCTGTCTTTACCAAGGAATGAGATGCTGCCAGAGTCTGAGTAAAGGAAGGTACTGGATGGGCTAAAAAATGATAAAGAAGATGTTCTTGAAAGGCTAGTTGTACTTAAAGTAGATAAGACACCCGGATTGGATGGGAAGCATCCTAGGTTGCTCAGGGATGTAGTGGTGGAAATTGGAGATGTACTGTCCATAATCTTCCAAAAATTCGTAGATACGAGGGTGATGCCAGAGGACCGGATAATTGCAAATGCTACAGTGTTGTACAAAGAAGTGTGTTAGGATAAACCCAGCAACTATAGGCCAGTAAGTTTAACCTCAGTGGCGGTGAAACTTTTGGAAATGATAATCCGGGACCAAATGAACAGTCACTTGGACGAGGGTGGTTTGATTATGGAAAGCCAGCACGGATTTGTTAAAGGCAAATCATGTTTAACTAACCTGATTGACTTTTGTGATGAGACAACAGAGAGGCTAGATGTGTCTTATGCAGATGATGTCGTGTAAATGCTCCTTCAAAAGGCACGGTAAGCTTATCATCAAGATTGCGGCCCATGGAATAAAGGGACAGTAGCAACTTGGACACAGAATTGGCTAAGGGACAGGAAACAGAGAGAAGTGGTGAACGGTTGTTTTTTGGACTGGAGGGAGGCCTAGACTGGTGTTTCCCACGGGTTAGTGTTAAGACCACTGCTTTCCTTGATATATGTTAATGACGTGGACTTGGGTGTACAGGGAACAATTTCAAAATTTGCAGATGACACAAAACTTTAAAGGGTAGTGAACAGTGAGGACGATAGTGATAGACTTCAAGAGGATATAGACATGCTAGTGGCATGGGCAGACACGTAGCAGATTAAAATTAATGTAGAAAAATGCGAAATGATATATTTCAGTAGGTAGAACGAGGAGAGGCAATGTTATCTAGAGGGCACAACTCTGAAAGCGGTACAGGAACAAAGAGATATGTGGGTGCATGTGCACGAAATCGTATAAGGTGACAGGGCAGCTGGAGAAAGAGGTTAAAAAACATACAGGATCCTGGGCTTGATAAATAGAAGCATAGAATTAAAAAAGTATAGACGTGATAATGAACCTTTAAAGAACACTGGTTCGGCCACAACTGGTGTATTGTATCCAGGTCAGGACACCGCCCTTCAGAAAAGATGTGAAGGCCTTAGAAAGCGTGCAGAAGAGATTTACTCCAATGACTCCAGGGATGAGACTCTTTTGTTACGTGGATAAACTGGAGAAGCTGGAATGGCTCTCCTTGGAACAGAGACGGTTGCGAGGAGATTTGATAGAGGTATTCAAAATCATGAAGGGTCGAGACAGAATAGATGGAGAGAAAATGTTCCCATTGGCGGAAGGGTCAAGAACCAGAGGACATAGGTTTATGGTGATTGGCAAAAGAACCAAAGGTGACATGAGGAAAAACTTTTTTTCTGCAGCGAGTGGTTAGGATGTGGAATACACTGCCCGAGGGGATGATGGAGGCAGATTCTTCAAAAGGGAACTGGATAAGTACTAAAAGTGAAAAAAAAAATGCAGGGCTATTGGAAAGGGTGGGGGAGTGGGACTCGCTGGATTGCTCTTGCATAGAGCCGGTGCGGACTCGATGGGTCGAATGGCCTCCTTCCGTGCTTCAACCTTTCTTTCATTCTATGATTCTATGATTCATAGTTTCTTGTAGGTACGGCACAAGAGGATGCCATTCAGCCCACTGTGCCTGTGCCCGCTGTTTGAAAGGGCTATCCAATTGCTCCCATTTCCCCCTCTGCTTTTTCCCCCAGCCCTTATGAGGTAGTTTTTGTAAATTATAAATTATATATATATATATATATATATAAACACACACACATATATATATATATATATAGACATATATCTATTCGTTGTTAAGAACATAAGAAATTGGAGCAGGAGTAGCCCATACGGCCTCTCGCGCCTGCTCCACCATTCAATCAGATCATGGCTGCTTCGACTTCAAAATTTTGTTGTAGTAGTTGCTGTAAGATATGAATACAAGGTATTTTTGTCGATGAAGATTGTCTCTGAATCTTTTACTCTTTAGATTCTTCTGCTTTATAAACTGGACTTTGTTTATGTGTAAATGAATGTTGCTGAGAGATTGCCCCTAAAACTGAATGAGGGATCTTGCTGTGTATTAGATTTAAAAAAAAAATTCTGCGCGTTAACTCTTATAAATGTTATGAATTTATTTGAATTTTTAGGCTAATTAGAGAAAGCCACAAATTGTACGTTGATCACAAAGGCTTTTTGTCCACTGCTAATTAAAACAAGAGTAAAGAGCAAAGGTAAAGTTCGTGCAACTTTGCAAACTGCAAAAAAAGGGGTGAAGTCGCTAAGAAATGCACAGGCTTTTTGTCCACTGCTCCAGGAACAGAAGAGAAAGCAAAAACACGTTCAGTTTGGAACCTACCAGGATAAACAGACACACCGGCACTTTTTAGGGGGAATGAGTGAGTGTCAAAGCAAGAGAGAAAACCCTGTAAACTTGTATTAGAGGGAGAGAGAGAAAAGCAACTTGCTCAGTCTGTCCTCAGTGTTTTTCTCTCTCGCTCTCTCAACTTTTCTCTCTTCACTTTAGATTCTCTGCTTTGTAACTGAGGGGTTTATTTGTCAATGGTGTTTGCTGAGAGATTGCCTGTGCAACGGAATGAGTGAGTGAGTGTGGGGGCGCTCTGGGCTCCTGCTGTGCCTTTTCAAACCACTGATATATTTTCAATTAATTCCTTTTCTCTCTCTGTCGAGTGGATTTTTTTTGTGGAAATGCTGTAGCGTGAAAATAGGTCAAGAAAAATTTTGGGAGGAGGAGGAATCCTTGGACAAGAAGCCTTCTCTCCAGAGGGGACTGGTGGAGGCCTTCACCACCGGCTGCACTCAATGGGACACACTGTAAATGATCACACAGCAGAGGATAGGTCAACAAGAACATTTCCACGACGACTGTTGGTGGTTTGGACACATGCCGGCTTAAATTGGTTACGTTGTGGAAACTGACAGAAAAAAAGTGGTGACAATCAATCGTGGGTTTCATTTGTAGGAACCTATTGTTGTGAAACCACCGCTCCAGAGGTGTGGTTCTGTGTTAAAAAGGTCTCTAAAAGCTGGGCAGAAGTTGAGTGGAGAGAGATACATATCCAACCCGACACATCCATCCTTATCTTTTGCTTCTTGGCAGCACCACCTCACCTGGAATCTTCATGGCTGCTCGCCACCTCCCAGCTTTATGCTTCGATGCAGGTTTACAGATTATAGAATCATAGAAGGATACAACACGGAGGGAGGCCATTCGGCCCATCGAGTTCACGCTGGCTCTATGCATGAGCAATCCAGCTAGTCCCACTGCACCGCCCTATTCCCGTAGCCCTGCACATTTCTTCGTTTCAAGTATTATCCTGTTCCCTTTTGAAGGCCATGATTGAATCTGCCTCCACCACTTCCTCTGGCAGTTCATTTCAGATCCTAACAACTCACTGTGTAAAAAAAGTTATTCCTATGGTTATCACCCTCTGTTTCTTGACCCTTCCGCCATTGGGAAAAGTTTCTCTCTATCCACTCTGCCTTGACCCTTCAAAATCTTAACATCTCTATCAAATCTCCTCTCAGCCGTCTCTGCTGCAAGGAGAACAATCCCAGCTTCTCCAGTCTATCCACGTAATTTAAGTCCCTCATTCCTGGAATCATTCTAGTAAATCTCCTCTGCACCCTCTCTAAGGCATTCACATCCTTCCTAAAGTGTGGTACCCAGGACTGGCAACAATACTCCAGTTGTGGCCGAACCAGTGTTTTATAAATGTTCATCATGACTTCCTTCCTTTGTACTCTAAGCCTCTATTTATAAAGCTCAGGACCCGTATGCTTTTTTACCGCTTTCTCAACCTGCCCTGCCACCTTCAATGATTTATGCACATACACCCACAAATCCCTCTGTTCCTCCACCCCTTTTAGAATTGTGCCCTCTTGTTAATATTGCTTCTCCTAATTTTTACTAACGAAATGCATCACCTCGCATTTTTCCGCGTTAAACGTCATCTGCCACGTGTCCGCCCATGCCACCAGAGTGCATATTATCTCTTGAAATCTATCGTTATCCTCCTCACTGTTCACTACCCTTCCGAGATTTGTGTTATCCGCAAATCTTGAAATTGTGCCCTGTACTCCCAAGTGCAAGTCATGAATATATATCAAGAAAAGCACCGACTACTGCGGAAGACCACTGCACACCTCCCTCCACTCCAAAAAGCAATCGCTCACCAATACTGTCTGATTCCTGTCATTTAGCCAACTCTGTATCCATGTTGCTAATGCCCCCTTTATTGCATGGGCCGCATTCTTAATAGCAAGCTTACCATGTGGCAATTTGTAAAATGCTTTTTGACAACCCATATACACCACTTCAACTGCAATGCCCTCATCTGCCCTCTCTGTTGCCTCATTGAAAAACTCTATCAAATTAGTTAAACATTATTTGCCTTCAAGAAATCCTTGCTGGCTTCCCCTAATCAATCCACACTCGTCCAAATGATTATTAATTCTGTCTTGGATTATCGTTTCCAAAAGTTTCCCCACCACCGAGGTTAAAATGATTGGCCTATAGTTGCTGGGTATATCAATAAACCGCTTTTTGAACAAGAGTGTAACATTTGCAATTCTCCAGTCCTCCAGCACCACCCCCGTATCTAACAATGTATGGAAGATTATGGCGAGTACCTCCACAATTTCTCCCCTTACTTCCCTTAGCATTCTAGGGTGCATCCCATCCGGACCAGGTGACTTATCTATTTTAAGTACAGCTATCCTTTCTCAATTTTAGGTGGAAGCAGATGACCTGGTTACAAGAGAAAGCCTCGTAACACTACAACGGTATCCTTCAAAACACTTGGAATCTTCTCGGCAAACCTTAGCCAACCATAAGGATATTACTTTTATTATGTGGTTCGCCGAACAGGGGCATTTGATTTACAAACGGTTATGCATTTTGGAATTCAGAATGCGCGATTTAATTAATGTTAAAGCAGTTCTAAATCGGGCATAAACCCAAGATATTGTTTAAATTCTAATGTCAATTTTTCTATTGCATTAATAATAAATGATTGTTTTAATAAAAAGCCAAGATTTGTGCTTTATGTTTCTTTAGGAAAAATAACCCATTAATTTAAATATAAAATTAAACCTCGTGGAGATAAAAAGGCATTGCCCTAAATGAAAATATAAAATCACTTTGCACCTTTCTGCTCCTCAATCTTTACCATATGTAACTTTCCCAGTGAACTGCTGGATTCTGTAATATATCACAATGTACTCTTACCCCTTCTGCTATGTTATTAAACTGGATAGGGTCCCGCAGCACTCTCCTGCTCTTTAATTGTTACAAATACGGTTATTATTTCAGATTAAAGAAAAAAGATGAATAATGGAGAAATAAAACAAATCCCAGGTCAGGACTACATTCAGATTGAGTGCAATTTTACACTGATTTATTTAATAGAATCTAGAATTACTTTCTCTACACAAAATGACGAATTGCACCTTTCCTCCGAATGTCTGGTCTCTCCTTCTCCCCAAGCAATACGTCCAAACATTTTTTTTGCAGAAGTTCATATTTTGGTGTTTAATTCCCTCACAGCACCGCTGTCTTTGTGTTAAAAATCAGCTTGTGCCATTCTCACTCAGATTTTATCTTTAACGATAACGCAACAGTGATTTAACAGGAACAGCAAATGAACCCTTCCAGTGTCTCTCACCATAACAAGCTCCGCCTTGCCCCTCAGTGAGTGAGGGCGAGCGATCTCTTGGCTCTTACTGTGCCTTTTTAATCCCTTGATCGAATTAATCAATTCCTTTCTTTTGTTCTCTTTTTCCAGAGGAATTTTTTTGTGGAAATGTTGTAACATGAAGAGGCGGAAAGAGTATTTTTGGGAGGAGGATGAATCCTTGAACAAGAAGCTTTCTCCCCAGAGGGGACTGATCGAAGCCATCACCACAGGCTGCACCGAATTGGGCTCACGTGAGTTGTGCCTGGTTTACTGAGGGTTCACAGCGTCACCGTGGGATCACTGTGTTACTGTGGTTTCACTGGAACTGTCTGGGATCACTGGGACACTGTGGCATCACTGGGACACTCTGGGATTATTGGGACACGTTGGGAGCACTGGGACACTCTGGGATTACTGGGACACTCTAGGATCACTAGGACACTGTGGGATCACTGGGACAGTCTGGGATTACTAGGACACACAGTAATCAGCAGAAACACTGTGGGATCACTGGGGACACTGTGGGATCACTCGGAACACTGTGGAATCACTGGGACACTCTTGGATCAGTGGGACACAATGGGGTCATTATGACACCCTGGGATCACTGGGACTCTCTGGAAATACTGGGACACTGTGCAATCACTGGGACACTGTGGGATCACTCGGACACTGAGGGATTCCTGGGACACTGACGGATCACTGGGACACGGACGGTTTAGTGGGACACTGTGTGACCACTATGGGATCACTGGGACACTGAGATTACTGGGACACTGTGGCATCACAGTGACACTGAGAGTTCAGTGGAACACCGTGGAAAGACTGCCACTTTGGGATCACTGGCACACTGGCATTATTTGAATACTTTGGGATCTCTGGGACACTGTGGGAGCAATGGAACACTGTGTGATCACTGGGACACTGAGGGATTACTGGGACACTCTGGGATCACAGGGGCACTGTGGGTTAACTGGGGAACTGTGTGATCACTGAGATACTCTGAGATAACTGGGGCACTCTTGGCTTACTGGGACACCGTTTGGTCACAGGGAAACTGTAGGATTATTGATGCACTCAGGGATCACTGGGCCACTCTTGGATCACTAGGACACTGTATGATTACTGTGCACTCTGAGATGATTGGGATCCTGTGGGTTCACTGGGACACCATGGGATCACTGGGAAACTCTGGTATTAATGGTGCACTCTGGGATCACTGGGACACTGTGGATGACTCGGACACAGGGATCACTGTGGAATCACTGGGAGCAGTGTTGGATCACTGTGAGATCACTGGGAGCACTTTGGGCTCACTGTGGGATCACTAGATGCACTGTGGGATCAATGGGACACTGTTTGTCTGCAGTGCTTTCTATGTTGTAAACAAATATATTTATATATATATAAATATATATAAAATTTTGTTTTTGTTTTAAAACAGGGAATCCGGGAGAAACTTCTTTACCCAAATGGGCCGAATGGCCTGTTTCTGTGCTATGTTATTTTCTATATAATATACATATGTATATATATAAATGTATATGTGTTATATTATATATACAAGAGGTTGTTGTTTTAAAATATAAATAGCAGTTGGGCCGAATAGCCTCTGTGTTGTACTGTACATTCGGTGCAATATATATATAAATATATAATTATATTATATAATATATTCAGGAAGGTGTTTTTGTCAAATAAGAAATTCAGGGGAAATATCTTTATCTAGATGGGCCGAAGGAACTGTTTCTGCGCCATTTTATATTCTATGCAATATATACATAAAGATTTAGCGGGAAAAATCGATAAGGCCTATTATTGGGCGCTCAATGCAGTAATGTAATAAGAATTTAAATATATAGCACATAGAATACAACACGGCAGAGAAACATGTCATTTGGCCTATCTGAACAGGCAGGAGGAAAACGTTGTCCGGCATTTGCACTTACCTTCAAGCAGCGTTGAAATCCAGGCCTTGTACGATGCCAGTGTGCCAGTGATCCCAAAGTGGCAGTCTTTCCACGGTGTTCCACTGCACTCTCAGTGTCACTGTGATGCCACAGTGTCCCAGTAATCTCTGATGGTGGAAAATTCTCACTTTCCACCATCAGAGGTAGCCCCAATCACTTAAAAGGAGGCTGTCTCTTAAAATGTCTTAAAGTAGCTGGTACCTGTTGTTCGCTAAAAATTACAGTCTGCTGTCTGATTGGAGATAAGACATTGCACACGTAAAACACAGATGTAAGTCCCATCCCTATGTTTACAAACTGATAAGTTATGTTAAAACATTGAATAAAATTTGCGCATCACGAAATCCCACATCTTCCAATCTGCAAGCCAGACCTCACCAATCTGCCGATCTGAGTTTGTCCCAGGCCTGCAAGAGAGCTTGCACCAAGGCTCTCTTATGATGCACTAGAGCTCTCGGTACAAGAGGTAGACAGAAGGAGGGCCATCCTATATTTGCAGGGCGGCACAACGTGCTCCAGACATATGCCCATAGGCAGTGGGTGGCAACGGGGGACAAGGTCAATGTTAGGCACATAGCACCACGAACATGGACGCAGTGCAGAAAGAAGTTCAATGCTTTGACACGAGTGGTCAAGGTGAGTGAGGTCAAGTTGCATGTGGCATCACCTACCAAATGCACCACAAGCTGCATCCAGTGCTCCATGTGCTATACCCCCATCAACCACATAGCAACAAAGTCTTTCAATCAATACTCAACCAGATGCTTTTCTCACCCTTACACATTACCACTGTTGCAAGCCGCACACCCACAGCTCACAGGCCATGTGCAGTGGCAGCTATTCAATCGTGACAGGCGCATCCCCCCAGACACACGTCTCACTTTCTTGCAGGAGAAGGTGGTGCACAACGTGAGGCAAAACGTGGCGGCGGCATTTAGCCATCGATCCGTTTACGCCATTCAATGAGATCATGGTGGATCTGTGATCTAATTACATATAACAGCCTTAGCCAAATATCTCTTAATACCCTTGGTTCACAGAAATCTATCAATCCCAGATTTAGAATTCACAATTGAGCTGGCATCAGCTGTCGTTTGCAGAAGAATGTTCCAAACATATCCCGCACGTCCTGGTACTAAATGTTAGGCTATGATCCCGCGATTTAGTATTCAAGTATAGGAGACCTCCAAAACCAGTTACAAATGCATCAGCAGCCAGAAGCAATAATCCAGCCACCAGCATGCAAATCCTGCACGGTCCTTTTAAATAGCGCTGGTGGGGATGGGGGGCGGCTAACATGCCGGTGCAGCAAGCAATTACTAAGGCAAATGGTATGTTGGCTTTTATTACAAGAGGATTTGTGTACAGGAGTAAAGATATCTTACCACAGTTATACAGGGCCTTGGTGAGACCGCACCTGGAGTATTGTATACAATTTTGATCTCCTTACCTAAGAAAGGTATACTTTCCATAGAAGGATTGCAACGAAGGTTCACCAGACTGATTCCTGGGATGGCAGGTTTGTCGTCTGAGGAGAGATTGAGTAGGCTAGTCCTGTATTTTCTAGCGTTTACAAGAATGAGAGGTGATCTCAATGAAACATGCAAAATTTTTACAGTGGTCGACGAGGTAGTGGCAGGGAGGAAGTTTTCCCTTGCTGGGGAGTTCAGAATCTGGGGTCAAAATCTCAGAATAAATTGTAGGCCATTTAGGACAGAGATGGGGAGAAATTTCTTCACTCAGATGGTGGTGAATCTTTGGAATTGTCTGCCCCAGAGGGCTGAGGAGGCTCAGTCATTAAGTACATTCAAAACAGGCATCGATAGATTTCTAGATATTAAATACTTCAAGCGACATGGGGAAAGTGCAGGAAAATGGCGTTAAGGTAGAAGATCAGACGTTATCTTGTTGAATGGCGGAGCAGGCTCGAGGGGCTTATATCAAGATAGAGTCCAGCGCGTGTCACGCTGGAAACGTGCGGGCGGAGCCAAGATGTCATTTTGGTTGTTCAGGAGACCACTTAGGGCCGAAACAACAGAAGTTACATGACCCAATTTCTAGCCCATATTTCATATACAAGAATTTCTTGTTGTAAAATAAAAATAGCTGTTGGGCCTCTGTGCTGTACTGTGTTTTACAGTGTATAACTTTATATAAATATATAATTATATTATATTTGAAATTCAAGAAGTTGTTGTTGTCAAATAAGCAATTAAGGGGAAACATTTCTACCCAGATGGGCCCGAACGGCCTGTATCTGTTTTCTGAGTTATATATATATAAAGATGTATTGTATCGTATATACAAGAAGTTGTTGTTGTAAAATAGTTCGACCACTATTTCTATTTTAGAACAACAACTTCTTGTATATACAATACTATGTATATACATATATTACATAGAATACAGCACGGAACAGGAAAAGGCCATTCGGCCCATCTCGGTAAAGAAGTTTCAACGGAATTCTTTATTTTATAACAACAACTTCTTGAATTTCAAATGTAATATGATACACAATATAATTATATCTATATATGTTACATTGAATGTACCGTACAGCACAGTGCAGCACAAAGGCCATTCGACCCAACTGCTATTTCTATTTTAGAACAAAAACTTCTTGTGGATACAATATGATATCATAGAGAATACAGCACGGCACAGAAACAAGCCGTTCGGCCCAACTGGGCTAAGAAGTTTCCACTGAATTCCTTACTTGACAACAACAACTTATTCAATATGTAACATAATTTCCAATATAATTATATATGTATATATATATTTTGGCTGGATTATTGATTCTGGCTGCTGATGCATTTGTAACTGTTTTGGAGGTTTCCTATACTTGAATACCAATATGCGAGGTCATAGCCTAACATTTAGAGCCAGAACGTACAGGAGTGAAGTTAGGCACAGGGTGCGAGAAGTTTGGAACATTCTTCTGCATGATGTCTAAATCTTCATCCCCTATATCCCCTTGAAGCCTCTTAGCATCCTCCTCACAACTCACATTCAAACCTAATTTTGTGCCATCAGCAAACTTGGAAATATTACATTTGGTCCCCTCACCCAAATCATTGATATAGATTGTGAATAGCTTGGGCCCTTGCACCGAACCCTGCAGTACCCCACCTGTCACAGTCTGCCAACCTGAAAACGATCGGTTTGTTCATATTCTCTGTTTTCTGTCTGTCTACCAATTCTCAATCCACGCCAGTAAATTATCCCCAATTCCATGTGCTCTAACTTTGTTCACCAACCTCCTGTGTGGGACCTTATCGAAAGCCTTCTGAAAACCCAAATACACCACATCCATTGGTTCCCCGTTATCTATTCTCCTAGTTACACCCTCAAAGAACTCCATTCGGTTTGTCAAACATGATTTCTCGTTCATAAATCCATGTTGATTCTGCCAAATCCTATTATTATTTTCTAAGTGTCATATTATCACATCCGTTATAATAGTCAAGCATTTTCCCTACAGTGATGTCGGCGAACAGGTCTGTAGTTCTCTGTTTTCTCTCTCCTTCCTTTGTTAAATAGTGGGGTTATATTTGCTACCCTCCAATCTGCAAAACCATTCCAGAACCTATAGAATTTTGGAAGATGACAACCAATGCATTCACTGTCTCTATAGTCACTTCTTTCAAAATCCTGGGATGTAGATCATGAGGTCCTTGGGATTTATTGACTTTCAGTCCCATTAATTTCTCCATTTACAAATCCATTCTGATTTTCCATGATTAATCAGTGCATTTCTAAATGACGATTAATACTGTCCCTCAGAATTGTTTCCAATAATTTGGCCACCACCGAGGTTAGACTGACTGGCCTGTAATCACTCGGTCCATCCCTTTCTCTATGTTTAAACAATGGTAGAACGTTAGCAGTCCTCCTGCGCAAGTTGCCACCACCTACTGTAAACAGAAAGGATTGGAAAATGATGGTCAGAGCCTCCGCTATTCCCTCGCTTGCTTCTCTTAACAGCCTGGGATACATTTGATCCGGGTCTGGCGATTTATCTACTTTCAAAGATGCTAAACCACTCAATACATTCTCCCTCACTATGTTTTTCCGATCCAATATTTCGTTCTCCTTCTCTTCCAACAGGGTGCTTTACACTATATCTAACACGTGCTGCACCTGCCCCTGGGACTGTTTGATTGGACAGTTTGCTTTTTATTCCACCCGTGCTGTACCTGCACAAGGATTGCTTGATGGGACAGTGTAGAGGGAGCTTTACTCTCCATCTAACCCCCGTGATCTACCTGCCCTAGGAGCGTTAGATGGGACATTGTTCTGGGAGCTTTACTCTGTATCTAACCCGTGATGTATCTGCCCTGGGATGGTTTCATGGGACAGTGTAGAGGGAACGTAACTCTGGATCTAAACCGTGCTGTAACTGCCGTGGGAGTGTTTGATGGGACAGTGTAGAGAGAGCTTTACTCTCTACCTAACCGGTGCTATACCTGCGCTAGGATTATGAGGTCATTTGTTACTTCGATCCCGTGTCAGCTCTCCGCAAGAGCAATCCAGCTAGTCCCATTCCC
This sequence comes from Heptranchias perlo, assembly GCF_035084215.1. NCBI lineage: Eukaryota > Metazoa > Chordata > Chondrichthyes > Hexanchiformes > Hexanchidae > Heptranchias > Heptranchias perlo. The sequence continues at coordinate 2,384,823 of NC_090326.1, read as the reverse complement.
CCGCCCTGTCCCTGTAGCCTACATTTTCCCCCCTTCAAGAACTTATCCTTTTCCTTTTTGAAAGCCACAATTGAATCTGCCTCCACCACCCACTCAGGCAGTGCTTTCCAGATCACAACGACTCGCTGTGTCAAATGATTTTTCCTTATGTCACGTTTGGTTCTTTTGACAATAATCTTAAATCTGTGTCCTCTGGTTGTCGACCCTTCTGCCAATGTGAACAGTTGAATAACATAAGAACATAAGAAATAGTAGCAGGAGAATGCCACACGGTCCCTCGAGCATGCTCCGCCATTGAATCAGATCATGTCAGATCTTCAACCTCAACTCCACTTACCTGCCCGATCCCCATATCCCTTGATTCCCCTGGAGTCCAAAAAACCATCAATATCAGCCTTGAATATACTCAACGACTCAGCATCCATAGCCCCATGGGGTAGAGAATTCCAAAGATTAAAACCCTCTGAGTGAAAAAAATCCTCTGCATCTTAGTCTTAAATGGCCGACCCCTTATCCTGCGACTATGCCCCCTCATTCGAGATTCGCCAGCTAGTGGAAACAACCTCTCAGCATCTACCCTGTCAAACCCCCTCCGAATCTTGTCTGTTTCACCTCTCATTCTTTTAAATCCCAGAGAGTATAGGCCCATTCAACTCAACCTCTCCTCATAGCACAACCCACTACTCTGTCTAGATCCGTCATGATTTTGAACATATCTATCAAATCTCCTCTCAATCTTCTCTGCTCTAAGTCTATCCACGTAACTGAAGTGCCAGCCCTGGGGGTGTTTGTTCCGATAGTGTAGAGGGAACTTTACTGTGTCTAATCTGCCCTCTAAATGTTTGATTGGACAGTGTAAGGGGACCATTACTCTGAATCTAACCTGTACTGCACCTGCCCTGGGAGTGTTTGTTGGGAGAGTATAGAGGGAGTTTTACACTGTATCTAACCCGTTCTGTACATATCTAGGGAGAGTATTACAGGACAATGTAGAGGGCGCTTATCTATGTCTCGAACCCGTGTTGTACCTGCTTGGGAATGTTTGATGACACAGTGTAGATTGAGCCTTACTCTCTATCTAGCCCGTGCTGTACATGCCCTTGGAATAGTTGATGGGACACTAAAGAGGGAGTTTTAATCTGTTACAAACCCCATGCTGTACCTGCACTGGGAGTGTTTGATGGGACTTTATTCTGTACCTAACCCGTGTTGCAACTGCAGTTGAACTTTTGTCGGGACAGTGTAGAGGACTCTTAGAAAATCATAATATGATTAGGCAGAGTCAACATGGTTTTATGGAAGGGAAATCATGTTTGACAAATTTATTAGAGGTTTTTGAAGATGTTACTAGCAGGGTAGATAAAAGGGAACCGGTGTGTGTACAGTGTATTGGGATTTTCAAAAGCCATTCCATGAGGTGCCACATAAAAGGTAGTTACACAAGGTATGTACGCATGGGGTTGGAAGTAATATATTAGCATGGATAGAGGATAAGTTAAAGGACATATTTCAATGAGTAGGATTAAACGGGTCATTGTCGGGTTGGCAGGCTGTAACTAATGGGGTGCTGCAAGGATCGGTGCTTGGGCTTCACCTGTTTACAATCTATATTAATGAATTAGATGAAGGAACGAGTGTAATGCATCCAGGTTTGCTGACGATACAAAGCTAGGTGGGAAAGTAAGCTATGTGGTGGAGAAAAAAGAGTTTGCAAAGGGAAAAAGACAGATTAAGAAAGTGGGCAAAAAGGTGGCCGACTGAGTATAAGGAGGGGAAATGTGGGGATATTCACTTTAGTAGGAAGAATAGAAAAGCAGAATATTTTTAAATGGTGAGAAACTATTGATTGTTGATGTTCAGAGAGACTTAGGTGCCCTCGTGCAAGAAGCACAAAAAGTTAATATGCAGCTATAGCAGGCAAGTACGAAAGCAAATATCATCTTGGCCTTTATTGCAAGAGGGTTGGAGTACAAGAGTAAGGAAGTCTTACTACAGTTGTGCAGGGCTTTAGTTAGACCTCACCTGGAGTATTATGTGCAGTTTTGGTCTCCTTATCTAAGGAAGGATATCTTTGCCTTGGAGTGTTTGATGGGACAGTGTAGAGGGAGCTTTACTTTGTATCCAACCTCTGTTGTACTTGCCCTGGGAGAGTTTGATAACGCAGTGACGACGGAGATTTGCTCTGTATCTAACCCGTGCTGTACCTGCCCTAGGAATGTTTTATGGGACAGTGTAGAGGGAGCGTTACTCTCTACCTAACCGCGTTGTACCTGCCCTGTGAATGTTTGATGGGGCAGTGTAGAAGGAACGATATTCTGCATCTTACCCTAGATTTGGGAGTAGATAATAATGCCCCGAACAGCAGTTCTAGTGTTTGACAGAATATAAATCAGCAAATTAGAGGACCATGTAAAAAGGGCAATGCAATAATCGTGGGGAATTTTTATCTCCAAATTGACTGGGCAAGCCAAATTGGCAAAAGTAATTTGGATGATGAGGTCATAGAATGCATTCGAGACAGTTTTGTAGAACAATATTTCGAGGAAACGACAACAAAACAGGCTTTTTCCGGTCTGGTATTTTGTAATGACAGGGTTAATTATTAATCTCTGGGGCAATGTGAAGATAAATTGATAGAATTTGATACTGAGTTTGAGAGTGGTGTAGTTATATCCGAATCTATGGACTTAAATGTTATCAAAACCAATTACCTAGGTACGAGGGGAAAGTTGGCAAAGGTAGTTGGGAAATTAGATTAAAATGTGTGACAGTAGGTGAGCAATGGTAAACATTTAAAGAAATAATTCATAATTATCAACAAATAAACTTTCCCTTGAGGAAAAAAAACTACATGGGAAAAATAATGATCCAACCATGGCTAACTGGAGAAGTTCAGCATATGATTTTATGATTGATATGATTCTACACACTCCAGTCCAAAATTTCCAGGCAGGTACAGCATGGTTTAGCTGTAGAGTAAAGCTCCGTCTAAACTTTCACGGCAAACACTCACAGGGCAGGTAGAGCTTTGGAATGCTCAGTCGTTGAACATATTCAAGGCTGATATCGATAGATTTTTGGAAACTCATTGAAATAATGGATATGGGGATGGGTCGAGACAGAGCTAAGCGTTTCCACAAGCAACGGATCAGATCAAAGCTCTGCAGTCCTGTCACATTCATTCTTGAATGGTTGTCGACAATTAAACAACTAACGGGAGGATTAGGCTCTGTAAATATCCCCATCCTCAACGATGGCGAAGTCCAGCACATGAGTGCAAAAGACAAGGCTGAAGCGTTTGCAACCATCTTCAGACAGAAGTGCCAAGTGGATGATCCATCTCGGCCTCCTCCCGATATCCCCACCATCACAGAAGCCAGTCTTCAGCCAATTCGATTCACTCCACGCGGTATAAAGAAATGGCTGAGAGCACTATATACAGCAAAGGCTATGGGATCCGACAACATCCTGGCTGTAGTGTGGAAGACTTGTGCTCCAGAACTAGCCGTGCCTCAAGCCAACTTGTTCCGATACAGCTACAACACTAACATCTATCCAGCACAATGCGAAATTGCCTAGGTGTGTCCTGTCCACAAAAAGCAGGACAAATCCAATCCGGCCAATTACCGCCCCATCTGTCTACTCTCGATCATCAGCAAAGTGATGGAAGCTGTCTTTCGACAGTGCTATCAAGCGGCACTTACTCACCAAAAACCAGCTCACTGATATTCAGTTTGGGTTCCACCGGGAGCTCTCGGCTCCAGACCTCATTATAGCCTTGGTCCAAACATGGACAAAAGAGGTGAATTCCTGAAGTGAGGTGAGACTGTCTGCCCTTGACAACAAGGCAGCATTTGACCGAGTGTGGCATCAAGGAGACTCAGTAAAATTGAAGTCAATGGGAATCAGGAGGTAACCTTTTCAGTGGCTAGAGTCATACGTAGCAAAAAGGAAGACTATAGTGGTTGTTGGAGGCCAATCGTGCCAGCCCCAGGACATGGATGCAGGAGTTCCTCAAGGCAGCGTCCTAGGCCCAACCATTTTCAGCTTAATCATAAATAAACTTCCCTCAATCATAAGGTCAGAAATGGGGATGTTCGCTGATGATTGCACAGTCTCCAGTTCCATTCACAACCCCCTTGATAATGAAGCAGCCCGTGGCCGTATGCATCACGGCCTGGACAACATCCAGGCTTGAGCGAATCAGTGGCAAGTAATATTCGTGCCAGATAAGTGCCAGGCAATGTCTATCTACAACAAGAGAGAGTCTAACCACCTCCCCATGACATTCAACGGCATTATCATCGCCGATCCTCCACCATCAACATCTAGGGAGCCACCATTGCACAGAAACTTAACTAGATCAACCACATAAATACGGTGGCTACAAGAACAGGTCAGAGGCTGGGCAGTCTGCGGCGAGTGACACACGTCCTGACTCCCCAAAGCCTTTCCCTCATCTACAAGGCACAAGTCAGGAGTGTGATGGAATACATTGCATTTGCCTGGATAAGTGCAGCTCCAACAACACTCAAGAAGCTCAACACCATTCAGGACAAAGCAGCCCGCTTGATTGGCACCCATTTCACCATCTTAAACAATCACTCCCTACAACATCGGCGTATTGTGGCTGCAGTGAGGACCATATATAAGGTACACTGCAGCAACTCACCAAGGCTTCTTCGACAGCACCTCCCAAACCCGCGACCTCTATCACCGAGAAGGAGAAGGGCAGCAGCCGCATGGGAACACCACCAGCTGCAATTGCCCTCCAAGTCACACATCGCCCTGACTGGGAAATATATCGCAGTTCCTTCTTCTTCGCTGAGTCAAAATCCTGGAACTCCCTAACAGTAGCACTGTGGGAGAACCTTCACCACAGGGACTGCAGCGTTTCGAGAAGGTAGCTTACCACCACCTTCTCAAAGGCAATTATGGATGAGCAATAAACTCTGGCCTTGCCAGCGACGCCGACACCCCATGCATGAATAAAAGAAAAGACACCAACATAGGGAGATAGATAAAGGAACCTAGTGTCACTGAGTACAGTGATACAGCGAGAAACCAACAGAAGAAGATAAATAAATATGAGACTGATTACAGTGAGTGATACAGAGAGACATCAACATAGTGAGATGGATAAAGGTGAGACTGAGTACAGTGATTTAGAGAGACACCAATATAGGGTAATAGTTAAAGGTGAGACTGATTACAGTGAACAATTTTACAACACCAAGTTATAGTCCAACAATTTTATTTTAAAATAAAATTGTTGGACTATAACTTGGTGTTGTAAAATTGTTTACAATTGTCAACCCCAGTCCATCACCGGCATCTCCACATCATGATTACAGTGAGTGAGACAGAGATACTAACAAAGGGAGAAAAATAACGTTGTGTATTGAAACAAAAACAGACACAGTCATGGATCACTCCAATACTGGTTTAACTGAGAAATGTCCATCTTGTAATGATGCGATTTTGTATAGTAATTTAAAGGGATCTGTCCTGTTCTGTGTAAAACAAATGGATAAGCAGAGGTTCGGTAAAAGCAGCCGGATAGACAAAGGTTCCTCATCAACCTGCGAGACAGACAGAAATTAATCAAAGCTCAAAGTATAAAGCCCAGAAAATGAACAAGCACAAACTGCAGAACATACAGTGTGAGCAGGGTAAATGTGGTGAATCTCAGGGTTAAAAAGGGGAACGAGAGAGAGAGAGGGAAATCACCATAGGGGGAGTGAAACCACAGCAACAGAAAGGGAGCAGGGAAAAAAAAAAACAATCAATGGAGAGGTCAGAACTGAAGAGAGATCAGGGAAACAAGCAGCATGGTGAACCCAGGCAGACACAGTGATAGGCCAAGACAATGTACCTGTGGAGGTTAGTGAGGCTCCCTTCGCTGCCCGATTCCAGTTTCTGCCTGTACGCTATGATTATAGGGGCTTGGCAGGAAGCAGCCCTTAAATTTGGCTCCCAGTTAGAAGCCTCACACAGGCCATGGGAAGCAACTATTTGTGACACTGAAACGTGGCAGGAAGCCCATCCTTCCACTGGTTACAGACAGACTCACCTTGGACTCTCCCACATCTGGGTGGCTGGGTTAAGGTGGAGCAAAGCAGGTACATAATAGGTTACGGGTTTGGACTGGCAGAAGTGGAATTTTGAATGACAAGCCATGGCTATGTTAAGGGATGGAGACTGACACACGCTCTCTCTTGCTCCTGCGATGTGCTGCTTTTGAAATTAAAAAAGGTGAATGTCTCACTCCTCGGGCATTTAATGTGTATTGTAACAAGGTGGGTGAGTGTCTTTGTAGCTTGAAACTCTCTTCCTTACTGCACAGGCATTTATCGTGAAATTTAGGACAGTGTGTGTCTGTCTCAGTATTTTTTAAATTTCTGTCTCACTGCACATGTATTTAAAGTGCATTCTAGGGCTGTGTGGTGTGTGTGTGTGTGTGTGTGTGTGTGTCTGTACCTTTAAACCCTCTGTCTCTCTGCAAAGGTATTTAAAATGTATTGTTGGACGTTGTGTGTGTGACTCTTTCCCTTTAAACCCGCTTTCTCATTGCACAGGCAATTAAAGTGCATTATAGTAAGATATGTGTGTGTGTCCGTACCTTTAAATTATCCGACTCACTGCACAGGTAGTTATAGTTTACCGTAGGACGTGAGGCGATGTGTAGCCGAGTGGGAGCAGCGCCCGAGTGCGGGGTGAGAAGGGCACTCTTTATTTTGCCTTTCCCCACTTTCTTTCTTTCTTTCTTTCGTTCTTTCTTCATCCTCTTTCACTCCTCTCCTTACCTTCAATCTTTTTTTTTTCATTCATCGTTTTTCGTTCTCTTTCATGCAGTCTCCTGTTCCATTTTACGTATCGTGTTTCATTTCCCCCAACCTTTTTCCGTGCGCCTCTCTCTTTCGCTCTTCATCTTTCTCTTGTTACTTTCTCGCTCTCTATTTTCTTTGTCTCCTGGCTCTCTTTTTTGTCTTTTTCTCGCTTTTCTTTCTCCTCTTTATCTGTCTTCCTTCTCACCTCTTTCACTACTTTTTCTTTATATCTCTTTTCTCTCATTCGTGTCACTCTTTGCACTTTCACTGTCTCCTTTCTCTCGCTCTTTCTCTCTCTCTCTCTTTCCTTTCCCTCTTCTTTTTTCCAGGAGAAGTAAGGGAGATGCCCCCTCCCAGTCCAGGAATTTCAACCTCCCTCCCCCGGTGTAACGCACATACTGTATAATTTCCCCCATGTGAATCGCCCCCCGTTGTAATTCACTCCCTGGTATAATTCCCTCCTCCATGGGAACCGCATCCCAGTGTAAACCCCCAGGAATATCCCCCCCCCCCCCCGCCACCGCCCGTCTGTGACCCGACCCAGGTGTAATTCCCTCTCTGCTTAATCCCCCCTCTATGTTTTCTCACCCTCTGTGTATTCGTGAGAGATACATATATAGAAAGAGAGAGAGCTATCGAGATGGAGAGAGATACCGATGCAGAGAGAGACACCGAGACAGAGATCAAACAAATGCAGAACGACAGGGTTACAGAAAGAGATAAAAGGAAAGATAAGCACAGAGTGAGAGGAGGAAAGTGAAGATAAAAATACGGAGTGGGGTGCAAAGATTGAGATGGAGATGTAGAAAAAGTAAGAAGTAGAGAATGAGATAGAGGGAGAGGAACAGAGAGAGAGATGGAGATGCAGAAAGAAAGGAATGGAGATGTAGAGAGAGTGATGGAGGGCGAGGTGCAGAGAGAGCGATGGAGGGAGAGCTGCAAAGAGGGAGATGTAAAGAAAGTGATGGAGGGAGAGGTGCAGAGAGAGAAGGAGATGTAGTGAGAGAGGTAGGGGAGTGGTGTAAAGAGAGTGATAGAAGGAGAGATGCAGAGTGAGGTATGGAGATGTAGAGATAGGTAGGAAACAAGTCTCTGGGCGACCGCCCCTCTTTCCACCCCGGTAAAAGGGTTTCGATGTGAAGCCAGTCTCTGGGCCACGTTTCTCCCTCCTCTTTTCACGGTAAAAATGTTTCGATGTGAATCAAGGCACTGGACCCCTTCTCCTCCCTCAACTCTCGCCGATAAAAGGAGTTCAATCTGAAACCAGTCTCTGAACCCATTTTGTCTCCCTCCTCTGCCCCGGGAAAAGGGGTTCGATGTGAAACCAATCTGTGCGTCAACCCCCTCCAGCCTCCTACCTCAGTGATAAGAATGGTTCAATGCGAAACAAGTTTCTTGGCCCCTTTTCCTCCCTCCTCACTCCCGGGTAAAAGGGGTTCGATATGAAACCAGTCTCTGGGCCCCTACTCCTCCCTCCACCCTCACTCACTCCCAGGTAAAGATTTTTCTATATGAAACCAAGTTCTGCACCACCCTCTTCCTCCCTCCATTAAAAGGGGTTCGGTGCGAAACCAGTCTCTGGGACCCCCTCCTCCTGAATCTCTCCACGCTGAAAGGGGTTCGATGTGAAACCGGTATTGGGTCCACTGCCTTCTCCCTCATTCGCCGTTAAAAGGTAATCGATGTAAATCCAGTCTCTGGGACACCTCTTCCCCCTCTTCCTTGTCAGGTAAAAGTGGTTAGATGTGAAACAATCTCTGGGCGACGACCCCGCATCCCTCCCTGGTAAAAGGTGTAGAATGTCGAACCAGTCTGGGACCCCATCCTCCATCCCACCTCCCTCCTCCCTCACCGGTAAAAGTGATTCGATGTGAAACCAATCCCTGGACCCCCTCCTCCCTCTTCCTTTCCCAGTACAAGGGGTTCGATGTGGAACCAGTCTCTGGGCCACCCCTTCCCTCCTCCTTCCCCAGTACAAGCGGTTCGATGTGAAAAGGTTATCGGTGAGTAAGTACCATTTACTATCACTGTCCACGACACCATGCATCACTTTGCTGATGATTGAGAGTGGACTGATTGGGCGGTAATTGGCCGGATTGGACTTGCCTTGCTTTTTGTGGACAGGACATACCTGGGCAATATTCCGCATTGTCGCGTAAATGCCAATGTTGTAGCTGTACTCTAACATTTTGGCGAGAGGTGCGTCTAATTCTTGAGCACAAGTCTACAGCACTGTTTTCGGGGCCCATAGCCTTTGTTTTATCCAGTGCACTCTGCCGTTTCTTGATATCACGTGAAGTGAATCGAATTTGCTGAAGATTGGCTTCTCTGATGGTGGGGATATCGGAAGAAGGCGGAGGTGGATCATCTACTCTGGCTGAAGATGGTTGCAAACGCTTCAGCCTTGTCATTTCCACTCACGTGCTGGACTCTGCCATCATTGAGGATGGGAAAGTTTAAAGAGATTCCTCGTCCTGTTAATTGTTTAATTGTCCCCCACCATTCACGACTGGATGCGGCAGGACTGCAGAGCTTTGATCTGATCCGTTGGTTGTGGAATCGCTTAGCTTTGTCGCTTCCGCTGTTTCGCATGCATGTCGTCTTGTGTTGTAGTTTCACCAGGTTGGCACCTCATTCTTAGGTACCCCTGGTACTGCTCCTGGCATGCTCTTCTACACGCCTCAGGGTTGATCCCCTGGCTTGTTGGTAATGATAGAATGAGGATTATGCCAGGCCATTACAAATTCTTCTGGAATATAAATATGCTGCTGCTGATTGCCCACAGCGTCACATGGATGCCCAGTTATTAGCCGCTAGATCAGTTGTGAATTTATCCCATTTAGCATGGTGGCAGTGCTACACAGCACTGGTGTCCTCAGTGTGAAGACGGGACTTCGTCTCCACCAGGACTGTGCAGTGGTCACTCCTACCAACACTGTCATGGAGAGATGCCTCTGCAATAGTACTTTGGTGAGGACGAATTCAAGTGGGTTTTTCTCTCATGTTGGTTCACTCACCACTTGCTGCAGGCCTAGTCTGGCAGTTATGTCCTTCAGGACTCGGCCAGCTCGTTCAGTTGTGGTGCTGCCGAGCCACTCCTAGTGATGAACATTGAAGTCCCCCATCCAGAGTACATTCTGTGTCCTTGCTTCCCTCAGCGCTTCCTCCAAGTGGTGCTCAGGATAGAGGAGGACTGATTCATCAGCTGAGGGAGGGCGGTAGGTGGTAAACAGCAGGAGGTTTCCTTGCCCATGTATGACGAGATGCAATGAGATTTCATAGGGTCTGGAGTCAATGTTGAGGATTGCTCGGGCCACTACCTCCTGACTGTATATCTCTGTACCGCCAACCGTTCGATGTGAAACCAGTCTTTGGGCCCACTCCCTCCTCCTCCTCCAATCCTGCTAAAAGGGTTACGATGTGAAACCAGTCACTGGGCTCCTCCTCCTCCTCCCTCCTCCCCCCACCCCCCTCCCACAGTAAAAGTGGTTCAATGTGAAAAATGTCTCTGGGCACCCCTCCTCCCTCCAGTTAAAAGGGTTCAATGTGAAACCACGTTCTGATTCCCTGCTCCTTCTCGCTCCCAGTTAAAATGGGTTCGATATGAATCCAGTCTCTCGGACATCCCCTCTTCCTTCCCCCCTCCCCAGTAAAAGGGTTTCGAAATGAAACCATTTTCTGGCCCCTTACTCCTCCCTCCTCCCTTCCGAGTAAAAGAGTTCAATCTGCAAGACAGACTCTGCCTCAATATCCTCCTCCTTCCTGCTCCCTCCCCAGTAAGAAGGTTTCGATGTGAAACCAGTTACTGACATCACCTCTTCACTCCATCCTCCCTGGTAAAAGGGTTCGATGTGAAGGACAGACTTTGCCCCAACACCACCCTCCCCCAGCCACTCTACTTCATTCCCGGTAAAGGAGGTTCGATGTGAAACCGGTCTCTGGGCCCTGTCCCCCTCCTCCCTCCCTCCAGTTCCTGCAGATTGGAGGGTAGCAAATGCATCCCCACTAATTAGAAATGGAGGGAGAGAGAAAACAGTGAACTACAGACGGGTTAGCCTAACATCAGTAGTAGGGAAAATGCTCGAGCCTATTATAAAAGATGTGATAACAGGATACTTAGAAAATATCAACGGGATTGGACAAAGTAAACGTGGATATATGAAAGGGAAATCGTGTTTGACAAACCTACTGGAGTTTTTTGAGGATGTAACTGGTAGAATAGATCAGGAAGAACCAGTTGATCTGGTTTATTCATATTTTTAGAATACCTTTGATAAAGTCCCACATAAGAGGTTAGTGTGCAATATTAAAACAAATGGGACTATGGATATTATACTGGCATGGATTGAAAATTGATTAACAGACAGGAAACAGAGAGTAGCAAATGGGTCTTTTTCGGGGTGGCCGGCAGTGACTCGTGGGGTATGGCAGGGATCAGTGCTTGGATCCCAGTTATTCATAATATATATCAATGATTTGGATGAGGGAACCAAATGTAATATTTCCAAGTTTGCTGACGGCACAAAACTAGGTGAGATCGCGAGTTGTGAGGATGATGCAAAGCGGCTTCAAGTTGATTTAGACAAGTTGACTGAATGGGCAAATACATGGCAGATGCAGTATAACGTGGATAAATATGAAGTGTTGTGTGCAGTTTTATTCTCCTTACCTAAGAAAGCTTACATTTTGCCACAAAGGGATTGCAGCGAAGGTTCACCAGACTGAGTCCTGCCATGTCACGACTATGGTATGAGTAGATTTTGGGTTGACTTTGCTTGTGTTCACTCGCGTTTAGAAGATTGAGAGGGTTTCTCATTGAAATATATAAAATTCTGACAGGGCTAGACAGGCTAGGTGCAGGGAGGATGTTTCCCCTGGCTGGGGTCCATAACGAGGTGTTGCCTTCTCAGGATATGGGGTAGGACATTTAGGACTGAGATAAGGAGAAATTTCTTCACTCAGAGCGTGGTGAACCTGTGGAATTCTCTACTAGAGAAAACTGTGGAGGCCAAGTCAGTGAATATGTTTAAGAAGGAGTTAGCTAGATGTCTAGAAACAAAATGCATCAAGAGGTATGGGGACAGAGCAGGAATATGATATTGAGATAGAGAATCAGCCATGACCATATTGAATGGCGGAGCAGGCTCAAAGGGCCGAATGTTCTACTCCTGTTCCTATTTTCTATGTTTCTATGTTTACCCCGGTAAAAGTATTTCGATGTGAGACTCGACTCTGGGCCCTTCGCTCCTCCTCCCTCGTTCCTCCCCAGTGAAAGTAGTTCGATGTGAAACCAATCTCTGGGCCCCCTGTCCTCCCTTCTCCCTCCCTCCCGGGTAAAAGAAGTTCGATGTGAAAAAATTCTCTGCGCCCACACACTCATTCCTACTCCCTGCCCGATCAAAAGGGCTCGATGTGAACCCAGGCCCTCCTCCCGCCCCCGTCAAAGGGGTTCGTTTTGAAACCATTATCTGGTGCCCCCTCCTACCTCCTCCCTCACGGTAAAATTGGTTCGATGTGAAACCAGTTTCTCGGCTGCCCCCTCCTCTTTCCTCCATCCCCGTTCAAATGAGTTCGATATGAACCAGTCTCTGGACTCTCCCCCTTCCTCCACTCCTCCCCCCCCCCCCCTGCCAGGTAAAACGGGTTTGATGTTAAACAAGTCCCTGGGCTCTCCACTCCTACCTCCCCAGTAAAAGAGGATCGATGTGAAACCAATCTCTGCACCCCCCTCCCTCCCCGTTAAAAAGTGTTCGATGTTATCCAGTCTCTGGGCCCCACTTCCTCCCCGGTCCCTTCCCGGTAAAGAGGTTCGATGTGGTGCCCGTCTCTGGGCATACCCCTCCTCCCTCGCTCCACGGTAGGACGGGTTCGATGTGAAACCAGATGCTGGGGCACCCCCACCATCTTCCCTCGCCGGTAAAAGCGGTTCGATGTGAAACCAGTCTCTGCGCCACCCCTCGTCCATCGCTCCCAGGTAAAATTGGTTCAATGTGAATATATTAAAGAACTTAAGGACAAAAGAAATGTGAGCAGGAGTAAGCCATAGGCCCCTCGAACCTTCTCCACCATTCAATAAGATCTTGCTTTATCTTCGACCTCAATTCCACTTTCCCGCCCGATCCCCAAATCTCTTGATTTCTTGAATTCTAAAGATCCCCAACCCTCTCATTGAAGAAACTTCTCCTCATTTCAGTCTTAAAAGGCCGACCCTTATCCTGTGACTATGCCCCCAGTTTTAGACGCTCCAGCGAGGGAAAATAACCTCTCAGCATTTACGCTATCAAGCCCACTCAGTACCTTGTATGTTTCCACGAGATCACTTCTCACACTTCTAATCTCCAGAGAGATAGGCCAATCCTACTCAATCTCTCATCATGGGATAACCCTCTCATCCCAGGATTCAATCTAGTGAATCTTCATTGCACAGCCTCAAGGGCAATTCTGTTCTTCCTCAGATAAGGAGACCAAAACTGTACACAGTACATCAGGACAGGTCTCACCAAAGCTCTGTGCAACTGTTGTAAGACTTCCTTACTCTTGCACTCCAACCCCCTTGCAATAAAGGCCAACATATCATTTGCCTTCCGAATTGCTTGCTGTACCTGCATGCTAACTTTCTGTGTTTCTTGCACGAGGACAAAACAATCCCTCTGAACACAAACATTTAATAGTTTGTCATCATTAAAAAAATATTCTGTTTTCTATTCTTCCTACCAAAGTGAATAACCTCACATTCTCCCACATTATAATACATCGACCACCTTCTTGCCCACTCATTTAAACTGTCTATATCCCTTTGCAAACTCTTTGTGTGCTCCTTACAGCTTATTTTCCCACCCAGCTTTGTATCGTCAGCAAACTTGGATACATTACACCCGGTCCCTTCATTTCAGTCATTGTTATGGATTGTAAATATCTGAGGCTCAAGCACTGATCCTTGTTTAACGCCACTAGTAATAGCCTGTCAATCTGAAAATGACACGTTTATCCATGCTCTCTGTTTTCTGTCCGTTAACCAATCCTCAAATCCAGCTAACGTATTACAGGCAACCGCATGAGGCCTTATCTTGCTTTTTTTTTATTCGTTCACGGGATGTGGGCGTCGCTGGCAAGGCCGGCATTTATTGCCCATCCCTAATTGCCCTTGAGAAGGTGGTGGTGAGCCGCCTTCTTCAACCGCTGCAGTCCGTGCGGTGAAGGTTCTCCCACAGTGCTTTTAGGAAGGGAGTTCCAAGATTTTGACCCAGCGACAATGAAGGAACGGCGATATATTTCCAAGTCGGGATGGTGTGTGACTTGGAGGGGAACGTGCAGGTGGTGTTGTTCCCATGCGACTGCTGCCCTTGTCCTTCTAGGTGGTAGAGGTCGCGGGTTTGGGAGATGCTGTCGAAGAAGCCTTGGCGAGTTGCTGCAGTGCATCCTGTGGATGCTGCACACTGCAGCCACTGTGCGCCGGTGGTGAAGGGAGTGAATGTTTAGGGTGGTGGATGGGGTGCCAATCAAGCGGGCTGCTTTATCTTGGATGGTGTCGAGCTTCTTGAGTGTTGTTGGAGCTGCACTCATCCAGGCAAGTGGAGAGTATGCCATGACACTCCTGACTTGTGCCTTGTAGATGGTGGAAAGGCTTTGGGGAGTCAGGAGGTGAGTCACTCACCGCAGAATACCCAGCCTCTGACCTGCTCTCGTAGCCACAGTATTTATATGGCTGGTCCAGTTAAGTTTCTGGTCAATGGTAACCCCCAGGATGTTGATGGTGTGGGATTCGGCGATGGTAATGACGTTGAATGTCAAGGGGAGGTGGTTAGACTCTCTCTTGTTGGAGATGTTCATTGCCTGGCACTTATCTGGCGCGAATGTTACTTGCCACTTATCAGCCCAAGCCTGGATGTTGTCCAGGTCTTGCTGCATGCGGGCACGGACTGCTTCATTATCTGAGGGGTTGCGAATGGAACTGAACACTGTGCAGTCATCAGCGAACATCCCCATTTCTGACCTTATGATGGAGAGAAGGTCATTGATGAAGCAGCTGAAGATGGTTGGGCCTTGGACACTGCTCTGAGGAACTCCTGCAGCAATGCCCTGGGGCTGAGATCCTTGGCCTCCAACAACCACTACCATCTTCCTTTGTGCTAGGTATGACTCCAGCCACTGGAGAGTTTTCCCCCTGATTCCCATTGCCTTCAATTTTACTTGGGCTCCTTGGTGCCACACTCGGTCAAATGCTGCCTTGATTGCAAGGGCAGTCACTCTCACCTCACCTCTGGAATTCAGCTCTTTTGACCATGTTTGGACCAAGGCTGTAATGAGGTCTGGAGCAGAGTGGTCCTGGCGGAACCCAAACTGAGCATCGGTGAGCAGGTTATTGGTGAGTAAGTGCCGCTTGATAGCACTTTCGACGACACCTTCCATCACTTTGCTGATGATTGAGAGTAGACTGATGGGGCGGTAATTGGCCGGATAGGATTTGTCCTGCTTTTTGTGGACAGGACATACCTGGGCAATTTTCCACATTGTCGGGTGGATGCCAGTGTTGTAGCTGTACTGGAACATCTTGGCTAGAGGCGCAGCTAGTTCTGGAGCACAAGTCTTCAGCACTACAGCTGGGATGTTGTCGGTGCCCATAGCCGTTGCTGTATCCAGTGCACTCAGCCGTTTCTTGATATCACGTGGAGTGAATCGAATTGGCCGAAGACTGGCTTCCGTCATGGTGGGGATATCGGGAGGAGGCTGAGATGGATTATCCACTCGGCACTTCTGGCTGAAGATGGTTGCAAACGCTTCAGCCTTGTCTTTTGCACTCACGTGCTGGACTCCGCCATCATTTAGAATGGGGATGTTTGCAGAGCCTCCTCCTCCCGTTAGTTGTTTAATTGTCCACCACTATTCACGACTGGATGTGGCAGGACTGCAGAGCTTTGATCTGATCCGTTGGTTGTGGAATCGCTTAGCTCTCTCTATCGCATGTTGCTTCCGCTTTTTAGCATGCATGTAGTCCTGAGTTGTAGCTTCACCAGGTTGGCACCTCATTTTTAGGTACGCCTGGTGCTGCTCCTGGCATGCTCTTCTACACTCCTCATTGAACCAGGGTTGATCACCTGGCTTGTTGGTAATGGTAGAGTGAGGAATATGCCGGGCCATGAGGTTACAGATTGTGCTGGAATACAATTCTGCTGCTGCTGATGGCCCACAGCGCCTCATGGATGCCCAGTTTTGAGCTGCTAGATCTGTTCTGAATCTATCCCATTTAGCACGGTGGTAGTGCCACACAACACGTTGGATGGTGTCCTCAGTGCGAGGACGGGATTTCATCTCCACAAGGACTGTGCGGTGGTCACTCCTACCAATACTGTCATGGACAGATGCATTTGCGACAGGTAGATTGGTGAGGACGAGGTCAAGTAAGTTTTTCCCTCGTGTTGGTTCGCTCACCACCTGCCGCAGACCCAGTCCAGCAGCTATGTCCTTCAGGACTCGGCCAGCTCGGTCAGTATTGGTGCTACCGAGCCACTCTTGGTGATGGACATTAAAGTCCCCCACCCAGAGTACATTTTGTGCCCTTGCTACCCTCAGTGCTTCCTCCAAGTGGTGTTCAACTGACGATCCGGATTCTTTCCCCTCAGTCTGGTTCAGTAAAAACTGAAGTCGAATACATTTTAAAGTTCAGCACAACTTTAATAGCAGGGTTCTTAGTCTGCAGCATTGATTTGGACTCCTGATAGAGTCCTTCTATGCTGGCAGAGCAAGAACAAAAACATACAGAAATCCACACGTTTTTATACAGATGAATAGGGTTGGAACATACTAAACGAGGGTCAACACCAATCATAAGCCGGGCATAGGTTGCCATGCGAGGTTACATTATTTCCGGCCAATCATAAATCGTCCATGTGCTGATCATGCTGCTGTTAGACATCAAAGGGGATACTTCCTCACCTTCCAACTTGGAATGTTCTTCCCTGTCCCTTCTGTTCCTTATCTCCCAACCTGGAATGTCTTTCAACTTTGGCTAAGTTCGTTACCTATATTGATCTGCCATAAACATGGAGACATTCAGACCAGTCCTTGAATCACATCAAAAACTCTACATTGCTAAGACCATGCAAACCTGCTGACTACGCAAACATATGGCCCAGCAGGAGGCCAGGCCACCTGTACCAATCTCAGTTACTAACTAATTAACCCTTTCTAACCATTTTGCATTCTTTGCCACGTAGACATTTTAATATTTTACTGAAAACTGACCACGTCGGGATTCTCACAACATGGAGGAGGACTGATTCATCAGCTGAGGGAGGAGGGTAGGTGGTAATCAGCAGGAGGTTTCCTTGCCCATGTTTGACCTGATGCCATGAGATTTCATGGGGTCCAGAGTCAATGTTGAGGACTCCCAGGGCCACTCCCTCCTGACTGTATATCACTGTACCGCCACCTCTGGTAGGTCTGTCCTGCCGGTGGGACAGGACATCCCCAGGGATGGTGATGGAAGAGTCTGGGACGTTGGCTGAAAGATATGATTCTGTGAGTATGGCTATGTCAGGCTGTTGCTTGACTGGTCTGTGGGACAGCTCTCCCAATTTTGGCACAAGTCCCCAGATGTTCGTCAGGAGGACCTTGCAGGGTCGACTGGGCTTGGTGTTTTGCCGTTGTCGTGTCCGGTGCCTTGTGGTCCGTCTGGGTTTATTCTTATTATGACTTTTCGTAGCGAGATTTTACAACTGAGTGGCTTGCTCGGCCATTTCAGAGGGCAATTCAGAATCAACCACATTGCTGTGAGTCTGGAGTCACATTTCGGCCAGACCGGGTAAGGGCGGCATACTTCCTTCCCTCAAGGACATTAGTGAACCAGATGGGTTTTTACGACAATCCGGTAGTTTTATGGCCATCATTACTGATACCAGTATTTTAATTCCAGATTTTTATTTAATTAATTGAATTTAATTAATTAATTAAATTTAAATTCGCCAGCTGCCGTGGCGGGATTTGAACTCATGATTCTGGATTTTCGTCCAGGCCTCTGGATTACGAACCCAGTAACATAACCACTATGCTACCGTTTATGTGGCACCTTATCGAACGCTTTTATGAAATCCAAATATGCGACATCAACTGGTTCCCACTGATCAACCCTGCTCGTTTCGCCCTCAAAAGATGCCATTCTATTTGTCAAACACAATTTCCTTTAAGTGAAACTGTTTTGACTCTGCCTAATCATATTATGATTTTCTAAGTGCCCTGTTACTGCGTCCTTATCAATAAATTCAATTATTTTCCCGACGACTGATGTTAGGCTAACAGGTCTATATCTCCCTGTTTTTTCTCTCTCTCTCTATTCTTGATTAGTTGGGTGACATTTGCTACCTTCCAAACTACGTGGATTATATTCTGGACCTGTCCATATCATTTTAATAATCGATGTACATGGACTATGTTTCTTTTGACCTCCACTGTTTCCAGTTTTTCACCATTTAGAAATTACTCTGATTTATCCTTGTTAGGTCCAAAGTGGATGATCTCACACTTGCCTACATTGAAACCCATTTGCTACAGTTTTGCCCATTGACTTAATCTATTAATATCTCTCTGTAACGTTATGCTTCCATCTACACTGCTTACAATTCTGCCTATCTTTGTGTCATCAGCTTCAAGAGGACTAATTTGCTAGGCAATGTGTAAAAAGCTTGGGTGTGGAACTAAATAGTACAGCTCTATCAAAGATCCAGCACAGGCATGACGGGCTGAATGGCCTCCTTCTGTGCTGTGAAATGCTATCATTCGATGATTCTGTACCTATGTTTCACTTGTATTTCCTGCCCTCTCTACAGTGTGTGTCTTTCTCAGTAGGGAGTGGTAATCTGAAATAAATGTCGCAGTGCTGAGTGAACACAAAATGGTGGCCCTGAATAAATATATAATTGTGGCCTGCATCTGAATCAAAAGCACTGTATTTACATTTAAACAAAATGTCTGTCTCATTCTTTATCACCCTCTCTCTGTACTGTAGACCCGTGTGTGTCTCAGTTTCAGGTCCTGTACACGTACAGCACACATTGGGTAATGGGGAACGAATCACTCCCGTCTGGTACCGTACGGGCCATGTGTGTCTCAGTGTCAGCTCCAGTATATGTACACCACAGAATGAGTAAAAGAGAAAGAATCACTCCAGTGTGGCACTGTACGACGCGTGTAATTCTCGTTGTCAGCTCCTGTACATGTACAGTACAATGTGGTTAAAAAGTAACAATGCACTCCCGCCCTGAAGTTGAAACAAAATGTCCGCAAGTAAGGCAGCCATCTTATTGAGGGACAAGGCCATAAAAATGCAAAAAAAAAGCACGGGGATTCATTTCTAGATGATTAGAATTCGAAAAGCACAGATGTTATGTTAAACTTGAACAGGACTTTGGTTAGAACAGACTTAGAACACTCTAATTAAAACATAAAATGCAGCAAACACTCAGCAGATAAGGCTGCATCTGTAGAGAGAGAAGCAGAGGTAACTCTTCAGGTGTGATCAGAGTTCTGGTCTCCATATTATAAAAAGGATATGAAGGCGTTGGAGAAAGTGCCAAATAGTTTCACAAAAATGATACCAGATCTGAGACGTTATAAATATCAGGAAAGACTGAAAAGGCTGATGACTTCTTTCCAGAAAAGAGAAGACTGAGGGGTGGCCTAATCGAGATTTTTATAATTATGAAGGGCTTTGATGGGGTAGAGATAGAGAAGATGTCTCCCCTTGTAGGGAGGCCAAAACTTGGATTCATTAATATAAAATACGACTAATAAATCCAATAGAGATTTCAGGAGAAACTTTTATACCCAGAGAGAAGTTAGAATTTTGGAATTTGTCACTACCTGGAGTAGATGAGGGGAATAGCATGGATGCATTTAAGGGGAAGCTAGTAAAGCACATTTTTTTATTCGTTCATGGGATGTGGGCGTCGCTGGTAAGGCCAGCATTTATTGCCGATCCCTAATTGCCCTTGAGAAGGTGGTGGTGAGCCGCCTTCTTGAACCGCTGCTGTCCGTGTGGTGAAGGTTCTCCCACAGTGATCTTAGGTAGGGAGTTCCGGGATTTTGACTCAGCGACGATGAAGGAACGGCGATATATTTCCAAGTCAGGATGGTGTGTGACTACGAGGGGAAATTGCAGGTGGTGTTGTTCCAATGTACTTCGAGGTCGTGGAGGAAGCGGATTTGGGAGGTTCTGTCGAAGATGCCTTGGCGAGTTGCTGCAGTGCATCTTGTAGATGGTACACACTGCAGCCACAGTGCACCGGTGGTGAAGTGAGTGAATGCTTAAAGTGCTGGTTGGGATGAACGTAGATGGTGCTGACAAGGTATAAAAGAGGATAATGGACTCGCTGATGGTATCAGAGAATGTGAGAGACAGAGCGTATTAGAGAACATACGGAGCTCAGGGAGAATCAAAGAGGTTATGGGGCGCTCAGGAGGTAACAGAGAGGCTAATGGTTGTCATCTTCTAAACATTACATTTTCTAAATATTAACATTGTTAATAACAACACAAATTGAAGCCGATTGAACAGATAATCTGTCGTGTCCCACGTGCCGTGAACGAGAAGTTAGATTCGAGTCAGGAACAGATATTTGTTGGCGATTACATTTTTTTGGAACATCTCACCCTTGCGTTAGTTTATATAACTGAATTTCATTAACTGAACAAAAGACGTTACACCTGGAATCCTTTATCACTCTATGTTAGAAATGAAATACAAACCGCCCAACGTGGAGCTTGAACCCACGACCCCGACGTTAAGATTCTCACGCTCTACCGACTGAGCAAGCAAGGTCTCAAAAAGGCGCTCCTCCCTGCCCGTTATTGCAGTGAGGCACATGTTGCTTTGTTTCAGGGCCCAGTTTGACCTGCAATCCCAAGGGAACCGCATTCTGACTACACGCGTTTCAATCTGGAGCCAGTCTGAAGACTTTTACTAGTCATCCAGCGGCATATGAATTTTGAACCGGGGAAGAACATTCAGTCCCTAGAACATGCTATCCCATTTAATTAGATCATGGGTTATGTGTACATCAACTCAATTTACCCGCTTTGGACACATGTCCCTTGGTACCCTTACCGAACAAAGATTTGTCTTGAAAATTTGAAGTCCAGCGGAATCCGCAGCCTTTTGGCTGATAGTGTTCCAGATTTCTGCCGTATTTTGTGTGCGAAAGTGATTCCTGAATGCTTGCCTGAATGGTCCAGAGAGACAGCGAGTAAAGTCAACCAAAACCCGGGTTTGCACCAGGGGCCTTTAGATTTCAGCCTATCGCTCTACCAAATGAGCTATTTCTGCGTTCTATACACGAATTGTTCTATTTTTCTTTGAAAATTCATAAGCGTAGACAGGATTTCCCTCTCCATGAAGGTGGCACCTCGGAGGAATGGGACCGAACAAACTCTGGATCGATTGCTTAACACAGACTGGATATCGCACTTGGGTATCAAACTGTCTCCTGTGAATGTATCACCGATTCCACGTGTTTCTTCATGGGGATCCCAGAGGCTGAAAGTGAATCAAGGTGCTTCTCAGGGGTGATCAGGGGAATATCATGTCTCTACGATTTATCAAAGAGTTTACAGCATTGTCAGAAGTTATCAGAGGGCAAGGGACTGTCTGAGCCTTTCAGAGAGAGTAAGGGGCCTCAGGGTGTATCTGTGGGTAAGGGGCACTCGGAGGTTATTAGATAATGTAAAGGGCACGGAGGAGGTATGAAACCAACAGTGAGGGAGAGAAGGGATGCTGAAACCCGGGATTAAATGTTTTAAGCCTTCAGGCTAACGCTCACCCAACTGAGCTATTTCGGCGCTGTGGACATCCCAGAAATTCACTTGGAAGGCTGTGAGAAACGCAATACAACCCAACCCACAATCGCATTCCCGAAACGTCCAACCAGGATTTTCACTGTTGCGAATTTCATCAACTTGTGCTACTTTTTAATTTGTTCTCAGCAGCAACTCAACACATCCTTTACTTGGCGCACGACACAACGTATAGACAAAAAAATGTCTATTGCACTAAGAGCGAAGCGGCGGATACTTTGCACTAGAAAAAAATCATACGGTTTCAGCGCAGTGACAATGGGTCAGAGGAAAGCTCAGTTAACGATTGCCGAGTGGCTAGATAGGTGGATTTGGAACTTCTGTACGTCTGCACTGCGCATTTTCCAGATTGGCTTGGAGTACCATTTCCTTCAATTTTTATTTATTCGTTCATGGGATGTGGGCGTCGCTGGCGAGGCCGGCATTTATTGCCCATCCCTAATTGCCCTTGTGAAGGTGGTGGTGATCCGCCTTCTTGAACCGCAGCAGTCCGTGTGGTGAACGTTCTCCCACAGCGCTGTTAGAAAGGGAGTTCCAGGATTTTGACCCAGCGACGTTGAATGAACGGCGATATATTTCCAAGTCGTATGGTGTGTGACTTGGAGGGGAATTTGCGGGTGGTGTTGTTCCCATGTGCCTGCTGCTCTTGTCCTTCTAGGTGGTAGAGGTCGCGGGTTTGAGAGGTGCTGTCGAAGAAGCTTTGGCGAGTTGCTGCAGTGCATCCTGTGGATGGTACACACTGCAGCCACAGTGCGCCGGTAGTGAAGTAAGTGAATATTTAGGGTGAAGGATGGGGTGCCAATCAAGCGGACGCTTTGTCCTGGATGATGTCGCGCTTCTTGAGTGTTGTTGGACCTGCACTCATACAGGCAAGTGGATTGTATTCCATCACACTCCTGACTTGTGCCTTGTGGATGGTGGAAAGGCTTTGGGGAGTCAGGAGGTGAGTCACTCGCCGCAGAATACCCAGCCTCTGACCTGCTCTCGTAGCCACAGTATTTATATGGCTGGTCCAGTTAAGTTTCTGGTCAATGGTGACCCGCCCAGGATGTTGGTGGTGGGGGATTCGGCGATGGTAATGCCGTTGAAAGTCAAGGGGAGGTGGTTCGACCTTCTTTTTTTGGAGATGGTCAATGCCTGGCACTTTTCTGGCGTGAATGTTACTTGCCACTTATGAGCCCAAACCTGGATGTTGTCCAGGTCTTGCTGCATGCAGGCTCGGACTTCTTCATTATCTGAGGGGTTGCGATTGGAACTGAACACTGTGCAATCATCAGCGAACATCCCCATTTCTGACCTTATGATGGAGGGAAGGTCATTGATGAAGCAGCTGAAGATGGTTGGGCCTAGGATGCTGCCCTGAGGAACTCCTGCAGCAATGTCCTGGGGCTGAGATGATTGGTCTCCAACAACCACCACCATCTTCCTTTGTGCTAGGTATGTGTCCAGCCACTGGAGAGTTTTCCCCCTGATTCCCATTGACTTCAATTTTACTTGGGCTCCTTGGTGCCACACTGGGTCAAATGCTGCCTTGATGTCAAGGGCAGTCACTCTCACCTCACCTCTGGAATTCAGCTCTTTTTTGCATGTTCGGACCAAGGCTGTAATGAGGTCTGGCGCCGAGTGGTCCTGGGGGAACCCAAACCGAGCATCAGTGAGCAGGTTATTGGTGAGTAAGTGCCGCTTGATAGCACTGTCGACGACACCTTTCATTACTTTGCTGATGATTGAGAGCAGACTGATGGGGCGGTAATTGGCCGGATTGGAATTGTCCTGCTTTTTGTGGATATTGACATACCTGTGCAATTTTCCACATTGTCGGGTAGATGCCAGTGATGTAGCTGTGCTGGAACAGCTTGGCTAGAGGCGCAGCTACTTCTGGAGCACAAGACTTCAGCACTACAGCGGGGCTGTTGTCGGTGCCCCAGCCTTTGCTGTATCCAGTGCACTCAGCCGTTTTTTGATGTCACGTGGAGTGAATCGAATTGGCTGAAGACTGGCTTCTGTGATGATGGGTATATCACTTACAGGGACAATTCGAATCGCAGTTCTGCTGGAGCTCTTCCGAGATTTTAAAAAGTTGATTCGATAATATCAACCTGAACCTCGTTACGTACAAGCTACAGACTGAAAACTTAGCGCAAGTCAAATCTGTGGTCTAACCAAGGTTCCATGCAAGCTTAACAAAACCTTTTTGCTTTTGAATTCTATCCAAATAAAAATGAACCCCACAGCTTGATTTGCCTTTTTTTCTGGCCTTATTAACCTGTGTAGCTACTTTTCGTGATTTGTCTCCCTCGGCCCCTTTGCTTCATTATCCTGTTTAGACTTTTATTATCCAAGCATTATGTGGCCTCCTGATTCCTTCTACCAAAATGCAGCACCTCACACTTATCTATATGGAAATTCATTTGTCAATTACTCGCTCGTTCTGTAAGTTTATTCATGTCCTCTTGCAATTTGATGCATTCTTCCTTTGTGCACCCTCCAATATATTGTCATGATGTGGAGATGCCGGTGATGGACTGGGGTTGACAATTGTAAACAATTTTACAACACCAAGTTATAGTCCACCAACACGGGACGCAACCAACAGAGTACCCTTTGTCGTCCAGTACTTCCCCGGAGCGGAGAAACTACGCCATGTTCTCCGCAGCCTTCAACATGTCATCAATGAGGACAAACACCTCGCTATGGCCATCCCCACACCTCCACTACTCGCCTTTAAACAGCCACCCAACCTCAAACAGACCATCGTTCGCAGCAAATTACCCAGCTTTCAAGAGAACAGCGTCCACGACACCACACAACCCTGCCACGGTAACCTCTGCAAGACATGCCAGATCATCGACACAGATACCACCATCACACGAGAGGACACCACCCACCAGGTGCATGGTTCATACTCCTGTGACTCGGCCAACGTTGTCTACCTCATACATTGCAGGAAAGGATGCCCCAGAGCATGGTACATTGGCGAGACCATGCAGACGCTGCGACAACGGATGAACGGACACCGCGCAACAATCGCCAAACAGGAGGGTTCCCTCCCAGTCGGGGAACACTTCAGCAGTCATGGACATTCATCCACCGACCTTCGGGTAAGCGTACTCCAAGGCGGCCTTCGAGACACACGACAACGCAAAATCGTCGAGCAGAAATTGATAGCCAAGTTCCGCACCCATGAGGACGGCCTCAACCGGGATCTTGGGTTCATGTCACGCTACACGTTACCCCACCAGCGAACAAATGTTATCTGTTTTTAATATAATGGGTCATTTGCTGGCTTTCTCTGCCTTCCGGATGTCTCTGCCTCTCTCTGTTTTTTTTTTCCTGTTTGTTTTTTTGTTGAATGTGTATTCGGGGGTTCTGCAGGTGACACCTCTCTGTCTGAACACGGTGATTGCCTTGGCAACGGGCAGTTG
This sequence comes from Heptranchias perlo, assembly GCF_035084215.1. Classification (NCBI taxonomy): domain Eukaryota; kingdom Metazoa; phylum Chordata; class Chondrichthyes; order Hexanchiformes; family Hexanchidae; genus Heptranchias; species Heptranchias perlo. Next base: position 2,359,724 of record NC_090326.1, on the reverse strand, counting down.
CAGGGGCAGTCTGTAAACACCATGTATTGTTCTATATGTATAAATGCGTAGGCTTCAAGGAGCTCCTGAACATTTACCTGACGAAGGAGGAAGCCTCCGAAAGCTTGTGAATTTAAAATAAAATTGCTGGACTATAACTTGGTGTTGTAAAATTGTTTACAATATATTGTCGTCCGCGCATTTGATTTTTTCTTCCGATTCCCCAATCCAAATCGTTAACGTAAATTGTGACTAACAATTGCCCCAGCGCCGATCCATCGGGTACACCACTTCATATCTTTTGCCAGTCTGAGTAGCCACGCATAAGCACTGCTCTTCTTTTTGGAACCAGCTTGCTGTCCATGCTGGCACATCTTTTTTTATTCGTTCATTGGATTAGGTCGTCGCTGGCGAGTCCGGCTTGTATTGCCCATCCCAAATTGCCCTTGAGAAAGTGACTACACATGCTTTCATGTTAGCCATGTGTCCTCTATGCTGTATCTTATCGAAGGCCTTTTTGAAAATACAAATATGTTACATCTATTGCATTACCCTTATCTACTCTTTCTGTTGCTTCTTCAAATTATTCCAACAGGTTGATTCTTTCCTCCGTTCAATCCATAAGGAGGCGGGAATCAGAGCTCGCCCCAAACCGTCCGCATACTGACCACCGTCTGCCGCACTGTGTGATCCAAGAGAAAATTCAATGAAGTATGATCTTTATAATCACTGAAAGCTGACACATCAACGGAGATCTCATGGAGAGAAATGCACTGAAGCGTTCATAAAATGCTTCAGCAAAAAAAACACGTGCATCTGTCTCTGTCTGTAATCCCAGGCCTGTGCCATGATACCTGTCTGACCCAGTGGTATACTGAGTCATCCACAGAGCGGGAAGGGCCCAGGCTCAGTCCCAGGCCTGTTCTGTGTTTCCACACTCAGTGTGATACTATCAACACTTCAGCGTATTTCGCTCTGTGTCCAATATGTGCGTCAGTTTTCTGTGTTTATAAACAACTCAATGTATTTCACTCCGCATCCCACACTGTGAGGTCTCCTCTGGTTATTTCAGTGTATTTTACTCCATGTCCAAAACTGTGAAGTTTCCCCTGGTGTTTCACCGTTCTCTGAATATCAAAAAGTGTTATTTAATGAACAGTTTCTCGGACCACTTGGGGCTTTAGGCGGGTGTTTGTTTGTAGAGGGTTTATGGGTGAGCTCTGATTCCGCCCACTTATGGGGAGACAGACAGAGGCCTGTGGGCAGAGGGTTTTGAGGGTGAGCTCTGATTCCCGCCCTCTTCCGAATTGAAAGTGGAAAACAATGAATGAGAGAGCATCGATGTGAGAGGGGTGATGGAGGAATGTCACCATGATCCTGGTTAAAAGTGGCCAAACACAAGATAACATTAATATATCATCTGCAGAATATTAACATAACCTGTGTTCCGCGGTCTGGTCGGGTCCCATTCTCCTGAAGACAGGAATGAGCGGGAGGGACAATTCCACGCGGTTTATATTTTCTTCCAAGGCGATGACACAAAGTCCAACTTGAGATGCAGCCGAAATAGCTCAGTTCGGAGAGCCAAGGCCTAAACGTATTTTTTATTCGTTCATGACATGTGGGCGTCGCTGGCGAGGCCAAAATTTATTGCCCATCCCTAATTGCCCTCGAGAAGGTGGTGGTGAGCCGCATTCTTGAACCGCTGCAGTCCGTGTGGTGACGATTCTCCCACAATGCTGTTAGATATGGAGTTCCACGATTTTGACCCAGCGACGATGAAGGAACAGCGATATGTTTCGAAATTGGGATGGTGTGTGACTAGCAGGTGAACGTGCAGGTGGCGTTGTTCCCACGTGCCTGCTGCCTTTGTCCTTCTAGGTGGTAGAGGCCGTAGGTTTGGGAGGTGCTGTCGAAGAAGCCTTGTCGAGTTGCTGCAGTGCATCCTGTGGATGGTCCACACTGCAGCCACTGACCGGTGGTGAAGGGAGTGAATGTTCAGGGTGATGGATGGGGTGCTAATCAAGCGGGCTGTTTTGTCCTGGATGGTGTCGAGTTTATTGAGTGTTGTTGGAGCTGCACTCATACAGGCAAGTGGAGAGTATTCCATCACACTCCTGACTTGTGCCTTGTAGATGGTGGAAAGGCTTTGTGGAATCAAGAGCGAGTCACTCACCTCAGAATATCTATCGTCTGACCTGCTCTTATAGCCACAGTATTTATATGGCTCATCCATTTAATTTCTCGTCAATGGTGACCCCCAGGATGTTGATGGTGAGGGATTCGGCGATGGTAATGTTGTTGAATGTCAAGGTGAGGTGGTTAGATTCTCTCTTGTTGGAGATGGTCATTGCCTGGCACTTGTCTGGCGCGAATGTTATTTTCCACTTATCAGGTCAAGCCTGGATGTTGTCCAGGTCTTGCTGCAGGCGGGCACGGACTGCTTCATTATATGAGGGGTTGTGAATGAGGTTCCTCATTCAATCCCTTGTTTTGGCAATAGTTAGTTCTTTGTTCTCGTTCTTCAGTCGAATTTCGCAATTATTTAAACTGAAATCTTAACAGGTAATGCAGGCTTGGGGAAGGAATAGAGGCCCAACTAGGATGAAAAATATTGATCGTGTCTTTATTTATTTTTTATTTTTCTATTTCCTTTTTCCCTTTTCTCCGTTTTCTCTCTCTCGGTGAGGGTAAACATTTCATTTGAAGCATTTGCCCTAAACTGATGCCTTTTCCACATCTCGGAGTGATCAGACATGCTCTCTCTGTTTGTTATTGCTTGTGACCATGAATAGCAACAGGCTGCTGTTAAACGTTTATCAGCAAACCGACAGAGAGATAGCACACCAGGAATACAACTCGTTAGCTCACATTGTGAGATATTGAGTGGCACAGGTTGTCATGTGTGTCAGTAAACATACCCGGATACTGAGTGACACAGGTTATAATGTGTGTCAGTAAACATACCCGGAAAAATAATTCCGGAAAAGGAAATAAATAGAGAGAAAGGAGAATGGAGAAAAGAGACAGATAGAAAGAGATGCAGACACAGCAAGGTGAGTGAGAAAGGAAGGAAGAAAGAAAAATAAAACGAAAGATATGTTTCTCTGCCCCATGAACAAAGATATATTAAACATTGTAATGAATGTTATTCAAAAAAAAAATTCCCCGTGACATTTTCTGTCGAATTGTTTGTTTGTAAAGTCTTGATTTTAAAAGCTGTTAAAACCCGAAAAATAGTGAAAAGTTGATGGTCTGTATGAAAACCGAACTCGCGACACAGGCGTTATTAATACAACGCGCTAACCAACTTAGCGAACTTGCCATCACTTGCACCGATGGTCATGGGCTTGAGCCCCGCGTTGGATAGCCTGTGTTTTATTTCTCAAACTGAGTGACAGAGTTATTGCACAAACATTGAGCAAACCACATCCCTGAAACTTTGTTACTTGTTTCTGTATTAAACTGGCGAGGGTGTAAATCGAAATTAATAGATGAAGAGCACATTAATGTATCAAATGTAATTCTGATCATTATTATTTTACAAATTGTGAACGGCCCATCACTAAAACTCTGTCTCGCTATAAAAGTAGACAACAGGATCATAAGCGGTTAAATAATAACATAAGAAATAGGAGCAGGAGTAGGCCAATCGGCCCCTCGAGCCTGCTCCGCCATTCAATAAGATCATGGCTGATCTGATCCTAACCTCAAATCTAAATTCATGTCCAATTTCCTGCCCGCTCCCCGTATCCCCTAATTCCCTTTACTTCTAGGAAACTGTCTATTTCTGTTTTAAATTTATTTAATGATGTAGCTTCCACAGCTTCCTGGGGCAGCAAATTCCACAGACCTACTACCCTCTGAGAGAAGAAGTTTCTCCTCATCTCACTTTTGAAAGAGCAGCCCCTTATTCTAAGAATATGCCCCCTAGTTCTAGTTTCACCCATCCTTGGGAAACATCCCCACCGTATCCACCCGATCAAGCCCCTTCACAATCTTATATGTTTCAATAAGATCGCCTCTCATTCTTCTGAACTCCAATGAGTAGAGTCCCAATCTACTCAACCTCTCCTCATATGTCAGTCCCCTCATCCCCGGGATTAACAGAGTGAACCTTCTTTGTACTGCCTCGAGAGCAAGTATGTCTTTTCTTAAGTATGGACACCAAAACTGTATGCAGTATTCCAGGTGTGGTCTCACCAATACCTTATATAACTGCAGCAATACCACCCTGTTTTTATATCCTATCCCCCTAGCAATAAAAGCCAACATTCCGTTGGCCTTCTTGATCACCTGCTGCACCTGCACACTAACTTTTTGATTTTCTTGCACTAGGACCCCCAGATCCCTTTGTACTGCAGTACTTTCCAGTTTCTCGCCATTAAGATAATAACTTACTCCTTGATTTTTCCTGCCAAAGTGCATAACCTCACATTTTCCAATATTGTATTGCATCTGCAAAATCTCCGCCCACTCACCCAGCCAGTCTATATCCCCTTGTAGGTTATTTATGTCCTCCTCACTCTCTACTTTCCCTCCGATCTTTGTATCATCTGCAAACTTTGATATGTTACACTCGGCCCCCTCCTCCAAATCGTTAATATAGATTGTAAAGAGTTGGGGACCCAGCACCGACCCCTGCGCAACACCACTGGCTATTGGTTGCCAGTCCGAGAATGAACCATTTATCCCAACTACGAAGTGCTTTGATTAGGTAGCTTTGTTAATCGTGAGTTGGACTCGCTACCGTTACGCCATAAGTTCTACAGTAAGCTAATACAGCTGGACCCATAGGAAGAAGGTCGGTCAGGACCACCGCAGCGACCCTCAAAGTGCGAGAGGCGGAAGCAGTAGCAGCAACAGCGCAGGATCCCCGCTCTCTAATCCAACCGCTGCCGGTGTCGTCTTGAGCTGTGTCTGAGTCGCCTATTGTCTCTCTTTATCGAACGGGACCGACCCAGGTGCAGCTCACACACGGAAAGCCACTCCTGACAGATTCACTTCTAAACGTTGTTCAAATCAATGAATTGGGATACAATTCAATTCTCATTTTCCCTCCGCTCTATCAGTTCACTATTTAAACCGTTGCTTTGAGCTCTGTTTTACAGGGTGCCGGCAGTTTAAGCATTTCTCAGTCCCTCTACTCCAATTAATAAAACATGTTGTTGCTAACTTCTGCTCAATACAGAGAGCCAAGGAATTAGTGAATTTCTCCTGGGGACTGTGGAACTGCTTCGGAGTCGGCTCAATCATCAAATCCACAAAGTTATTGTCACTGCTACTGTACACGATTTTAAAGGAAGGGACCGTCCCAGAAGCTGTTCAAAACTGAAAAATCTGTGTGAAAGGCAAAGGATACTATCTGGTTATCTGCAGGATTGAGTCCCTGCCAGCTTCTCTGAATTTCTGTCTGTCTGTCAGTCTGTCTGCCTCCCTATATATCCGTCTGATTGCATCTCTGCCTTATTCTCAGGCTTTTGGTTTGTTGGCTGCAGACCTCGCTCTCCGACTGACTGACCAACTACCGGACCGTGTGTTGGAATGAATGACTGTGACTGAGTGTCTGCCCATTTAAGGACCTGAATGATTACATTTCTGAGTTCCTGCCTTCGCTCTGTGTCACAGGCCTGTCTCTGTATCTCAGGATGGCAATACACCCAGAACCTTCACGACTAGACGCAGGTTTGGTCAGTCTGGCGTCGCAGCTCCTTCGGGAGTTTAATGATTTTGGAATGAATTCATTTTCCTGGGTGACGTGTGAAATTTTGATCAGTGAAATGTTTGTGAAAGAGAACGGAGGAGAAGGATTGAGACCCTTTAGTGTGGGACAGAAGTGATGTTGTTTATCGAAGAAGCAATGCGATCCCAATCAGTGCAGCGAGAGATTATTCAGCGGTTCGCCGTCCGTCTAAACACATCCTCAGATTGGTGGCTGATGGGCTGCGGTTTCCGTAGTCTAGTGGTTATCACGTTCGCCTTACGCGCGAAAGGTTCCCAGACGGAAACATTGTTTGGGAACTTGCTCCAGATGAGCTTCCAGGGGTAAAATTGATAAGTGAAAAGAGGCGCTAACTGTTCGTTCCTGTTGAAATTAACAACGACTGCAGCAGATTTCTGGTGTTCGAAACACTCAACATTTTTAACCACATACTTAAAATGCAGTCTGGAAAATGAGAATGGGTGAAAGTTCATCACATACTTAGCACAAAAACTTATTTAAAGTTTCACTATCCATGTTAGTATTTACGTGAGTCTGCAGCAGAAAGTTATCGGTTATCAGAAAGGCGATTACAATAATTATTCATCTTTCATTAATTATTTTAATAACGTTTATTGGTCACAACGTCCTCAAGCTTTCGCTCGGTAAAATAGCACTTTTGTTTAACATCTGCTACCTTGCGTCTCTTTAGTGTCACCATTTAGCGCGATCAGCTGTTAACCGAAAAGTTGGTGGTTCGGCGCCACCACAGGGCTGATACAGTGGTCAAGATTTCAATGCGTGTTTTCACAGAAGAAAACGCACCGTAAACGAATTTGCTGAAGAGATGCTGATATTGATGACTGAAATAGTTAGTGCACAAAACGACATTGCCGCACATCGGAATAGAAAGTAAGATTCTGGACAAAAAGAGGAGATCTATGCACGGATGCAGAGGGCAAGGCCGAGATACTAAATGAGTGCTTTGCATCTGTCTTTACCAAGGAAGAAGAAGCTGCCAAAGTTAGTAAACGAGGAGCTACCTGAGATACTGGATGGGCTAAGGATTGATAAATTGGAGGAACTAGAAAGGCTGGCTGTACAGGATAAAGTGAGGAGGATGGTTATAGACTTCAAGAGGGCATAGACAGTCTGGTAGAAAGGGCGAATACATGACAGATTAAATTTAACGCAGAGAAGTGCGAAGTGATATATTTTTACAGGAAGAATGAGGAGAGGGAATATAAAAGAAATGGTACACTTCTAAAGGGGGTCAGTAGATAATTCAAGCGGTCGGGATGGGATGTAGCCAAGATGACTGAGGGAAGTAAGAGTGGAAATTGCAGAGTTTCTGGCCATAATCCTCCTAAGATATGGGGGTAGTGCCAGAGGTCCAGAAAATCGCAAATGTCACACTCTTGTTTAAAAAATGGTGTAAGGCTGGTGGAATGGGCGGACACCTGGCAAGTGAAATTTAACGCAGATAACTGCGAAGTGATACATTTTAGCAGCAAGAATGTGGTCAGGCAATTTAATGGTTCAATTCTAAAAGTGCTGCAGAAACAGAGAGACCTGGGGGTATATTCGCACAAATCTTTGAAGGGGGCAAGAGAGGTTGAGAGCGAGGTTAAAAATGAATACAGGATCCTGGGCTTTATAGATAATGGCATAGAGGAGAAAAGCAAGAAATTTATGCTGAACCTTTATAAAACACTCGTTCAGCCACTGCTGGAGTTTTGTTTCCAATTCTGGCCACCGCACTTTAGTAAGAATGCAAACGCCTTAGAGAGACTGCAGAAAAGATTTACTAGAATGGTTCCAGGGATGTGGGACATCAGTTACGTGGAGAAGCTGGGGTTGCTCTCTTTAGAGCAGCGACGGTTCAGAGGAGATTTGATGGAAGCTTTCGCAATCATGAATGGTTTAGATAAAGTAAATAAAGAAGGACTGTTCCCATTGGCGGGATTTAAAGTGATTGGCAAAAGAACGAACGGCGAAATGAGTAAAACCTTTTTTACGCAGTTAGTTATGATCTGGAATGCACTGCCTGAAACAGCGGTGGAAGTCGATGAAATCGCGGCGTTCAAAAAGGAATTGCATAAATACTTGAACGGAAAAAAATTACAGGGCTACAGGGAAAGAGAGAGTGAATGGGACTAGCTGGATTGCTCTTACAAAGTGCCCGCACGGAATCAAGGAGCCAAATGGCCTCCTTCTGAGCTGTAACCATTCTATGATTCTATGACTGCATTGAAAAAGCGGTCTGAAAGGATGGTCGATTGGTTGCGGGCAACAGGGAAATTTTAGACTAATTCCCCAGCTGTATTATTAGTGGTTCGATGATCCAGGATGAGGGTTTTCCCTTTGTGCGTTTCACTGATTAGATGCGAGAAATCCCGAGTCCAAATCACGGACGAGCCCTGCTGTGTCACCGTTTTTAGTGTAAATTCACTAATTTGTTTCTCAAATATTTTCAGCATTGCCGAAGGGTGTATTGACTTAATTATAGAGCATGTTTGAGGTCCAGAGAGTCCGAGAAAGAGTGGATACGAAGGACCTATTTCGCTTAGCGTAGGGGTTAATAACCAGAGGGCATAAATTTATAATGATTGGTAGAAGGACTAGAAGGGAAATGTGGATTGTTTTCACCCAGAGGGTCGTGGGGGTCTGGAAATCATTGCCTGAGAGGATGGTAGAGGCAGAAACCATGAAATCATTTAAAAAATACCTGAATGTGCACCTGAAGAGAAGTGACCTGCAGGGCTACGGACCAAAGGCGGGAAAGTGGGATGAGGCTAGGTTTCGACACGATGGGCGAAATGGCCTCCTTCCGTGCCATAAATTTTTTATGATTCTATGATACTATGCCTGGCACTTGTCTGGCATGAAAGTTGCTTGCCACATATTAGCCCAAGCCTGGATCTTGTCCAGGCCTTGCGGCATATGGGCACGGACTGCTTCATTATCTGAGGGGTTGTGAATGGAACTGAACAGTGTGCAATCATCAGCGAACATCCCCATTTCTGACCTTATGATGGAAGGAAGGTCATTGATGAAGCGGCAGAAGATAGTTAGGCCTAGGACACTGCCTTGAATAAGTCCTGCTGCATTGTCCTAGGGCTGAGATGATTGTCCTCCAACAGCCACTACCATCTTCCGTTATGCAAGGTATGACTCCACCCACTGGAGAGATTTTCCCTGATTCCCATTGACTTTAATTTTACTTGGGCTCCTTGGTGCCACACTCGGTCAAATGCTGCCTCTGGAATTTAGCTCTTTTGTCCATGATTGAACCAAGGCTGTAATGAAGTCTGGATCCTGGTTGTCCTGGCAGATCCCAAACTGAGCATCGGTGAGCAGGTTATTGGTGAGTAAGCGCCACTTGATCGCACTCTCAACGACACCTTCCATTACTTTGCTGATGATTGAGAGTAGACTGATGGGGCTTAATTGGATTTTTCCAGCTTTTTGTGGACAGGACATACGTGGGCAATTTTCCACATTGTCGGTTAGATGCCAGTGTTGTAGCTGTACTGAAACAGTTTGGCTAGAGGCGCGGCTAGTTCTGGAGCTCAAGTCTTCAGCACTACAGCTGGGATGTTGTCGGGGCCCATAGCCTTTGTTGTATACAGCACACTCAGACAATTCTTGACATCACGTGGAGTGAATCGAATTGGCTGAAGACTGGCTTCTGTGATGATGGGAATATCGGGAGGAGGCCGAGGTTGGTTGCAAACGTTCAGCCTTGTCTTTTGCATGTGCTGGACTCTGCCATCATTGAGGATGGACATGTTTACAGAGCCTACTCCTCCTTTTAGTTGTTTAATTGTCCATCAACATTCACGAATGGATGTGGCAGAACTGCAGAGCTTTGATCAGATCCGTTGGATGTGGAATCGCTTAACTCTGTCTATAGCAAGTTGCTTCCACTGATTCACATGCATGTCGTCCTGTGTTGTAGCATCACACCAGGTTGGCACTTCATTTGAGGTACGCCTGGCATACTCTTCTACACTCCTCATTGAACCAGGGTTGATTCTCTAGCTTCGTGGTAATAGTAGATTGAGTAAGATGCCTGGCCATGAGGTTACAGATTGTGCTGGAATACAATTCTGCTGCTGCTGATGGCCCACAGCGCCTCATTGGTGCCCAGTTTTAAGCTGCTAGATCTGTTCTGAATCTATCCTATTTGGCATGGTGGTAGTACCCCACAACACGTTGGATGTTGACCTCGGGTGAAGACGGGACCTCGTCTCCACAAGGATTGTGTGGTGGTCACTCCGACCAATACTGTCTGGACAGATGCATCTGTAGATTGGTGAGGACGAGGTCAAGTAGGTTTTTCCCTCGTGTTGGTTCGCTCACCACCTGCTGCAGGCCCAGTCTGGCAGCTATAATATTCAGGGCTCGGCAATGGACATTGAACTCCCCCATCCAGAGTACATTCTGTGCCCTTGCTATCCTCTGTGCTTCCTCCAAGTGGTGCTCAACGTGGAGGAGGACTGATTCATCAGCTTAGGGAGGGCTGCAAGTGATAATCAACAGGAGATTTCCTTGCCCATGTTTGACCTGATGCCATGAGATTTCATGGGGTCCAGAGTCAATGCTGAGGACTCCAAGGGCCAAGCCGTCCTGACTGTATAGCACCTCTGGTGGGTCTGTCCTGCTGATTGGACAGGACATACCCAGGGAAGGTAATGGAAGAGTCTGAGACGTTGAGTGAAAGTCATGATTCGATGAGTATGGGTATGTCAGGCTTTTGTTTGAATAGTCTGTGGGACTGTTCTTCCAATTTTGGCACAAGACCCCAGATGTTAGTGAGGAGGACGTTGCAGGGTCGACTGGGCTGGGTTTGCCTTTGTCGTGTCCGGTGCCTAGTTGTCCGATGACGGGTGGTCCATCCGGTTTTATTCTTATTATGACTTTTTGTCGCATGATTGTCCAACTGAGTGGCTTGCTAGGCCATTTCAGAGGGCGATTAAGAATCGCTCACATTGCTGTGGGTCTGGAATCACATATCGACCAGACCGGGTAAGGACGGCAGGTTTCCTTCCCAAAAGGACATTAGTAAACCAGAGAGGTCTTTACGACAATCCGGTAGTTTTCATTGCCATCGTTACTGATTCTCGTTATTTTTTGCAGATTTAATTTAATTAATTGATTTTAAATTCCCCAACTATTGAGGCAGTTGATTTGAACTCATGACTCTCGAATTAACAATCCAGTCACATAACCACTATGATACTGTACCGCCTCTGGATGCCCAGTTTTTAATAGCACCTTACCTGGATACCCATGTGAACATTACTACCATCACTGGGTCCCCTGTAAATATTAGTTTCATCTCTGGATCCCTTGTGAGCATTTATTCCATCCCTCGATCTGTTGTGAACATGTTTACCATCGCTGGATCACCTGTAATATTAGTAACGTCTCTCGATTCCCCGTAAATATTGCAACCGTCTCTACTTCCCTGTAAATATTAGTACCGTCTCTGTATCCCTGTAAATATTAGTACCGTCTCTGTATCCCCTGGAAATATTCGCACTGTCTCCGGTTGCCCAGCACATATTAGTACCTTCCCTGGATCCCCAGTAAGTATTAATGCTGTCTCTGGATCCCTCTACGAATATTAATACCATCTCTGGATCCCGTGCAAGTGTGACTACCGTATCTGAATTCCCTGTAAATTTAAGCACGTTCTTTGGCTCCTCTGAAAAGATTAGCTCCGTCTCTGCATTCCCTGCCAATATAGTAACGTCTCTGGATTCCTCAGGAAATAATATTACCTACTCCGGATCCCACTGTGAACGATAGTAACATTTTTGAATTCCCTGTAAAAATTAGTAACGTCTCCGGATACCTTGCAAATATCAGTACCAACCCTGGATCCACTGTAAATATTAGCTCCATCTCTGGGTCCACTATATATATTAGGAACATCTCCGAATCCCTTGTAAATATTAGTAACGTCTCTGGATCCAGTTTAAATATTGTACATTCACTGTATCGCCTGTAACCAGTAGTACCAGCTCTGGATCCCCTGTAAATATTAATAATTTCTCTAAATCCGTGAATAGTAATAACGTCTCTGCATCCCCTGTAAATATTAGTACCGTCTCTGGATAATCTGTAAATTTTATTACATTTTCTATATCCCCTGTAAATTGTAATAACGTCTCTACATCCCCTATAATTATTAGTACCGTCTTGGACCACATGTAAATATTAGTATCATCTCTGGAGCGCCTATAAGTATTACTAACGTCTCTGGATCTCCTGTGAATATTAGTACTGTCTCGAGATCCACAGTAATTATTGGTACCGTCTCTGCACACCGTGTATATACTAGCACAGTCTCTGGATCTATTGCCATTATTGATATCGTCTCTGGATCCCCTGTAAATATTGGTACCGTCTCTGGAAAACTGTACATATTAGTACCATCGCTGGATCCACTGTAAATATTAGCACCGTCTCTATATCCACTGTAAACATTACGACCATCTCCGGGTGCCTTGTAAATATTAATTTTGTCTCTGGATCCGTTCAATTATTTGTACACTCACTGGATCGCCTGTAGATAGTAGTACCGTCTCCGGATCCCCTCTACCTATTAGTATCGTCCCTAGATCCCCTGTAAATTATAGTACCTTCCCTACATCCCCATAAATATCAATAATGTCTCTACATCCCCTGTAAACATTGAAACCATCTCTGGATCAACTGTAAATATTAGTTCCGTCCCTGGATCCCCTGTAAATATTTCTATATTTTCTGACTCGTCTGTAAATATTATTAACATCTCAAACTCGCCTATAAATATTACTATCATCTCTGGGTCCCCTATAAATATAAGTACCATCTCAGGATCCCCTGTGAATACTAGTGATGTACCTTGATCCCCAGTAAATATTGGTACTGTATCTGGATCCCCTGTAAATATTAGTACCGTCCTTGGATCCACTGTAAATATTAGAACCATCTCTGAATCCCCTGTAACATTAGTACAGTGTTTGGATTCCCTGAAAATATTAGTACCATCTCCAAATCCCCTCTAATATTGGTACCGTCTCTGGATTCCCTTTAAATATTCCTACAGCCTCTAGATTGCCTGTAATTATCAGCACAGTCTCTTGATCCCCTGTATATATTAGTACCGTATCTGTGAGAATCCCTACGTGGTCAGTTTTCGGTAAAATATTAAGATGCCTATGTGGCAAAGAAGCAGAATGCAAAATGGTTAGAAAGGGTTAATTAGTTAGTAACTGAGATTGATACAAGTGGCCTGGCCCTCCTGCTGGGCCATATGTTTGCTTAGTCAGCAGGCCTGCATTGTCTTATCAATTATAGGTCTTTGATGTGAGTCAAGGACTGGTCTGAATGTCTCCATGTTTATGGCAGATCAATATAGGTAACGAGCTTAGCCAAAGTTGAAAGACATTCGAGGTTGGGAGATAAGGAACAGAAGGAACAGGGAAGAACATTCCAAGTTGGAAGGTGAGGAAGTATCCCCTTTGATGTCTAACAGCAACATAATCAGCACATGGACGATCTATGATTGGCCGGAAATAATGTAACCCCGCATGGCAACCTATGCCCGGCTTATGATTGGTGTTGACCCTCGTTAATATGTTCCAACCCTATTGATTTGTATAAAAACGTGTGGATTTCTGTATGTTTTTGTTCTTGCTCTGCCAGCATAGAGGGACTCTATCAGGAGTCCAAATCCATGCTGCAGACTAAGAACCCTGCTATTAAAGTTGTGCTGAACTTTAAAATGTATTCGACTTCAGTTTTTACTGAACCAGACTGAGGGGAAAGAATCCGGATCGTCATTTGATGGCAGCGGTGGGATCTTAACGGTCGTTCACCGAGAGTTCGCGGAGTAAGAGGCGGATTGTCTCAGACACGGAGGAAGGAAATGGCGCCCCGATGTAAGTAGTCTTAATTTACTACGTCGGTTTTCCTCCAATCCGTCAGTCTGACGACGAATCGTCCAATCGGTAACACTCGTGTGGCGTCCTTACAAGATTCAGGTCAGTCTGGCGAATACACAGAAATAGCAGGAAGAGGTCAGTGGTCGAATATCACTGAGTGAATAACTTGTAAGCGGTAGGTCAGTGGTTAATATCACTGAGGGTAGTCAGGGTTTAAGTTCCTGATGATTGGATATAAACAGGAACTATTGATAAAACTTAGATGCCGCCAAAAAGGCTCAGGAATTAATTTGGAAAAATAACAGAGGTACCACAGCCAAAGAACTAATTGCTTTATGGAGACAGTACTGTAAAAAAATGGATAGAATTAAGTGACTAGACAAATGTTTAAAAGACAGAGACCCGAAAAAGAAAGGTTTTGTTGTTTAAGTGTACTGTCCCTTTAAAAAGCCTGTCTTGATCAGTGTTTTTTTTTGTCTGTGTTGTGGGCCACACCCCCTTCTCACTGTGTCTTACGTGTTTTCTTCCTTTGTGTAATGTATCTGTCTTGTCGTGTGTTTAAGTCTGATACTGCTGAATTAAAATTGGAGTTATTGAGGTTAAGTGACCTATTAAATTCTGGTTCTTATAAAGTGTGGGCATGTTAAATTCCAGACATGGGATCTTCAAAAAATTGGCGTTTTGAATGTTTATTTTGTGATTGGCTGTGGTTTAAAAAGAGGTTAAAAATTAACGGGATAGATTAAAAAAACTATCTGGTATCACTGTGATAGGAAAAGTCGGAAAGCTGGAACAGCTCGGAGCGTTGATTATAATCACATCCACTAAAAGTATGTAAAACATAGTGTGCAAAAATATAGTATAAAGCAATCCACAAATGTGAGAAGTAAAAAAATCAGTCAAACCTGTGTGAAGTGAAATTTTGAAGGTGGGAACTTAATCTCAAAAGGGAGAAGGATCAAGTTACTCCTACCACAAGAGCAAGTTATTATTAACCCCTTCCATCCCAAGAAGCCAGACTGTCATGCCAAGACCAGTTCAAACAGATATAAATGACCCAGTCGGTTGAGAACTGTCTGAGGCTTGCCCAGAACACAGGTGAACATGAGGTAACAATTGGTATAGGTTATATTAGTAAAATTGTCCCAATTACTCGGAAATGCCAAAGGCTACAATTGACTGAGATATAAGTTTTCATGCTACATTGAAAAATTGATGAGAAAGGAATGTAAAACAAATCATATGAAAAGGAAGCATAGGTTAGACAATTGGAAGTCCATTACTTGAGCTATGTACTGACACAGGGTACTAAACACCTATCAGTTTTACCCTGCCACAGTATGATAAGGAAGTTTTGACAAGTTCTGGGGCTATTCAATTTTATTTGAAATTAATAGTAGAATACAAGATCTGACCAAAGAGGGGAGACCTTCCCTGACAAATTATATAACTCGCATTGAGACTGCTAAGAAAACTCAACAATTAGATCAACACCTCCTAACTCAAGTGTTAAAACAAAGAGCCACATGGAATGGAGGTGGACATCGTAAAAAGAGATAGGCAAATGTGGAGACGTAAAGATCTGTGATAAGTGATATAGCAACTGCCTTTGCCTCAGTTGTTAACACTATTGATTTGACAACATTAGATCAAAAGTTCAGAGATTTAGGGTCTCGCATTAAAGATATATTAAAAGATAAATGAAAATACAGATAAGGAATTGTCTGAGGATCAAATGCTGACCATATATTTGCAAAGGATAGCTACAGTGCTAGAAACACATGCCCAAACCATTAATAAATTAATAAAAGAGGAATATAACGTATCTTAGCAGGCGGCTGCTAATGATATCTGCTTAATGTGGTTACATCTTGAAAACACAGAGATTAGAACTTGGAGTTAGAAATTCCAGTCTGCAGCCCTGCGTACATCTGTATGTGGGAGAGACAGTGTTTATTTCAGACAGGCTGCGTGCTTCAGAGAGAGAGCAAGAGTGTAAATACGCAATTTCTCTCTCCTGTTTTGTTTTCTGAATTTGTTTTGGGTATAGGGATTATTCCTTTGGATAAATAAATAATAAATGAAGATTTAACAAATTAATCGCTTGGGCTCTCAAGAAGAGCCGCAATGGATTTTCTGTGTTTCTTTTAAAACAGGTGACCCTGTTTTTTTTTTGGGACCACGTGAGTGTTGATGATGCAGGATTACCAAGAGTAGTTACAAAGTTACGGTGCATCCTTTGCTGGAGAAATTTGGTGCAGGAAACGATCCAGTGGTGTTAAAGATTTAAGACTTTAGCTGCATACATCAGCAGATACCAAATGTCACAGCGTGGTGATATCAACCTGATTCTCTTCTTTTGAAAACATTTTGATTTGTTTTGTTTTAACCTATTTGTTGTCTTCCGAGACAGAGTGCTCGAGGTGGGGAGATATGGGAATTTCTCTAAAGTCATTGAATTGGGCATGATTAAAAAAAATCAATCTGGCATAAATATACAATCTAGTGGAAGTCAGGAAAGTGTAGTTGAGAATAGTAAATTGATAGCTTTCTCGTGGAGATATTTGTGTCCTTGCCTATGATGAATAATGAGAAAACTACACTCAATAGCCTGGCCACTACCCTGACATCGGGACCATGCAGGGGGAGATAAGCACTCTAGACACCCCTGATCTTTTTGATAAGATAACTTGAAAACCTAAGAGTGGCTACAGTGGACATAAAAGATACAAATGTATGTTGCCATCATCTGAAACGGAGATCAGGATGAAGAACATGATTACAAAGGCCTGTGGCCTGGTGAGCTATTGCAACCACTCTTCAAACAAACCAGTTGCTTTTACAGGACTGAATCCAACAGGACATATGATGTGTGCCATGGAAAATGTTCGGAAATACCATGAGGAAGAAGAGACTGGCCAGCAGAAAGTTAATATCCAAGAACACTAAGCTCATTCCTATGAGATGCTGCTAGTATGCGGAGATACATGAAGAAGATACATTGAAGAATGAGTCTCAGACAGGCTCAGTTACTTGACAACAGCACAACAGGAAAATGGTTAATGTGGTCCAGGCGAGTGAGAAATCCTTTTAAACAAGGCACTGACACATGGTCCATAGAGAAACCAACTAATTAATGGAACAGTCAGGAAACACTGGTATCAATCAAAAGGACTGAAATTAAAGTAAAGAGGGACACAGTAATTTGGATTTCCAAAATTCAGGGTTAGGTTCCCATCAGTTAACAATAAAATTGGGAGAAACAATATTTAGAAGATATCCGCACGATGGATACAAAATTACAAGATTATGAGGGGCCCAGATAAAGTAAACAGGAAGTACCTGTTTCCCCTAGCAGAGGGTTCAAGAACTAGAGGACGTAGATTTAAGCTGATTGGCTGGAACAAAATTAAAGGGATGTGTTCCTAGACATGCTGTCACTGTGTGTCCACATAGTGTTGGACACAGCCTTGAAGCACAGTGTGGGTTTAATACCGGTACCAATCCGGATATTAACTGTACCATGGAGTCCCTAGAGGCGGATCTAAAACCCACTTAAGTGGTATATGCCGGAGAGGGCGAATACTGTGTTACAACTAATTTGAAAACGTTTAAATATGCCAATCTAACTTGTGATATTTTAAGTCCAGAATTCTACTCCATTTCTGAAGTCCTGGTTCGGATTGGACCCGAGGAACTGGTAGAGATACACCGGCATAACCTCACCACCGTACAAGTTTCTGAGAATGTCAGAAAGGACTTAAAAGCATATCAGGACACATTTGGGTATCTGACACCCCTGTTGCCTAAATACTTGGAAGCATTGCGAATGGAGATACGCCTCTCCCAGAAGGTTTATTATAACCTACAACAGGACAATAACAACATTAAGCATGACATTGACCAAATTAAAGTCACCACCTGGTGAAATGACCTCTGGAATTTGGGACTGAATATACAGATCCATCCTTGGATTAGATTAATTTCATATGTATTAGTCGTAGTGCAGTTTGTTGTAATGTGCTTCTTGATTTTCATTGCATGTAATAAATGTAAGTAGAGGATGAAGGGTTTGGCAAAGATAGTAAAACAGAGCCTGGGTGAGAATGTCCCCATTGTCTCTGTGGTTTCAACTAAGAACACATCTTAATGGTACCGGGAGTAGCACCCGCTGGGGTAAGGTGGATGTAAAAGGGAAGACAATTATAGTTTGATAGGATTATCAGATGCTCTGCCTCTCTTCCAGCCGGACTGGTGGCCAACACGAAGGGAACCTGGTTAAGATGAGGTACAGCATCTAACGGGATATTGTAGGGAGAATTTGGATTAAGGGATATAATGGGGAGGGCACCAATTCACAGGTGTAAAATGGTCTGAAAGGTACCATTCAGTCGAGTTAGGCTGGAAACAAAATATAAAGCACCATAGGATATTTGACTATGTTAGCCTTTTCAAATTAACATGAATAGGTTTAGCTGACCAAGGACATTCGCAGCTTACTTGAGAGATGTTTAGAAGGAGTCTGTTCCTGAGAACAGATAAAAGTACAAAGGCGTATTGATGAAACATGTCTGTGTTCTATTGGGACTTCTCTAGTTCAAGGGCTAGTCATATTCATTGTTATAATTCTTATAGTTTATTGCTTACTTAAATGTTGCTGCGCTGCAGAACCTGCAGAACCAGTGAGCACCGTAATAATTGGTTATCATAAAATGATAAAAGGGGGGAATGAGAATCCCTACGTGGTCAGTTTTCGGTAAAATATTAAGATGCCTATGTGGCAAAGAAGCAGAATGCAAAATGGTTAGAAAGGGTTAATTAGTTAGTAACTGAGATTGATACAAGTGGCCTGGCCCTCCTGCTGGGCCATATGTTTGCTTAGTCAGCAGGCCTGCATTGTCTTATCAATGATAGGTCTTTGATGTGAGTCAAGGACTGGTCTGAATGTCTCCATGTTTATGGCAGATCAATATAGGTAACGAGCTTAGCCAAAGTTGAAAGACATTCCAGGTTGGGAGATAAGGAACAGAAGGAACAGGGAAGAACATTCCAAGTTGGAAGGTGAGGAAGTATCCCCTTTGATGTCTAACAGCAACATAATCAGCACATGGACGATCTATGATTGGCCGGAAATAATGTAACCCCGCATGGCAACCTATGCCCGGCTTATGATTGGTGTTGACCCTCGTTAAGTATGTTCCAACCCTATTGATTTGTATAAAAACGTGTGGATTTCTGTATGTTTTTGTTCTTGCTCTGCCAGCATAGAGGGACTCTATCAGGAGTCCAAATCCATGCTGCAGACTAAGAACCCTGCTATTAAAGTTGTGCTGAACTTTAAAATGTATTCGACTTCAGTTTTTACTGAACCAGACTGAGGGGAAAGAATCCGGATCGTCATCTGCATTCCTAGCAAATATTAGTACCATCTCTGGATCTGCCGCATCAATTAGTTCATTCGCTGGATTCGCTGTAAATATTAGTACCGTCTCTGGAGCACCTGTAAATATTAGTACCGTCTCTAGATCAACTGTTAATATTCGCACCGTCCCTGGATCCCCTGTAAACATTCGCATCGTCTCTGATTCCGCTGTATATATTGGCACAGTTGCTGGGTCCACTGTATATATAAGTACCATCTCTGGATCCCCCTGTGAATATTAATACTATCTCTCGATTCCTTGTAAATATTTGTACCGTCAATGGATTCAATTTAAAAACTGGTACCATTGCTGGATCGCCTGTAAATATTTGTACCATCTCTGGATATCCTGTAAATATTATTGCCGTCTTCACTTCCACTGTAAACATTAGTACCATCTCTGGACCGCATGCAAATATTAGTACTGTCCCTGGATCCCCAGTAAATATTAATACCTTCGCGGCATCTCCTGCAAATATTATTACCGTCTTGACATTCCATGCCAATATTAGTACCGTCTCTGGATCCCTGTGTACATGTTATTAATGTCTATATCCCTCTATGATTATCATTACTATCGCCAGATCCATTGTAAATGTTAGTACCGTGTCTGTTAAATATTAGCACATTCACTGCACCACCTATAAATATTCGAGCCGTCTCTGAATCCGCTGTAAATATTAGTGCCTGCTCTACATCCCCTGTAATATTGTTGATGCATCCGTTGTAAATATTTGCACCGTTTCTGTATCCCCCGTAAAGATTAGTGCCATCTCTAGTTCCCCAGTAAATATTTGTTCTGTCTCTGGATCCCTCTGTAAATATTGTTACCGACACTGGATCATAGAAAATAGGAGCAGTAGTCGGCCATTCGGCACTTCGAGCCTGATCCGCCATTCAATATGATCATGGCTGATCCTCCATCTCAATAACATAGTCCCGCTCTCTGCCCATACCCCTTGATGCCTCGTGTGTCTAGAACTATCGAGCTCCTTCTTAAATATATTCAGTGACTTGGCATCCACAGCCTTCTGTGGTAGAGAATTCCATATGTTCACCACCCTCTGAGTGAAGAAATTTCTCCTCATCTCAGTCTTAAATATCCTACCTCTTATCCTGAGACTGTGACCCCTCGTTCTAGATCCCCCAACCAAGGGAAACATCCTCCCTGCATCAAGTATGTCTAGCCCTGTCAGAATTTTATATGTTTCAATTAGATCCTCTCTCATTCTTCGAAACTCGAGTGAACCTAGGCCGAGTCGACCCAATCTCTCCACATACGACAGTCCTGCCATCCCATGAATCAGTATTAAGAACCTTTGTTGAACTCCCTCGAAAGCAAATATATCCTTTCTTGAATAAGGAGACCAAAACTGCACACAATACTTCAGGTGTGGTCTCACCAAGGCCCTGTATAACTGCAGTGAGACATCATTGCTCCTGTACTCAAATCGTCTTGCAATGAAGCCTAGCATAACATTTGCCATCCTAACTGCATCCTAAGTGACTGGTGAACAAGGACAGCCAGGTACTTATGTACATCAACATTTCCCAATCTATCACCATTTATATAATCCTCTGCCTTTCTGCTTTTTATCCGAAGTTGACAACTTCACATTTATCCACATTATACTGCATCTGCCATGTATTTGCCCATTCAATCAATTTGTCTAAATCTCCTTGAAGCCTCCTTGCATCCGTCTCACAACCCACGATCCCGCCTAGTTTTGTGTCGTCAGCAAACTTGGAAATATTACACTATTTCCCTCATCCAAATCATTGATATATATTGTGAACAGCTAGGGTCCAAGCACTGATCCATGAGGTACCCCACTAGTTACTGCCTGCCACTCCGAGAAAGACCCATTTATTCCTACTCTCTGTTTCCTGTCTGTTGAACAAATTTCAATCTATGCCAGTGTATTGCCCCCAGACCCATGTGCTTTAATTTTGCACACTAACATCTTATATGGGACTTTATCAAAGGCCTTCTGATAATCCAAATAAACCACATCCACTGGTTCTCCCCCGTCTATTCTACCAGTTATATCCTCAAAAAATTCCAGTAGGTGTGTCAAACACGATTGCACTTCCATAAATCCATGTTGACTTTGTCTAAACCCGTTGATATACTCTAAGTGTCCTGTTGTCATAGATAACAGGACAATTATATATCTATATCGATAAATAATTATACAATATACTCTGACATTTATAATAGACTTGAGCAATTTCCCTACTGCTGATGTTAGGCTAACCGTTCTGTAGTTCACTGTTTTCTCTCTCCCTCTTTTATTAAGTAGTGCGGTTTTATTTGCCACCCTTCAATCTGCAGGAACTGTTCCACAGTCTATAGAATTTTGGAAGATGGGACAGATTCAAAACATATCTAACAGCTCAAAAATGGACATACATAAGGCGCTGCGGGCCAACAGCAGCAGCAGAATTGTATTCCAGCACAATCTGTAACCTCATGGCTTGGCATATTCCTCATTCTACCATTACAAACAAGCCAGCGCATCAACCCTGGTTCAATGAAGATAGTAGAAGAGCATGCCAGGAGCAGCACAAGGTGTACCTCAAAATGAGGTGCCAACCTGGTGAAGCTACAACACAGGACGACATTCAAGCTAAACAGCAGACACAACATGCTACAGACAGAACCTAGCGATTCCACAATCAACGGATCAAATCAAAGCTCTGCAGTCCTGCAACGTCCAGTCTTGAATGGTGGTGGACAATTCAACAACTAACGAGAACATGAGGCTGTGTAAACATCCCCATCCTCAATGATGGAGGAGTCCAGCACGTGAGTCCAAAAGACAAGGTTGAAGCGGTTGCAACCATCTTCAGCCAGAAGGGCCGACTGGATGATCCATCTCGGCCTCCTCCTGATATCCCCACCATCACAGAAGCCAATCGATTAACACCACGTGATAACCAGATACGGCTGAGTGTACTGGATACAGCAATGGGCCCCGACAACATCCCGGCTGTAGTGCTGAAGGCTTGTGCTCCAGAACTGGCCGCGCCTCCAGCTAAACAGTTCCAGTACAGCTACAACACTGGCATGTACCCGACAATGTGGAAAATTGCCCAGTTATGTATTGTCCACAAAAAGCAGGACGAATCCAATCCGACCAGCCTACTCTCAATCATTTGCAAATTAATGGAAGGTGTCGTCGACAGTGCTATCAAGTGGCACGCCAATAACCTGCTCATCGATGCTCAGTTTGGGTTCGGACAGGACCACTCGGCTCCAGACCTCGTTACAGCCTTTGTCCAAACATGAACAAAAGAGCTGAATTCCAGAGGTGAGGTGAGAGCGACTGCCCTTGACTTCACGGCAGCATTTGACCGAGTGTGGCACCAAGGAGCCCGAGTAAAATTAGTCAATGGGAATCGGGGGAAAACTCTCCAGTGGCTGGAGTCATACTCAGGACAAAGGAAGATGGTAGTGGTTGTTGGAGGCCAATCATCTCAGCCCCAGGACATTGCTGCAGGAGGTCCTCAGGGCAATGTCCTAGGCCCAAACATCTTCAGCTGCTTCATCGATGACCTTCTCTCCATCATCAGGTCAGAAATGGGAATGTTCGCTGATGATTGCCCAGTGTTCAGTTCCATTCGCAACCCCTCAGATAATGAAGTATTCGGTGCCTACATGCAGCAAGACCTGGACAACATCCAGGCTTGGGCTGATAAGTTGCAAGTGACATTCGCGCCAGACAAGTGCCAGGCAGTGACCATCTCGAAGAAGAGAGAGTCTAACCACCTCCCCTTGACATTCAACGGCATTACCATCGCAGAATCCCCCACAATCAACATCCTGGGCGTCACCATTGACAAGAAACTGGACCAGTCACATAAATATTGTGGCAATAAGAACAGGTCGGAGGCTGTCGGAGGCTGTCGATTCTGCGGCGAGTGACTCACCTCCTGATTCCCCAAAGCCTTTCCACCATCTACAAGGCACAAGTCAGGAGTGTGATGGAATAATCTCCACTTGCCTGGATGAGTACAGCTCCAACAACACTCACGAAGCTCGACACCATCCAGGACAAAGCAGCCCGCTTGATAAGCACCCCATCCACCACCATAAACATTCACTCCCTTCACCACTGGTGCACTGTGGTTGCAGTGTGTACCATCCACCGGATGCACTGCAGCAACTCGCCAAGGCTTCTTCCACAGAACGTCCGAAGCCCGCGGCCTCGACCACCTATAAGGATAAGGGAAGCAGCCACATGGGAACAACAGCACCTGCACGTTCACCTCCAAGTCACACATCATCCCGACTTTGAAATATATCGCCGTTCCTTCATCGTCGCTGGGTCAAAATCCTGGAACTCCCTTCCTAAAAGCACTGTGGAGAACCTTCACCACACGGACTGCAGTGGTTCAAGAAGGCAGCTCATGGGCAATTAAGGATGGGCAATAAATGCTGGCCTTGCCAGCGACGCCCGCATCTCATGAACGAATAAATAAAAAATAAAATTCGCGCCAGACAATTACCAGGCAATGACCATCTCCAACAAGAGCGAGTCTAACAACCTCCCCTTGACATTCAACGGCATTACCGTCGCCAAATCCCCCACCATCAACATCCTCTGGGTCACCATTGACCAGAAAATTAACTGTACCAGCCACATAAATAGTGTGGCTATAAGAGCAGGTCAGAGGCTGTGAATTCTGCGGCGAGTGACTCACTTCCTGACTCTTCAAATCCTTTCCATCATCTACAAAGCACAAATCAGGACTGTGATTTCTTGCTGTCCACTTACCTGGATGACTGCAGCTCCAACAACACTCAAGAAGCTCGACACCATCGAGGAAAAGCAGCCGGCTTGATTGGCACCTAATCCACCAGGCGAAACATTCACTTCCTCCACCATTGGCGCACAGTAGCTGCCGTGTGTCCCATCCACAGGATACACTGCAGCAGCTTGCCAAGGCTTCTTCGACAGCACCTCCCAAACCCGCGACCTCTACCAGCTAGAAGGACAAGGGCAACAGACACTTGGGAACAACACCACCTGCATGTTCTCCTCCAAGTCACACACCATTCCGACTTGGAAATATACCGCCGTTCCTTCATCGTCGCTGGGTCAAAATCATGGAACTCCCTACCTAACAGCACTTTGGGAGACCTTTCACCACACGGACTGCATTGGTTCAGGAAGCCCACTCACCACCACCTTGTCAAGGTCAATAAGTGTGGGCAATAAATGTTGGTCTTGCCAGCGACGCCCACATCCCATGAACCAATGAAAAAAATCCATGCCCACCAATGGAAGAGGAATTAAAATCAGTGACCGGTCAGAGGCAAGAATTAGAGGAGTGCAGAGATTTCGGAGGGTTGAAGGGCTGGAGGAGTTACAATGAAAGGGTGGGGCGAGGCCATGGTGGGTTTTGAAAACAAAGATGAGAATTTTAAAACCGAGGCATTACCGAACTGGGAACCAATGTAGGCCAATGAGCACAGGGGCGATGGGAGAACAAAATCTTTATGCTGTTCAGTCCACTTTTATGTTGTTTGCAAGTTCACTCTCATTCTCAATTTTCCCCTCTTAAGCAATCTCTTGTTTAGATTTAGCGCCCTACTTTCTGATTGGACGACTTCACTTTCCATCTTAATGAAGAATTCTAACATGTTCTGTCACTCTTCCCGAAAGGACCCCGCACAACACGTTTATTAATTAACCCCTTCTCATTGCACAAAACCCAATCTAGGATAGCCTGTTCCCTGGTTTGCTCCTCAACGTACTGTTCTAAAATGACATCTTGTGCACACTCCAGGAGTTCATCCTCCACAGTATTATTGCTAATTTGGTTTGGGCAGTCTATATGTAGATTAAAGTCACCTAGATTACTGTAGTATCCTTGTTACATGCATCTTTAATTTCCTGTTTGGTGCCGTCCCTACATTACCACTACTGTTTGGAGGCCCATAGATAACGCCTGCCAGTGTTTTCTGCCCCTTGGTGCTTCTTAACTCCAACCAGACTGATTCTACATCTTGATTTTCTGAGCCAATATCCTTTCTCACTATTGCTCTGATTTCATCATTTACTTACTAATGGTTCATTTTCCGATTCGCAAGATGTAACGAGTATAGTGCCACAGGGATCAGTGCTTGGGTGTTAACTATTTACATTCTGATTCAATGACTTAGATGAAGGGACCGAATGTATGGTTGCTAAATCTGCTGATGACAAAGGTAGGTAGGAAAGTAAGTTGTGAAGGGCACATAAGGTGTCTGCAAAGGGATATAGATAGTTTAAGTGATTGGGTAAAAAATTGGCAGATGGAGTATAATGTGGGAAAATGTGAACTTGACCACTTTTGCAGGAGGAATAGAAAAGCAGTATATTATTTAAATTGAAAGAGATTGCAGAACTTTGAGATACAGAGGGATCTGGGTGTCCTAGTATATGAATCACAAGAAGTTTCTATGCAGGTACAGCAAGTGATTAGGAAGGCAGATGGAATGTTGTCATTTATTGCAAGGGGAATAGAATATAAAAGTAGAGATGTTTTGCTACAGTTGTACAGGGCATTGTTGAGACCGTATCTAGAATAGTGTATGCGGTTTTGGTCTCTTTATTTCAGAAATGACATAATTGCTTTGTAGGCAGTTCAGAGAAAGTTCACTCCACTGATTCCGAGGATGAAGGGGTTATCTTATGAGGAAAGGTTGGACACGTTGGGCCTGTGTACATTGGAGTTTAGAAGAATGTGAGGTGGCCTTATTGAAACATGTAAGATCCTGACGGGACTTGAAGGGGTACATGCTGAGAAGATGTTTCCCTTTGTGGGAGATACTAGAACTAGGGAACACAGTTTAAAAATAAGGGGTCTTCCATTGAAGACGAAGATGAGTAGTTTTTTTTGTCAGAGGGTCGTGAGTTTGTGGAACTCCCTTCCCCGGAGAGCGGTGGAGGCAGGATCATTGAATATTTTAAGGCTGAGTTAGATAGATTCCTGATTAACAAGGGAATCAAGTATTATAATAGGTAGAAGGGAAAGTAGGATTGAGGTCACAATCAGATGAGCCATGATCTTATCAAATGGCAGAGCAGGCTCGCGGGGGCGAATGGCCTACTCCTGCTCTTAATTCGTATGTTCGTATGTAATTCTGGTTGACAGATAAGTTTCGAAGGGAGGACTTATTGGTTTCCAGAGAGCTGGGTCTCCAAGACATGGATATTTCTTATTTGGGCGAGACCAGGCAGTTTCCATTTTTCCACAATGAATGTCACTCCCTTTATTTTGAAAAAGTAAAATGGTATTCACATTCCGACAGGGTTCAGCAGATTTGTGAGAGATCATTAAAGGATCCGACAGCGCTGTATTCGTTGAAAACAGCAGTTCGAAGCCGCACTTCAGACGCAGCAACAATCCCATTTGTTTTTCGCTGTTCCCCAGCCCTCCGAGTGAGGCCGCAACAGCAGAAACATTGAGGCCGCTCGTCCGACCCCGCTCTCTCCAATCACCCGCTGCCGACGGAAAGCCCCGAATGCCGCCTCATTCAGCGCATAACTGCCCTTCCCTGGGAAACTGGATGCAACGGCCGAACCAAACCTCCGCTTACACCGAGCACAGGCACAGGAACATTTCAGGAGCTTGAGTCATGGTCACGCTGCCTTCCAGCAAGATTGAGCGAGAACCAGAGAGTGAAAATCAGGATCAATAAACTAAAAGCTCCGTACTGAGGATGGCCGAGCGGTCTGGGACGCTGCTTTGAGGTCGTAGTTTTCTTTGGTTGGGCCTGGATTCCAATCCCACTTCTGGATTGCAGTTATATACAAATTCGAAATTACTTTTTTAGACTTCGTCTGGAAGTGATTTTTTTGCCCAGTTGATTTGCTCCTCCCAGGAAACCAACCAGACATCCGCCCACGGCAGATTATTGTTTCTTTGTTGTAAGAATGTATTATATTGGGAGTCAGCAGAACAAGACCCGTGGAATCAATCCATTGTTACTTTGACCAGTGATGTTCCAATATGGCTAAATGGGCATTCAGATGTGGATAATTGCAATTGCGATCATGAAATAAAAAATGTGTAATGGACACAGTTTTTGCTCCTGTAATCTCAGTACGTATGCATGTGAACTTTAACCTTTTTGAGTTATTGGTAAAATGATAAGATGAAATGCGGAGTGTGCGAGTGTTGTTTCATTGTTGTGAGTGCTTTAATCCCTTCGTTACTGAATGATAGTAGATGTATGTTGTGAAATATAGACATGTGAAGTGCATCTCTTTGTATTGCGTGTGTGCAAGAAGTTTTCGACTAAAATTCAGTCATGTGGCTAAAATCGTGTCGCCATAGCCACAGCTGCGGCTGGTCAGCAATTTCTATTGGACAGCACTGGTACACAGCATGGTCGAGTGGTCTGAGACTGGACACTGATGCTCCAGTATTGTCAGGGTATGATTCGGGTTTCGTCGTTCACAAACTTTCCATATCCGGATGGATTGGCGGCTGCGGTTGAATAAATATCACTGTCAGACAAACACACTCACAGTTTGTATATACACACCTGAGGTTGTACAATAGTGGGGGGCTCTAGTTAAAGTCTTTAATTGCGGTGGCACGAGTTGCGGCTGGATGATAGAGTGGAGCAATAGTTCCCCTTTTCTGTTAGTATGATAGAGAATTTAAAGGCTGCACCAGATTCCAGCTGTCATAAGCCCTGAACACTTTTAACCAATCCTAAAATATGGTATATAAAATGAGAACGGTTGATAATTCAACACAAGCAACACACAAAAAGCGTATTACAGTTTTGACTATCACTTGGTTAACATTTTAGGATTTCCTTCAGTCTGAAACAGGAAGCTATCGATTGATTAATGGAGATTCGAACAATTATTCATATTTCTAACAGAGTTTAATGAGTTTGCGCAATTAATACATTACACTTTTTAAAAGTTAATTTGCTGAACGGGAATCAAACCTTTCTTCTGCTCTGAAAGCCTTTGTAGACCGCAAATGCGGTGTCTTCTGAGTTGCTCCTCTATGCAGACTTGAGTTTCCGTGGTACAGTGGTTATCACATTCGCCGAACACGGGAAAGCTCCTCAGTTTGAAACTGCACCTAAACTTTTTATTGGTGAATCTTGTGATGCGACGAATGCTAACTGAAGAACTGGGTTTTGTTTCCATGGCAGTTGGATCTTTTCTCTTAAAACAGCAATTATGATATTAAGAGAAACGTGCCGGAGTCAGACTCGATTTCAGCGCGGTGACACTGCTGGGAATTCAGAGTACGGTTCACCCGTCAAAGCAGCATACAACTTTCCCATACGGCGGAAAAGTGGGGCATCCAAAGCTAGAGCTCCCGGATTGACAAAGGAAATAGAGGTTATAGTAAAAAAAAAAGGAGGATTATGACAAATGTCAGGTAAAGATAACAATCGAAAACCACACAAAATACAGAGAGTGCAGTGGGAAATTGAAAAAGGATGTAAGTCGGGACAGGAGAGAATATGAGAAAATATTGAAGGGTAACATAAAAGGGAACCCAAAAATCTTTTATAAATATAAAAAAGCAAATGGAATTATAAATAATGGTGGGACCGGTTGCGGACAAAAAGGCAATCTCCTTGTGGAGGCAGAGTGCATGATTGGTGTAATGAATGAATAATTTGCAGCTGTCTTCACATCAGAATTTAATGTCGCAGTAGAGGAAGGAGGAGTAGAGATATTGGATAGGTTAAAAACAGATAGATAGGAGGTGCTAAATATGTTGGCATCACTCAAAGGTAACACATCACTCGGTCCAGATTGGATGCTTCCTAGGTTGCTGAGGGAAGCGAGGGTGGAGATAACAGATGCTCTGACCACAATCTTGCAATCCTCCTTAGATATGGGAGTGGTTCCAGGGGGCAGGGTATTGCAAATTGTGTGCTGCTGATCAAAAATCGGGAGAGGGGCAAACTTGGTAACTACAGCCCAATCCGTCTAACGTCAGAGGTGGGAAAACTACTAGAGTCCATCGTCAAGGACAAAATTAATTCTGAATGGAGAAACATGGATTAATAAGGGACAGCCAGCAAGGATTTGTGAAATGTCTGACTAACCTGATTGAGTGATTTGACGAAGTAACAGAGAGGGTCTATGAAGGTAGTTCAGTAGATCTCCTCCAACTATATATTGGCAAGATGGAAGCCATTGTCTTTGGTCCCCGCCACAAAGTCCATTCCATAGCCAACGACTCCGTCTCTCTCCCTGGCCACTGTCTGAGGCTGAACCAGACCGTTCACATCCTTGGCATCCCATTTGTACCTGAGATGAGCTTCCGACCACATATCTGCTCCATCCTCAAGGCCGCTTACTTCCACCTCAGTACCATCATCCATCTCCACCCCTGCCTCAGATCATCTGTTGCTGAAACCCTCATGCAAGCCTCTGACGGGACAGTTTAGAGGGAGCTTTACTCTGTATCTAACCCGTACTTTATTTGCCCTGTGTGCCTTTGACGGCATACTGAAGAGAGAGCTTTACTCTGTATCTAACTCGGGCTGTACCTGCCGTGAGAGCTCTTGGTGGGAGAGTGTAGAGAGAGCTTCACTTGGAATCTAACCAGCAGTTTATGTGCCCTGGGAGTGTTTGATGAGACAGTGTAGAGGGAGCTTTACTCTGTATCTTACCTGTGCTGCCTCTCAGCTGCATCAGCCGAAAACACGTCAGGTTCCACGTGTACAGTGAGGACACCCAGCTCTACCTCACCACTGACCCCTCCACTGTGTCAAATTTGTTAAAATGCTTGTCTGACAAACAATATTGGATATGCGGAAGTTTTCTCCAACTAATTATTGGAAAGATTGATGCTATTGAATTTGCTCCCCGCCGCAAACTCCATTCCCGAACCATGAACTCCATCCCTCTCCTTAGTCACTGTCTGAGGCTGAACCAGACCTTTCGCAACCTTGGCGTCCTATTTGATCCTGAAATGATCTTCCGACCACATATCTGCTCCATCACCAAGAAGGCCTACATCCACCTTTGGAACATTTCCACTCTCCGCCCCTGCCTCATCTACTGCTGAAACCCTCAATCATGCCTTTGTCATCTTCAGACTCGACTATTCCAATGGTCTACTGGCAGGCCTCCAATCTTCCACTCTCTGAAAACTTGAGCTCATTCAAAACTCTGCTGCCAAAGTATCCAAATTCGCATCAAGATTTGTTCTCCCATCACCCCTGTGTTCATTGACCTACAATGGGTCCCGGTCCGGTAATGCCTCGATTTTAAAATTCTCATCTTTGTTTTCAAAACGCACCATGGCCTAGCTCCACTCTATTGCTGTAACTCCTCCACCCCTGCAGCCCTCCGATATCTCTGCATTCCTCCAATTCGTGCCTTGGGTGCGTCACCGATTTTAATCCCTCTTCCATTGGTGGGCATGGATTAATTTTTATTCGTTCATGGGATCAGGCCAGCATTTATTACACAACCCTAATTGCCCTTGAGAAGGTGGTGGTCAGCCGCCTTCTTAAACCGCTGCAGTCCGTGCGGTGAATGTTCTCCCACAGTGCTGTTCGGTAGGGAGCTCCAGGATTTTGAAGCAGCATCGATGAAGGAACGGCGATATATTTCCAAGTCGGGATGGTGTGTGACTTGGAGGAAACGTGCAGGTGGTGTTGTTCCCATGTGCCTGCTGCCTTTGTCCTTCTAGGTGCTAGAGGTCGCGGGTTTGGAAGGTGCTGTCGAAGAAGCCTTGGCGAGTTGCTGCAGTGCATCCTGTAGATGGTACACACTGCATCCATAGTGCGCCAGTGGTGAAGGGAGTGAATGTTTAGGGTGGTGGATGGGGTAGCAATCAAGCGGGCTGCTTTGTCCTTCATGTTGTCGAGGTACCTAGATTCAGTACGTTGGCCAGAAGCTGTGGAATTCCCTGCCATTACCTCTGTCCATCTCTACCACTCTATCTTCCTTTAAGACGCTCCTTATAACCTACCTGTTTGATCAAGCTTTTGGTCATGTGTCGTAATATCTCCTTATGCGGCGAGGTATCAAATTTTGTTTGATAAGGTTTCTGTGAAGCACCTTGGGGCGTTTTACTGCTTTAACGCCGCTACATAAATGAAAATTGTTGTTGTATATACGGACTTGAAAAAGACAATTTATAAAGTACCACATAACAGACTTATTCGTAAAATAGAAGCACATGGCATTAAAGGGACAGTGGTGATGGGGTTACGTAATTCGCCATGGGATAGGAGGTAGAGAGTAGTGGTGAACAGTTATTTTTCTGACTTCAGAGAAGTATGCAGTGTGGTCCCCCAGGGGTGGGTATTAGGACCATTGCTTTTTTTTATATCAACGAACTGGATTTGTGAAAAGTGTGTACAACGGATGATACAAAACTTGGCAGCATATTAAACAGTGAGGACAGCAGCAGATTTCAGTAGGATAGACAGACTGGTGAATAGGAAAATAATGGCAGATTCAATTTAACGAAGATAAGTGAGAAATGATTCACGTTGGGAGGAACAACTTGAAGATTCAGTATAATGTAAATGGTGATTCAATTCCAGTGATCCCACAGTGTTGCCCGTAACCCCAGCGTATCCCAGTAATCCCAGTAACCCAGTGCACCCGCAGTGAAACGGTGATTCCACAGTGTTCCAGTGATCGCAGAGTATCCCAGAGTCACGCAGTGTCCAATTGATCCCACAGTGTCCCAGTGATCCCACAGTTCCGCAGTGAACCCACAGTGATCCCACAGTGTCCCAGTGATCCGACAGAGTCCCAGTGAACCCACAGTGTTCTAGTGTTCCCGCAGTGCTCTAGTTATCTCGCAGTGTCCCAGTCATCCCAAAGTGTCCCAGTTATCCCAGGGTGTCCCAGTGATTCGAGAGTGTCCCAGTGATTCCACACTGCTCCAGTGATCCCACAGTGTCCCAGTGATCCCACAGTCACCCATTGATCCAGTGATCCCACAGTAAACCAGACACAACTTACATGAGCCCCATTATATGCAGTCTATGGTGAAGGCCTCGTTTAGTCCCCTCTGGAGAGAAAGCTTCTTGTGCAAGGATTCCTCTGCCTCCCAAAATATCTCTATTCACATCTTCATGTTGCAGCATTCCCACAAAAAATGTCTCAGCGGGAATAGAGAAAAAAGGAATTGATTAAAAAAAGCAAAGCATTAAAAAGGCACAGCAAGTGCACAGAGCTCCCTCAAACTCACTCACTCATACACTCATTCCCTTACATAGGCAATCTCTCAGTAAACAACATTGACAAACAAGATCCCCAGTTAGAAAGCAAATAATTTAAAGAGAGGAGATAAAAGTTGGGAGCGAGATAGAGACAGAAAGATACTCAGGAAAGACTGAAGAGCAAATGTTGCATATGTCTCTCTAATACAAGTTTACAGAGTTTTCTCTCCCGCTTTGCCACTCACGCACTCTCTCACTGATTCTCTCTGCCTAAAAGTTATCGGTCTGTCTGTCTGACTGTTCTGGTCAGTGTTTTCTGCAGGATACAAACTGCCGCTCTGTTCATTTTCTCTTCTGTTCCGAGAGCAGGGGACAAAAATCCTGGGCATTTCTTGTTGCTTCAGCCCTTTTTGTTGCAGTTTGCAAACGTGAACGCACTTTAACTTTGCTCCTTTCTCTTGTTTTAATTAGCAGTGGACAAAAAGCCGGTAGTTTGCGGTCAATTTACTGTTTGTGGCTTTTTTCAGTTAGCCAAAGAGTTAAACCAAATTCATGATATTTAAAAGAACCAAAGCAAAGAAATTTAAAAGAAAACTTAATGCACAGCATAATACCTGACTCAGTTACAGGGAGAATCTCTCATTCAATTACACAGAAACGAAGCCCAGTATATAAAGGAGAACAAAGTAAAGAGTAAAAGTTTGAGAAAAAAATCTTTATCGACAACAGCAACTTGTATTTATATATTACATCAACGACAACAACAACTTGTACATATATACTTATATCTAAAAACTTACATATTACCACTACTACAATAAAGCCCCCATAAGGGCGACAGGAAAAGAGCAGAGGGGACAATGGGTCTAATTGGAAAGGACTTTCAAAGAGCTGGCAAAGGCAGAGTGGACCAAATGGCCTCCTCTTATGCCGTGCCTACTAAGAACCTATGAATAACAACTTCAACGCCATGAACCAGAAACAAAATGGCCACCAATAAGGCAGCCATCTTACTGAGGGGCGAGCTGGACATCTTATTGAGAAGCAAGGCGGCCAACTTACTGGAGGACAACATGGTCATGGTATCAAATTGACCGCCATGAAGCTTAAGCAAAATGGCCGCACTGATTCTGAAACAAAATGGCCGCCAGTAATGCAGCCATCTGATTGCAGAGTTGGGCGGCCATCTTACTGAGGGCCAAGGCAGCCATGACGTTTAATCAAAATGGCCACTCTTAATCCGAAACAAAATGGCCACAAACAAGGCAGCCATCTTAATGAGAGGCAAGGTGGAGCTTGTTATGGTTCGATGCACGGAAAGAGTTCATTTGCTGTCCTGTTACATTACTGTTGCTCTATAGTTAAAGATACAAACTGAGGGAGAATGGCGCAAACTGGTGTTTAACACAAAGCCAGCGGTGCAGTGAGGGAATTAAATAACAAAATGTGAACATCTACAAAAAAAATGGATTAACATTTGGTGATTTCAACGTAATGCTTTCGGAAAAGGAGAGACCAGATATTCAAAGAAAATGTCAAATTAATCATTTTGTGTAGATAATGTAATTCTAGCTTCAATTAAATAAGTGAGAGTAATATTGCACTCAACCTGAATGAGGTTCCTATCAGGGATTTGGTTTATTTCTCCATCATTCATATTTTTTCCTTAATCTGAAGCAATAACTATATTTGGAACAGTAGCAGAGCAGGAGAGGGTTGAGAGACCCTGTCCAGTTTAGTAAAGCAGCAGAAGGGTTAAGAGCACATTGTAATTTAATACAGAATCCAGAAGTTCACTGGGAAAGTTATACAAGGTACAGATGTAGGAGCAAAAGTTGCAAAGTGATTTTGCACTTTCATTTGGGGAAATGTCTTTTTATCTCCACGAGGTTTAATTTTATATTTAACTTAATGGATTGGTTTTCCTCAAAGCTTCAGGCACAGAGAATAGCTTTATAAAGAAAACAATCATTTAATATTAATACTAGAAAATTGACATTAGAATTGAAACAACATATTGCGTATATGCTTGATTTAGAATTGCTTTAACAACAATGAAACAACACATTCTGAATTCCCAAAATCCATAACCGTATCGAAATCCAATATCTATCTTGGACTAAGCCCATCACCAAAGTTATATACTGATGTTTGGCTCAAGCTTGCCGGGAAGATTCCAGGTATTTTAATGGATACCGTTGCAGTGCAAGGTGACTTTCTCTTATAACCAGGTCATCTGATTCTCAGCCAATCTGTAAACCTGCATCGAGGCATCAAGCTGGGAGTCAGCGAGCAGTCAGGAAGATTCCAGATGAGGTGGCGTTGCCAGGAAGCGAAGGGTGAGGCTGGAGCAGTCCTGATGGATGCGTGTCTCTCCCCACTCAACTTCGGCCGAGCTTTTAAAGACCTTTTTAACAGAGAACCACACCTCTGGGGACGGTGGTTTGTCAACAAGAGGCTCCTACAAATAAAACCCAAGATTGATTTACACTTCACTTTTTTCTCTCAGTGTCCACAACGTAACAATCGGCAGGTGTCCAAACCACCATTAGCGCTCGTGGAATCGTTTTTGTAGCTTTGGTGATCTCTGCTCTGCTGTGTGATGTTTTACAATGCGTCATTAACAATCCTTTTAATACTTCTACCACCTTTTGATAGTACTTGACCTACAGACATGCAGAAGCCGATATCGTCTCAGGCTTTCGTTTATCAGATGAATTTTATTGCACAGAGCAGCTGGGGAATCTCCTGCAGCAAGTACCGGCCAGTGCCAGGTACACAAGACTGAGGGACTTTATTGTGCAGCCTTCAGGCATCACCTTTAGTAGTGTATATCTCTGATTATTTTCTGTGTGTTTTTCTATTTTGTTATTTCTGCTTCTATTTTAATTTCTGTCTGCCTGTCACTGTTTATGCCTCTATCTTTTTTTATCTGTTATTCTAGGATTTTTTTCTATGCGCCTCTCTCACTTTCCGTATGTCCTTGCCTTTCTTCTCTCTCTGCCTTCTCTGTTTTCCTTCACATTTGCCTCCCTGTCCCTCTCGCTCTTTGTCGATCTCTCCTTTACATTTGTGTCTGAATTTCATTCCATTTCTGTCAATTTCTGTTTTAAACTTTGTATTTCTCTACATCTCTCTTCTTTTCTATTTTTTCTCTTCGATTTCTATTCCAATATAACAAAACTTCCATTTATATGTTACAACAGCAACTTCTACGCACATATAATATATTTATATGTATTTTACGTAGAATGTATAGCACGGAAACAAGCCATTCGGCCCAACTAGGTAGAGAAGTTTCTCCTGAATTCCCTATATCACAACAACAACAACAACAAAAACTTGTACATTGATACTGTATGTTATGTGTTACTTCGAATACAGCACAGCACAGAAACAGGCCATTCCGCCCATCTGGGTAAAGAAGTTTCTCCCTGAATTCCTTATTTTACAACGTATTCAATTTATTAGTAGCTATTTTATATTTACATTACAACAGCAACGACGGCGATGAGGATGACGACGACAATAACAACAAGACCCCGTAATGGCTGTGGGGAAAGAACAGAGCAAGAAATTGGACTCATTTGATAGCTCTTTCAAAGAGCCGGCTCAGGCATTATGGGCCGAATGGTCTCTTCCTGTTCTGCACCTACAATGATACTATAAACAACAACTTCAACGCCATGAACCTGAAACAAAATGGCAGCCAGTGCGGTAGCCATCTTAAACAAAATGGCCACCACTGACCCAGTGATCCCACACGGCTCCGAGTGACACAGTGATCGCACAGTAACCTAGTGATCCCACAGTGACCCTGTGATCCTACAGTGCTCCCATTGATTTCACAGTAAACCATCCACAACTCACATGAGCCCCATTGGGTGCAGACTGTGGTGAAGGCCTCGGTCAGCCCCCTTCTGGAGATAAAGCTTCTTGCCAAGGATTCAGTTTTTCCACAAAAATATTCCTCTGGAGAGAGAGAGAGAGGAATTGATTAAAAACAAAGCAATGGTTTAAAAAGGCACAGCAAGAGCACAGAACTCCCCCGCCCCCACAAACACACACTCATTCCGTTACACAGGAAATCTCTCAGCAAACACCACTGATAAACAAAATCCACCAGTAAAAAGCAGAGAATTTAAAGAGAAGAGAGAAAAGTTCTCTCTCTCTCTAATACAAGTTTGCAGGGTTTTCAATCCTGCTTTGCCACTCATTCATTCTCCCTAAAAGGTATCGGTCTGTCTGCTTGTTTTTCCTGGACTGTGTTTGCTGCAGTGTCCAAACTGCCACTGTGTTTGCTTTCCCTTCTCGTCGTGGAGCAGGGGCCAAAAAGCCTGGGCATTTCTTGCTACCTCACCACTTGTTTGGGAGTTTGCAAAGGTGAACGAACTTTACCTTTGCTCTTTTCTCTTGTTTTAATTAGCAATGGACAAAAAGCCTGCAGTTTGTGGTCAACTTATATTTTGTGGCTTTTTCCAATCAGCCAGAGATAAACCAAATTCATGAAATTTAAAAGACCCAAAGCAAAGAAGTTACGAAAAAACCTAATACACAGCAAGATCCCTAACGCAGTTACAGAGACAATCTCTCAGCAACATTCATTTTCACAGAAACAAAGCCCAATTTATAAAGGAGAAGAATCTAAATAGTAAATGATTGAGAGACAAACATTATGGACAACAATAACTTGTATTTATATATTACAGCAACTATTGCAACAAGAACTTGTATATGTATATATTTACATGTTAGAACTACTACTACACAGCCACCATAAGATCTGCGGGGAAAGAGCAGACGAGGTCATGGCACTAATTGGATAGCACTTTCAAAATGCTGGCACAGACACAGTGGGCTGAATGGCCTCCTCTTTTGTCATACCTACTATGAAACTATATACAACAACTTCAACGCCATGAACCTGGAACAAAATGGCTACCAGCTAGGCAGCCAGCTTCCTGAGAGGCAAGGCAGCTATCTTCCTGACGGGCAAAGCGGACAGCTTACTGGGGGGCAAGGTGGTCATGCTAAACAAATTGGCCGCCATGAAGCTTAAACAAAATGGCCACCCTGATCCTGAAACAAAATGGCCGCCATTAAGATAGCCACCATACAGAGGGGTAGGGTGGTCACCTTATTGAGGCGCAAGGCTGCCATGAAGTAATTGTTGGTCCCTTAGAGGCTGGGCAGGGGAAATTATAATCGGGAAAAGTGAAATGGCAGACATTAAACAATTGGGATCTTTGGAGGCCAGACGGGTTGCACTTCAACGGAGCTGGGACCAAACTGCTCGCGGGGAAGTTTGCTTGTGCTGTGGCGGGCCGGCGGAGGGTGGGCGGTGGTTATCAAATTTGGCAGAGGGATGTGCACCAGGATGCAGCATTGGCCAGGAGAAAAATGGTGCACGAAGAATTGAGTGAGAAAGATAGCACTAGAGCAAGAAATTATACGGCAGTAGATGGAAGCAGACTTAGAGAGAGTAAAATAAAGTCTAAAATTGGTCTACAGAGCATGTGCGTAAAAGCACGAAGCGTGTTAAACAAGGTTGGAGAGTAGCAGGCACAATTAGCTAAATGGGAATAGGATGTTGAGGCAATAACGGAGACATGGCTCAAAAAAAGGGCAGGATTGGGTACTAAATATTCCTGGAATCAAGATATTCAGTAAAGTTAGGGAACGAAAGAAAGGAGGGAGTTGGCAGTATTGATTAAGGAGAATATTGCAGTGCTGGAGAGAGAGGATGAGCTCCAGGGACCATGTACAGAATCTATTTGGTTAGAGTTAAGAAACAATGGAGGTGCCATTACACTACTGTGTTTATTCTATACGCAGCCAACTAGTGGGAAGGAGATTGAGGAGCAAATTTGCAAGGAAATTACAGATTGGTGCAAAAGCAATAGAGTAGTGATAATGTGGGACTTCAACTATCCTGACATAGACTGGAGTAATAATAATATATGTATCAAAGAGGGGGAGAAATTTTTGAAGTGTGTTCAGGAGAACTTTCTTGACCAGTAAGTTTCGGGCCCAACGAAGAGGGAGGCATTGATGGACTTGGTTCTGGGGAATGAGGCGGGCCAAGTGGAGCAAGTGTCAGTGGGGAACATTTAGGGAACAGCGATCATAGTATCTGGAGGTTTAGAATAGCTATGAAAAAGGACATGGACCACTCTGAAGTAAAAATACTCAATTGGAGGAGTGCCAATTTCAATGGGATGGCAACCGATCCAGCCCGGTCAACTGGAATCAAAAATTGGCAGGCGAAACTGTAATTAAACAATGTGAGGACTTTACGGAAAAAATATCTCAGGTACAGTCCAGGTTCATTCTCACGAGGGGGAAAGTTAGTGCAATTAAAGCCAGAGTTCCCTGGATGGCAAAAAGCGAAAGAAATGAAGATGAAGCAGAAAAAAAGGGCATATGACAGACGTCAGGTTGATAAGGCAAGTGAGAAGCAGGCTGAATATAGAAAGTTCAGAGGAAAAGTGAAAAAGAAAATAAAAGGAGTAAAGAGAGATTATGAGAATAGCCTGGTGGCAAACATAAAAGTGATTATAAAAAACTTCAAAAGGCCTGTAAACAGTAAACGGTTGGCAAGAGGAGGGGTGGGGCCGATCAGAGACCAAGAAGTAGATCTACTCATGGAGGCAGAGGGCATGGCCGAGGTCCTAAATGAACACTTTGCATCTGTCTTTAACAAGGATGAAGATGTTGCCAGCATCTGAGTAAAGGAAGATGTAGTTGAGACACTGGATGGGCTTATACTTGATAAACTGGAGGTAGTAGAAAGGCTAGCTATACTTGAAATAGATAAGTCACCAGTTCCGGATGGGATGCACCCTATGTTGCTGACGGAAGAAAGGGTGGAAATTGCAGCGGTACTGGCAATAAACTTCCAAACATCCTTGTGCGGGGTTGGTGCGGGTGTACTGGAGGATTGCAAATATTATACCCTTGTTCAAAAATGGGTGTAAGGATGAACCCAGCAACTACAGGCCAGTAAGTTTAACATCGCTTTTGGGGAAACTTGTACAAACGATAATCCGGGACAGAAATAGATGTTACTTCGACAAGTGTGGATTGATCAGTGGGTGTGGGACCAGCTGGATTACGCTTGCAGAGAGCCGGCCTGGGCTCGATGGGCAGAATAGCCTCCTTCCATGCTGTAAGATTTCAATTATTCTATGATTCTGAATATTTTGTATCTGTCTTCACAGTAGAAGAAACAAAAAGCATACCAGAAATAGTGGGGAACCAAGGGGCTAATGAGGGTGAGGAACTTTAAATAGTTAAGATCAGTAGAGTAAAAGTACTGGAGAAACTAATTGGACTAAAAGCCGATGAATCCCCTGGACCTGATGGCGACATACTAGCGTTCAGAAGAGGTGGCTGCAGAAATTCCGGGATTCTAGGAAGGTCCCAGAGGATTGGAAGGTAGCAAATGTGGCCCTGCTGGTGAAGAAGGAGCGAGAGAGAAAAGAGGGAACTATAGGCCAGTTAGCCTGCCATCAGACGTGCGGAAAATGCTGGAATCCAATATTAACGAAGTGGTAACATGGAACTTAGAAAATCATAATATGATTAAACAGTGTCAACATGGTTATTTGAAAGGTAAATAGTATTTAACAAAATTATTAGAGTTTTTTGGGGATTTAACTAATCGGGTCGATAAAGGGGAACCAGTGGATGCAGGAGATTTGAATTTTCAAAAGGCATTCAATAAGGTGCCACATAAAAGGTTGTTACACAAGATAAGGGCTCAAGGGTTTGAGGTAATATATTAGCATGGATAGGGGATTGGTTATCGGACAGAAAACAGATAGCAGGTATAAACGGGTCATTTTCAGGTTGGCAGGCTGTAACAATCGGTTGCCACAACGATCGGTGCTTTACCCTCAGCTATATACTATCTATATTAATGATTTCGATAGGCACTGACTGTAATGTATCCAAGTTAGCTGATGACACAAAGCTAGGTGGGAAAATAAGCTGTGAGGAGGGCAGAAAGCATCTGAAACGGGATACAGACAGGTTAAGTGAGTGAGCAAGCAGGTGGCCGATTGAGTATAATATGGGGAAATGTGAGGTTATTCACCTTGGTAGGAAGAATAGACAAGCAGAATGTTTTTTTTAAATGGTGTGAATCTCTTAAATGTTCGTGTTCAGGGAGATCTGGGTGTCATCGTATAAGAAGCACAAAAAGCTAGCATGCAGATACAGCAGGCAATTAGGGAGGGCAATGCCATGTGGAGCATTATCACAAAGAGGTTGGGCTACAAGGGTAAGGAAATCTTGCTACACTTATAGAGGGCTTGGCTGCGACCTCATCTGGAGTACTGTGTTAACTTTTGGTCTCCTTATCTAAGGAATGGTGTATAGATGCCGGTGATGGACTGGGGTGGACAAATGTAAGGACTCGCACAACAGAAGGTTATAGTCCAACAGTTTTATTTTAAATCACAAGCTTTTGGAGCTTTCCACCTTCGTTAGGTGAGTGAAGGGTTCTAAAAACACAAAGCATATATAGTCAGAGAACAATGCCTGGTGAATACAGATAATCTTTCCAACTGCCGCCTATCACACCTCGGCTGGGAGACAATCACAGCAATCAAAGGACTCGTTGGTGTTCAGACAGGTTAGCCACTGAAAACATTACATCCCAGAATACTGAATACACAATGGGTCAAATCACAAAGACAGAGAGAGAAAGAGACCCGAAAGGCAGAGAGAGAGAGAGAATGTCCAGTTGTATTAAAAACAGATAACATTTTTTCGCTGGTGGGGTTACATGTAGAGTGACATGAACCCAAGATCCTGGTTGAGGCCGTCCTCATGGGTGCAGAACTTGGCTATCAATTTCTGCTCGACTATTTTGCGTTGTCATGTGTCTCGAAGGCCGCCTTCCAGAACGCTTACCCGAAGATCGGAGGCTGAATGTCCTTGACTGCTGAAGTGTTCCCCGACTGGGAGGGAACCATTGTGTCTTGCATCATACAGAACAGAACAGACTATTGCAAAGAAGCATATCGAAAACTGGACAACCAGGAACACTACAGACGGTTACACGCAGATCCGACAAAAGAACACACCCACCAGCTCAACAAACTGATCAAGACCTTCGATCCAGACCTTCAAAGCGTCCTACACGCATTCATCCCACGTACGCCCCGCATGGGAGACTTCTACTGCCTCCCAAAGATACACAAAGCCAAAACACCCGGACGTCCTATCGCATCAGGTAACAAAACCCTGTGCCAGAACGTCGTACAAGGAAACCCCAGCTTCTGTCGTGACACTACAGACTTCCTACAAAAACTCAGCCCCCACGGACCAGTTGAATCAGGAACACTTCTCACCACGATGGTCGTCTCGGCACTATACACCAGTATCCCCCACGATGACGGCATCGCTGTGAGAGCCTCAGCACTCAAACCCAACAACAGCCAATCTCCAGACGCCATCCTACAACTCATCTGCTTCATCCTGGATCACAATGTCTTCACCTTCGATAACCAGTTCTTTACCCAAACACACGGAACAGCCATGGGGACCAAAATCGCACCCCAATACGCCAACATTTTCATGCACAAGTTCGAGCAGGACTTCTTCACTGCACAGGACCTCCAACCAACACTATACACCAGATACATCGACGATATTTTCTTCCTATGGACCCACGGCGAAGAATCACTGAAGAGACTACACGATAAAATCAACAAGTTCCATCCCACCATTAAACTCACCATGGACCACTCCTCAGAATAGGTTTCATTCTTGAACACACGAATCTCCATCAAAGACGGGCACCTCAGCACCTCACTCTACCGCAAGCCTACGGACAACCTCACAATGCTCCACTTTTCCAGCTTCCACCCTAACCACATCAAAGAGGCCATCCCCTATGGACAGGCCCTGCGAATACACAGGGTCTGCTCAGACGAGGAGGAACGCGATGGACACCTACAGACGCTAAAAGACGCCCTCGTAAGAATGGGATATGACGCTCGACTCATCGATCGACAGTTCCGACGGGCCACAGCGAAAAATCGCATAGATCTCCTCAGAAGACAAACACGGGACACAACCAACAGAGTACCCTTCGTCGTCAAGTACTTCCCCGGAGCGGAGAAACTACGCCATGTTCTTCGCAGCCTTCAACATGTCCTCACCCCACGCCTCCACTACTCGCCTTCAAACAGCCACCTAACCTCAAACAGACCATCGTTCGCAGCAAATTACCCAGGTTTCAGGAGAACAGCGTCCACGACACCACACAACCCTGCCACGGTAACCTCTGCAAGACATGCCAGATCATCGACACAGATATCACCATCACGCGAGAGGACACCACCCACCAGGTACATGGTTCATACTCCTGTGACTC
The DNA here is from genome assembly GCF_035084215.1 of Heptranchias perlo. Classification (NCBI taxonomy): domain Eukaryota; kingdom Metazoa; phylum Chordata; class Chondrichthyes; order Hexanchiformes; family Hexanchidae; genus Heptranchias; species Heptranchias perlo. Next base: position 2,317,124 of record NC_090326.1, on the reverse strand, counting down.
GGCCAACGTTGTCTTCCTCATACATTGCAGGAAAGGATGCCCTGGAGCTTGGTACATTGGCGAGACCATGCAGACACTGCGACAACGGATGAACGGACACTGCACAACGATCGTCAGACAGGAGGGTTCACTCCCAGTCGGGGAACACTTCAGCAGTCAAGGACATTCAGCCTCCGATCATCGGGTAAGCGTTCTGGAAGGCGGCCTTCGAGACACACGACAACGCAAAATAGTCGAGCAGAAATTGATAGCCAAGTTCTGCACCCATGAGGACGGCCTCAACCAGGATCTTGGGTTCATGTCACTCTACATGTAACCCCACCAGCGAAAAAATGTTATCTGTTTTTAATACAACTGGACATTCTCTCTCTCTCTCTGCCTTTCGGGTCTCTTTCTCTCTCTGTCTTTGTGATTTGACCCATTGTGTATTCAGTATTCTGGGATGTAATGTTTTCCATGGCTAACCTGTCTGAACATCAACGAGTCCTTTGATTGCTGTGATTGTCTCCCAGCCGAGGTGTGATAGGGGGCAGTTGGAAAGATTATCTGTAATCACCTGGCATTGTTCTCTGACTATATATGCTATGCATTTTTAGAACCCTCACTCACCTGACGAAGGAGGAAAGCTCCAAAAGCTTGTGATTTAAAATAAAACTGTTGGACTATAACCTTCTGTTGTGCAAGTCCTTACAATTATCTAAGGAAGGATATTCTTGTCTTGGAGGTGGTGCAAAGAATGTTCACTGGATGGATTCCTGCGATAAGACGATGGTCCTATGAGGAGCAATTAAGTAGATTGTGCCTATACTCTTTGGAGTTTAGAAGAATAAGGTGATCTCATTGAAACATATAAAATTATGAGGTGGCTTGACAGGGTAGATGCTGAGAGGTTGTTTCCCCTGGCTGGCGAGCCTTGAACTAGGAGGCTTAGTCTCAGGATGAGGTCGGACATTTAAGACTGTATTTCGTCACTAAAAGGGTTGTAAAACATTGGAATTCTCTACCCCAGAGGGCTGTTGGTGCTGAGCAATTGATTATATTCAAGGCTGAGATAGATAGATTCTTGGACTTTAGGGGAATCAAAGGATATGGGCATCAGACTGGAAAGTGGAGTTGAGGCCAAAAACGAGCCATGATCTTACTAACTGGCCGGGCAGGCTCGAGGGGCCATATGGACTATGCCTCCTCCAATTTCTTATGTTCTTATAATTGAAATGGCCGTCCTGATCCTAAAACAAACTGGCCGCCAGTAAGGCAGCCACCTCACTGAGGGGTAGGGCGGCCATCCTACTGAGGGGCAAGGCGGGCAATAAATTTAATCAAAATGGCCGGTCTGAAGCTGACACAAAATGGCCACCTGTAAGGCAGCCACCTTTTCGAGGGGCAAACCGAAGCTTATTATGGTGAGAGACACGGAGAGGATTCACTTGATGTCCCTGTCAAATCACTGTTGCACAATAGTTAAAGATACAAACTCAGTGAGAATGGCACCAGCTGGTGTTTAACACGTAGACAGCGGTGCGCTGAGGGAACTAAACACCAAAACGTGAATTTAAGCAAAAAAAATTGAATTAACATTTGGTGATTTCCACGTAACGCTTACGGAGAAGGAGAGACCAACATTCGGAGGCAAGATCAAATTAGCCATTTTTGTAGAGAATGTAATTCTAGTTTCTATTAAATAAAACAGATTAAAATTGGACTCAATCTGAATGTTGTTCTGAGCTGGGATTTGGTTTATTTCTCCAATATTCTTATTTTTCTTTAATCTGAAACAATAACAGTATTTGTAATAGTAACAGATCAGGAGAGTGCTGATGGACCCTGTCCAGCTTAATAACACAGCAGAAGGGGGGAAAGTGCATTGTGAATTATTACAGAATCCAGCAGCTCACTGGGAATGTTACATATGGTACAGATGTAGGAGCAAAACGGTGCAAAATGATTTTACACTTTCACTTGGGGCAATGCCTTTTTATCTCCACAAGGTTTAATTTTATATTTAACTTAATGATCTCTTTTTCCGAAAGAAACTTGAGGCACAAACCGTTGCTCTATAAAGGAAACAATCATTTCTTATTAATACACTAGAAGAAAATAACATTAAAATTTAAACAACATCTTATGTTTATGCCCGATTTAGAACTGCTTTCGCAACAATAAAACAACACATTCTGAATTAACAAAATGCATCAGCGTTTGGAAATCTAATGTCTATCTTAGACTAAGCCCATCACGAAAGTTATATGCTAATGGTTGGCTCAAGCTTGCCAGGAAGATTTGAGGTATTTTAATGGATAATGTAATGTAGTGAGGCTTTCTCTTGTAACCAAGTTATCTGCTTCACAGGCAATCTGTAAACCTGCATTGAGGCATCAAGAAGGGAGGTCGCGAGCAGTCAGAAAGATTCCAGGTGTGGTGGTGCTACCAGGAAGTGAAAGGTGAGGTTGCAGCTTTCGTGTTGGATCTGTGTCTCTCCCCACTGAACTTCTGTCCAGCTTTTAAAGACATTTTAACATAGAACCACACCTCTGGAGACGGTGGCTTGTGAACATTAGCTTCATACCAATACAACCCATGCTTGATTGACACTTCACTTATTTTCTCTCTGTGTCCACAAGGCAAACAAATTATGTCGGTAGGTGCTCAAACGACTGCCATACCTCCTGGAATCGTTCTTGTTGCTATGGTGATCTATCCTCTGCTGTGTGATCTTTTGCAATGTTTATTAACAATCCTTTTAAGATTCCGTTTCCTTCAGACATGCAGAAGACGATTTAATCTCTGGCTTTCGTTTATCAGATGAATTTTTACTGCACAGAGCATCTTGGAAACTGCTGCAGTAAGTAATGGTCAGGTTCAGGTAGACAGGACTGAGGGATTTCATTGTGCAGCCTCGAGGCATCAACTTCAGAAGTATCAAAATTATATCCACAAGTGTGTTACCCCAGAACAAACATGACCTCTCTGGCCTGCTTCATCCGCTGCTGTTCTAATAGTCAGTACTCAAACACAATCAGGGTGATTACACAATTTGTTTGATTAATTAATGCTTTCTGTGTTCCAGTCTCACTCCTGTCTCTACCCTCATTTCACTTTATATGTTTGCCCATTTTGCATTGTGTCATTTTGTCTGTTCCCTGCTAAAATCATTTATCTCTGATTATATTTTCTGTGTGTTATTCTATCTACTTATTTCCACTTCTAGTTCTATCACTTTGTAATTCTTTGTCAGTGTCTCTCTCCCTCTCGTCCCATCCGTGTTTGCTTGCCCTCTCTTATTATATATATATATATACATATAAAATCTGCATTCTATCACTCTTTCTCTCTTTTTTTTATCTTCTGTCTTACGAACTCATTTTATTTATGTCTATCTCCGAGTAAATCTGTCTCTGCCCACTTTGTTTCAGTCTCTATCACCCACACAAACTTTAATGTGAATCTGTCTGATTTTTTCGCGCATTTTTAATCATTGCATTTCTTTTTCCTCTCCATCTGTCTTTCTCTCTCTGCCCCTCTCACTCTGTCTCGTTTGCTCTGTCTCTCTATCTCGCACTCGATTTCTCTCTACTCTCTCTCTCTCTTTCTCTCTGTCTCTCTCTCTCCCTGTATCTCTCTCCCTCCGTCTATCTATCTGTCTGTCAGTCTCACTCTATCTCTCTCCCTCCCTCTGTCTCTTTCTCTCCGTCTCTCTGTCTCTGTCTCTCTCCCTCTGTATCTCTTCCACTCCCTCTCGTGCTCCCCCTTGCTGTCCCCGCATCTCTCTGTCTCTCTCTCCCTCCGTCTATCTATCTGTCTGTCAGTCTCACTCTATCTCTCTCCCTCCCTCTGTCTCTTTCTCTCCGTCTCTCTGTCTCTGTCTCTCCCCCTCTGCATCTCTTCCTCTCCCTCTCTTGCTCCCGCTTGCTTTCCCCGCCTCTCTCTGTTTCTCTATATCTGTCTCTCCCTATCTGTCTCTCTCTGCCTCCCTCTCCCTGTCTCTCACTCTCTGTCTCTCTCCCGCTCCCCCCACCCCCCTCTCTCTCTCTCTATCTCTCCATTTATGTGGAGTGCAGCCATTCTAAAATGGTCCACGGCAGCTACTTCGATTACCAGCTTTGCCCATTTTGCAGGGTTGCTATTTAGTTGAAGTCCAGCTGAGCTCTTCTGCACCGTGATTTTGAGCAACAATTCATGTGTCGTCTGGAGAGCAAACCCCGCCTCAATAGGTCAGATTATCAATAAAATATATCAGAACCAGTAATAAGATAATTTCATGGCTCCATGCTCCTAATATAAATAGTATTTCTGTCCCCTGGGAAGTGTAGGTGATAGATTATGAAATATAATTTAGTTGTAATGCTTGAAACCCTTCAGCTGTTTCTGTGATTTCAATAACCTAACAATTAGATTGAAAGGGTATTTCATCGCTTTCTTCAGCTCCTCTCTGAATTTACTCTGAGTCAGGACATAAATGCACGTGTTTGTGCAGGAACTGAGAAGCTGAAGCATCTTTGATGTGTGTTCTGTGATATAATTAGGGTCAGTGGTGGAGTAATAATACCGAATGTCTGCAATTCGCTGATAAATGTTAAATACAACCTTTGTCAACCATAACAGTATAAAACTGCCCGATATACTGAAGAGTAAAATAATGGATTTCTTTCGATTTTCCATCTCTGGGTCCTTGTGATTCTCTGCATTGCTTCGGCCCCGGAGTCCCCTGCGGACTCGACTGGACACTAAAATACGCCTGACCGTCAGAAAATTGAGCAGCAAAATCAGACAGACCGGGAGGCAAGGGGTTAAAATGAGGTCAAACATGTCAAATACGGTCCAAGCGGGGGAAGTACTGAAGCTCAGTTTAGGGTCACAACCCCAGGGAACATTATCAATTATATCTCGAGGTTCAAATGTAAAGTACCAGGGGACACTCTCTAAACAGCTCAGCACACTCACTGTTCCCAGAACCACAGCCGCCGTTCTCTCAGTGCAAAATTTAGTTTTCAGCTTCTCACAACAAATGGCTACAAAACGATCAAAGGTGAAAGCGACCGTGAACCAAACAGAAACTCTCGTGGCTGCAGCAATCAAGGAGGTATTAAAACTACACACTGGAGTAATTCTCAGGAATGACCCTGGGAAATAAATCTCAACAATCCACCCAAATATCACATTATTGATAACGACCATGAGATCGGCCACTGCCATTCCCACCAGGTAGCGACTGATACATTTGGAGAGACCACACTTTCCTCCGGACAGGATCACAATCGCCAACAAGTTAACTGTAAGAGGGAGAAAAGGAAGCAGAGAAATTACTGAACAGACCCGGAGACAAAGCAGTAGTTTGAGAGGAATCAGATTTGATGCTGCATCGAAGGGTGGAAAGTGATTGATTGACCTGGGCATCACGTTCGGGCAGAGAGATGTTTTTAAACACAATGATCAATAATGAATTGAGAGATGGATACAGAAAGTGAATAAAGTGAGCACAGGATCCACTGGAATGGCTGGGTGATGGCACAGTTTCGGTGGGGAACAGAGAAGGGGTTGTACACCACCGGGAATCCAGCGGATTAAAGCTGAATTTGGCGCCAGACGGATGGAGAAACAGAGTGCCGGGTCGGGAAGGTGAGGGGACAGGGGGTGGTGGAGCTGGTTTGTTGCTCTGGGTTAAGAGAGCCGACATGGCCGACAACAAATGGGAAAGGCAGCTGGAGACTGAGCCAGTGAGTGAAATTGGGAGGAGACAAGGAAAGGAGTTGCAGTAGTTGGGGGGGGGGGGGGGCGGGGGGAGTCAGGAGCTGGTGGTTTTGGAAAGTTGATAAACTGAAGCAACGGATGAGGAGACAGAGGATTTAATGCAATGGGAGGAGAGGCTGGGATTCACAGGGAGAGACTGCAGCAGAGTGTTAGAAGCAAATCTATTCGAAAGCTGCCAATAACACAATCCATCTAATACACTGAACAGTTCATTTCTGTGGATATTGGTGTCAGGCAGCCTGTGGTGGGTATAAATTGGGTTCAATAAATTAACTTTGTACATTCCATTAAAATTAAACTGAAAAGTATTAATTTAATCAACCTATTTGTTTGCTGGGTTCAGCCGAGCTTTAAAAATAGAGTATTGATATCCAATTAAGAAATTATTGAATTTATTCTTGAAGTAAATTTTAATTATGTTTAATGTTAAGTTGGAAAACAAGGAACATTCACAGAAACAGACTGAGGACCTGACAGTGATATAAACATGAGGAATGAGCCCCACCATAAAAACTCACCAAATCTGACCACATTATGATAACACCTTCAAGTCACATTTTATATGTTTAATTGTCCTGGAAGTTTCAGCATTTCATTCTGATGCATTATTCACACCACAGCCTCTCGCTTCACTTCTCAGCCGCCCTCTCTATCACTCACTCGACTCGCTTTTAGAAGTCCATTTTCATATTAGATTAAATCCTATCATCCTGCGCCTGCATTCTGTTCACCGATCCACCGATCCTATTCTGAGCATCAGTTTGTAAATTACTGAAGCCTCTGTGGAATAGTTTAATGTTTCTGCAGATCTTTCAAGTCCCCACCTGTTCACCTACACTGTTCACTTCATCTACAAATCTTGCAATAAACAGAATCAAATGCCTCTTCCAGAGAGATTTCACAATAATTGAGATTCCTTCTCCGGTAATTATAAAGTAAATTGATTGATGGCGGGACTGTTCAATTAATAAAAAGCCAACATCATAATTATAATCTACAGATACATGGAAGGGCTCCTTTGTCCAACAAATACAGTGAAAATTGAGACAACATAATGTCAAACATTTCATTTTACAATGAAGTCCAATGACAGTAAGTGAATTCATCCACAGTGAAGCAGAGAAGGAGATGTGAAAGAGTCAGTAGCAAACTCAGTTCAGTAGCCAGATATCTGAAGCAGCGTCAGATTCAAACTTAATGGAATAATATTTCATAGCATTGATAACCGATAAATACATTGAAATCCCAGTTAAACTGAAGCATGTTATTTGGAAGGGAGGACATTGTGCTGCTTCCTTGTCACACCGAGACTATGAGCTGTCTCATTATCAATCACTGAAAACACATCGATGCAAACATATTCCAGGACAGGTTAGTTCCACAACATGAAACTTTTAACAGCTGCTGATGGTCTGATATCAACTCTAAGCCGAGACACCTGATTTCAATACATTCCATGCAGTGAATAATCCAGTAACAATTCTAGGGTTGGATATAAAAGGAAATTGCGGATTTAACGCACCTCCTGCAAGATAGAAAGATTTAACACATTCCATCAACTGATAGAACAGAACAGGCGACTCTGTAAAACATGGTGGGAGAAAAATAATTTGCCAAGTACAGCAGCAGAGTTCACACCGATTTACACCAATAACAGCTGAGATAATGGCTTACCCAGAACTCCAATGGCTGCAAGAACAGGAAAATAAATATCTTCTATCAGATAGATTAATGGATATGCCATTTCTGTGAGAAGTAGTGACTTCACTGGATCTGGAAACCACAGCTCCGGCAGGCATTGTGAGCTGCTCCATCCCAACAAACCTTGATTTATACAGGGGATAAATCTCCACTGACATGGTTGTACTCCTGATAATTGCTGTTAGTTACAGTCATTTGAACAAACATATCACATCAGCAGCTTTCAATTTGTGTCAATAATGTGGTGGACATAATGCAAACATCTTAATGTCCAGGACATTACATTAAACAGACCCCTCTCAGCAATAAAATTAAAGGCTGGCCTCAGAAAGGACGGATCCAACAATAATGAACGGCTTCATTTACAGTTTACATATAATTTTATTGACCATGTTCACTCCTGGTGATTCATTTAAAACTTCTCCACAGTGTAGACTGAATCCAGGGACACAATCAGACCCGTTTCACTCCGTTGCTGCTGTCTCCTAGTTAAAATATTCATTGTGAGTCTCTGATATGAGGACAGTTAAAGAGCAAGTTGAGGATTGCAGACTAGAAATGAATGTGGGTGATATTAGGGGACGGACACTGAACGTGTCCCATTGACATTCCTCTCTCCGCTATTTTACTGCAGATGTTTACCCGTTTATTCTACATTGGTTGAAAGCGCCAGTAAAATTGTGCCCATGTAACAGTGAGCTGGGCTCATGACCCGATTTGTCCTCCATCACAAAGGCTCCATGATTTCTGCACCATTCCTTCCTCAGTCCATTGCCATTGTCAATGTCTCTGACCCTCCAGAATCCATTCCTCCAATACGCTCCTGCTCGACCACCCAACCTCCATCTTCCCCAAACGGGAGCTCGTCCAAAACTGTTGTCCGTGTCCAACCAGTAGCAGATCCTGCTCGGCCTCACTGACTCTCACTGGCTCCCAGTTCAATATCCCTTAAATTTAAAATTCTTATCTTTGGGTTTAAATCCCTCCATGGCCCACCCCTCCCCATCGACATTCCGACTGCTAACCCACCCGTGACCTCCTCATTCATCGGACACTGGCATCTTTCGGTGGGACTACCCTCATTTTGTTACAGGCACCTATCTGATCAGCCTTGTAAAGCTTCTCTTCCCGCCCTATCACCATTATTTGTGATGTTTCAAAAGGTCCAATCCATGGCTCCCTCCTCTTCCTCATCTGCACTGCCCTTTGGCTTCATATTCCTTAGAAATGGACCAGCTTTCAGATGGGCGCTGACAAAACTACCGACTGTCTTGACATTTCCTATGTCTTTGTGTTATCAGAACCACATTCTATTTGAGGTGAGCCACAATTTCCTCCAGTTAAAAACTGGGAAGTCACGATCTTTGGTCTCCCATTCTCCACATCCTTGCCACGGATTCCATCCCCAACCTTGGGTTTTTGACTGGTGAGTCGCTCACGAATCACCCAAACCCGTATTGACCTAAAATCATAGAATTATGGAATTATGGAATGGTTACAGCTCAGAAGGAGGCCATTCAGCTCGTCGAGCCCGTGTCGGCTCTCTGCAAAAGCAATCCAGCTAGTCTCACTACCTCGCCCTTTCAGCGTAGCCATGCAATTTTTTTCCCTTCAAATACTTATCGAATTCCCTTTCAAAAGCCACAATTAAACCTGCCTCCACCACCCACTCAGGCAGTGCATTCCAGATCATAACCACGCGCTGCATAAACAAGTTTTTCCTCATGTCGCACTTGGTTCTTTTGTCAATCACCTTACAACTGTGTCCTCTCGTACTTGACCATTCCGCCAATGGAAAAAAAATTCTCCCTATCTACTCTGTCCAGGCGTCTCATGATTTTGAACACCTTTATCAAATCTCCTCTCAACCTTCTCTGCTCTAAGGAGAACAACCGCAGCTTCTCCAGTCTATCCACGTAACTGAAGTCCTTCATCACTCAAATAATTCTAGTAAATCTCTTCAGCGTCCTCTCTATGACTTTCACATTCTTCCTAAATTGCGGTGTCCAGAATTGGACACAATACTCCAGTTGTGGTCGAACCAGTGTTTTATAAGGTTTCATTGAACCTTTTTGCTTTTGTACTCGATGCTTCTACTTATAAAGCCGAGGAAGCCGTATGCTTTTTTCACCTCTACCGGGAAAGGGCGGAGGAGTGGGTCTGGCTGGATTGCTTTTGCAGAGAGCCGGCACAGGCTCGACGGGCCGAATGGCCGCCTTCCTTGCTGTAACCATCCCCTGATTCTATAATAGTCGTTAAAGTGCTGGCGAGTTCTTCCAGGTTCTGCACGCTTATTTAGTTATGTGTCAGTTTACTGTTTGGTTATAATCTGTGTTATTGCTATCTGTGACTTATGGCTTGGATGAAGATTTATGAGTTATTTTTCTGTTTACTCATTTGTTGTAAACCGTTTTACTGCTCTCTGGGACTGATGACTCGGATGAAGCTTAATTTTTTATTCTCTTTGGTTAAAGCCGCTAGTTCCAGAGTATAGTGTGTGTTTTTCTGCCCCATTACAGAAGCAATATTAAAGCCATCGAGAGAGCACAGTGTAGATTCACTCGAACGAAACAAGGGAAGGGATCTGATGAGTGTTTGCAGCATTTTCTGTTTTTATTACACTATTCTAAGCCTGGCCTAACCAAAGTCCTATACACGTTTAACCACTGTGCGTACTGTACGTGTACTGGAGCTGACACTGAGACAGCCAAGTGCTGTACAGTAACAGGCAGGAGTGAATAGAACGTTTTTACCTGCAGTGTTTACTGTACATGTACAGGAGCTGACACTGAGATATATACCGGCCGTGCAGTACCAGACAGGAGTGCGTCATTCCCTATTACGAAATATTTGAAATGGCGAGATTATTTCCACGGAAATGGAGAAGAGGACAATTAAAATTTAAACATAAACAGGCCATTTGGCCCATCTGATCTGAGGCCGTGTTTGAGCTCCACAAGAGAATCCTTCCATCCCACTCAGCTAACCCCATCACCCTATTCCTTTCTCCCTCATGTGTTTATCTAGATTCCCCTTAAATGCATCTGTTCTATTTGCCTCAACTACTTAATGTAGCAGCAATTTCCAAAATTCTAACCACTTTCTGGGGAAAAAAGTTTCTCTGAAATTAATTATTGGATCTATTAGTGACTATTTTGTATTAATGACCCCAAGTTTTGGACTCCACCACAAGTGGAAACATCTTCTCTACCTCCACCCCATCAAATTCCTTCGTAATTGTAAAGACCTCTATCAGGTCACCCCTCAGCATTCTATTTTCCTGATATTTGTACCCTCTCAGTTCTGGTAAAATTCTTGTGAATCTTTTTTGCACCTTCTCCGGTGCCCCCGTATCCTTTTTTAATATGGAGACTGGAACTGTGCACAGACCTGAAACGTTAACTCTGTTTCTTACTCCACAGATGCTGCCTCACCTGCTGAGCGTTGGCAGCATTTTCTATTTGAATTCTAAGTCTGGTCTAACCAAAGTCCTGCACAAGATTAACTTAAAATCTCTGCTTTTCAATTCAGCTCCTCCAGAAATGAACCCGCTGTATTGTTTACATTTTTATGGCCTTGCCCCTCAGTAAGATGGCCGCCTTATTGGCGGAAATTTTGTTACAGGTTCAGGGCGGAAGTGAATGATTCCTTTTTACCCACAGTTTGTACTGTACACGTACAGGAGCTGACACTGAGACAGTGAAGTGATGTACACTACCAGGCAGGAGTGAATCGAACTTTTTTTAAGTACAGTGTGTACTGTACATGTAGAGGAGCTGACACTGAGATAGTCAAGTGCTGTTCAGTAGCAGACAGGAGTGATTCATTCCCTTTTACCCGCAGTATGTACTGCACATGTACAGGAGCTGATACTGAGACCCATAGGGGCGTACAGTACAGAGAGGGAGATACAGACTGAGAGAGACGTTTAGTTTAAATGTAAAGCGAGTGATTTTGATTCAGGCGCAGGCTTCAATTTTCTGTTTATTCAGGACCAACATTTTGTGTTAACACAGCAAATAAACATTTATAACAGAGTACCTCACCTCACTGAGAAAGGCACAAACCGTACATAGGGCAGGAAATGCAAACTGAAACACGGCTATAGGTCTGAGCGGAGATCAGAAATTGTAAAACAGAGATGCAGGTCTTGTCGTTATGAATCATAGAAATTTACGGCACAGAAGGAGGCCATTCGGCCCATCGTGTCCATGCCGGCCAGAAACGAGCTACCCAGCTTAGTCCCACTTTCCACACGTTGTCCATTGCACTGTAGGTTTATGCACTTCTTCTGCATATCCAAGTACTTTTTTTAATGAGTTGAGGGTTTCTGCCTCTAACACCATTTCAAACAGTGAGTTCCAAACCCCCACCACCCTCTGGGTGAAAAATATTCTGCTCAATTCCCCTTTAATCCTTCTACCAATTACTTTAAATCTATGCCCCCTGGTCAATGACCCTTCTGCTAAGGGAAATAAGTCCTCACTATCCACTCTATCTAATACCATCATAAAGTATACACCTCAATTAAATCTTCCCTCTGCCTCCGCTGTTCCAAAGAAAACAACGCAAGCCTATCCAATCATTTCTCATGGCTAATATTCTCCAGCCCTGGCATCATCCTTGTAAATCTCCTCTGCACCCTCTCTAGTGCAATCACACAGGACCCCACTGGAAACAGCCTTCCAGTCACAAAAAAAAACGCTTTGCTTCCTGCCACTGAGCCAACTTTGCATCCAACGAATCATTTTCCCTTGGATGCCATGGGTTTATACATTTTTGACTAGTCTGCCATGTGGCACCTTGCCAAACGCCGTGCTAAAGTCCATGTACACGACATTCAAATGCGATACCCTCATCGAGCCCCCTTGTTACCAGCTCAAAAAAATCAATCAATTTAGTCGGACACGACATTCCCTTAACAAATCCATGCTGACTGTCCTTGATTAACCCGTGGCTTTCTAAATGACGATTTATGCTGTCCCTCAGAATCGATTCCAATAATTTGCCCACAACCGAGTTTGTACTGATTGGCTTGTAATTATTCGATGAATCTCTTTCTCCATTTTTAAACAACGGTACAACGTTAGCAGTCCTCCAATCCTGCGGCATCACGCCTGAAGCAGAGGACCGTCTGGGATACATTTCATCTAGGCCTGGTGATTTATCTACGTTCGTAGATGCTAAACACCTTAATACCTCCCCTCACACTATGTTTATCCCATCCAATATTTCAGACTCCTCCTCCTTCACTACAATCTCTGCATCGTCCCTCTCTTTTCTGAAGACAGCTGCAAGGTATTCATTAAGTAACAAAACCACATCATCCTCCTCCACTCATAGGTTACCTTTTTGTCTCTAATAGGCCCTACTCTTTCCTTAGTTATCCTCTTGCTCCATATGTGTTTATAAACACTTTTGGGTTCTCATTAATTTTACTTGCCAATATTTTATCATGCTCTCTCTTTGCTTTTCTAATTTACTTCATATAATTTCACCCCTGCACTTTATATACTCCCCTCGGCTTTCGACAGTCTTGAGCCCTTGGTGTCTGATATTAGCTTCGCTTCTTTGCCAAACCTGACCCTGTAAGCTCCTTTTTATCCAGGGGGCTCTAGATTTGGCAGTCCCACTCTTTTCCTTTGTGTGAACATGTTTATTCTGAAAACCTTGAATCTCCCCTTTGAATGCCTCCCACTGCTCTGACAATGATTTACCTTCACGTAACTTTTACCAATCACTTTTGCTAAATCACTTCTCAGCTTAGTAAAATTGGCCTTTCCCCAATTTAAAACTTTTACACCTGTTCTATCTCTGTCCTTTCCCATAACTATGCTAATTCTAACTGAATTATGACCATTGCCACCAAAATGCTCTCCCAATGACACTCCTTCCACCTACCAAGTTTCATTCCCTGTAACTAAATCGAGAACGGCACCCCCCTCCCCCCCGCCCACTACCACGCCCCTTGTTGTGCTTTCTACGTACCTGGCTGAAAAAAATTCTCCTGAATGTAATTTAAGAATTCTGCGCCCTCTATACCTTTTGTAATGATTCATGACAGTTAAAATTAGAATCGTTGAAATCCCCTATGATTACTGGCCTATTGTTTTTGCACTTCTCTGAAATTTGTCGACATATTTGCTCTTCTATCTCTCGATGACTGTTTGGGGGTCTCTATTACAGTCCCAGTAGTGTGATTGCCCCTTTGTTGTTCTTCCGCTGAACGATTCTTCTAACAGCCGTAATTGTTTTTTTAACCAATATTGCCACCCGCCTCCTTTTTTTTATCCCCCTCTCTATCTCGTCTGAAAACCCTGTAACCAGGAACGTTGAGTTGTCAGTCCTGCCCTTATTTAAGCCATGTTTCTGTAATAGCTAAGATATTGTACTTCCACCTGTCTATCTGTGCCCTTAGCTCATCTACCTTACTCACTACACTTCTTGCATTGAGATATATACCATTAATCATTGTCAAACTCCATTGTTGTCTCTGCCTTCCAAACTCAATTACTAATTTTCTGCCTTCCATTTCCAGCTCTGCTTCTCTCCCTTCTGAATCTACGCTCTGGTTCCCATACTGTAGTTATGTTTAAAAACTATAGTTTTATTTAAAATGTTGAATAAATGTTTCCCAATGTGATATCCCACATCCTCCAATCTGCAGATCAGACTCGACCAATCTGCCGATCTGAGTTTGTATCAGTCCATTTCTCCGTTTCTGTTTCAGTCTCTCTCTCTCTCTCTCTCTCACACACCCCCTGTCGCATTCACTTCTGCTCTTTTTCTCATTGTTTCACTCTCTCTGCTTCTCACTGTTCCCCTCGCTCTATTTCTCATTGTTTCCTTATCTCTGTTTCTCTCTCCCTCTGACCGTCTTTGTTTTGCTGTCTTTCCCCTAACTCTTTGTCTCCCTCTCTGTTTTTTCTCTCTCTCAACGTCTGCCATTATCTGTCTCTCTCTGACTTTCTCACTCTGTGCATGTTTTACTCTGTCTCACTTTCTCTCACATTATGTCTTATACTCTCTTTCACTGTCTCTCTTTCCCGATGTCTCTCTCTTTCCCAGCATCACTCTGTCTGTCTTTCTGTCTCATTCCCTATTTCTTTTTCTGTCTCATTGGGCATGATTTTAGCCGGGAGCCGGGAAGGAAAGCGCACCAACAGACATTCATGTGGTGAAACCAAAAACCAAACAGGTGCTTTGCAATCTGGGATCGTAACTCAATTGATGGTGAGTATTTGAGCTTTTGCGTTTTCCGTGAGCCAAGCAGCCAGATTGACGGGTTGGCTGCCTCTCGGACGAAAAAGGAACCGCGAATCAGAGAGTGGGGCAGGAAGGAGAGAGAGATCATTGGCTGTGGAACAAATCGGAGAGAGGGAGAAAGAGACCGTGGGCATTGGATTAAAACTGAGGGAGGGAGAGAGATCGTGGGCCGTGGAACAAATCGGAGGGGTGGAGCGAGGGGGAGAGAGATCGTTGGTCTTGGAACGAAACAGAGTTGTGGAGGGGGAGAGCGATCTTGGGCTGTGGTACAAATCGGAAAGGTGGAGCGAGGGAGAGCGAGATTGTTGGCTTTGGAACAAATCGGAGAGGAGGGGGAGAGAGATATCTTGGGTTGTGGAACAAATCGGAGGGGTGGGTGGAAGCGAGTTCGTGTGCCGTGGGCTGTGGAACAAATCGGAGTGGGGAGGAGGAAGGGAGAGAGAGAGATCGTGGGCCCGAGAAAAAAAATCGAAATGTGGGGCGGGTGAGTGAAATCCTGGGCCATCGAACACAGCGGTCGGGTGGGTTAGGGGGAGAGAGAGATCATGAGCCGTGGAACAAATCGGAGGGGGGACCGGTGGGAGGAAGTGGACGACATCGGGTGGGACTTAAAGATCTGGAGGAGTGTCCACCGTTGGGGAATGACCACCATCGGGGGGAGTGTACACCATCAGGGGGAGTGTCCACAATGGGGGAGTGTCCACTATCGAGGAGAGCATCCGCAATCGGGAGAAGTATCCAACATCGGAGAGTGTGCACTCTCGGGGGTGGGAGGTGGGGGATTTACCATTGGACGACATTGCCCACCGTCAGGAGTGGGGGCGGTGATTGTACACCATATGGGAGTGTCCACCGTCCGGGGGAGATTGTCCACCACCGCGGATTGTCCATTATCGGGGAGTGTCCACAATCGTGGAGTGCTCACCTTCGTGGAGAGTATCCACCATCGGCGAGGGTTTCCACCAATGGGGGGAGTGTCCACCATCGGGGAATGTCCAACATCGGCGAGTGTTCACTGTCGGGGAAGTGTACATCATTGGTGAGGTGGGGGGGAGTCCACCATCGTGGGGAGTGTCCACCATCGGGGTGTGTCCACCGACGGGGTGTGTGTCCACTATAAGGGATGTTCTCCATCGGGCGAGTGTCCAACACGGGAGGAGTGTCGACCAACGGTGGGTGTGCCCTCCAATGGGCACTGTCCACCATAGCGGGAGTGTCCACCATTGGGCAGAGTGTCCATCATCTGGGTCAGTGTTCACCATCAGAGAATGTCCACAATCAGCGGTTGTCCACAATTAGGGAGTGTGCCCACGATCGAGGGAGTGTCCTGCATCGGAGACTTTCCACTCACTGAAGAAGTGTCCACTATCGGGGAAGTGCACACCCTTGGGACGATGTCCACTATTGGAGAGTGTCCACAATTGGGTAGTGTCCACCATCTGGTGGGAATGTCCAACAACGGGAGTGACCACCATCTGGGGAACTGTCCACCATCGGATGTGTCCACCATCGGGTGTGTTCACCATCGGGGGCGATTGTCCAACAACGGGAGTTTCCGCCATCTGGGGGAGTTTCCACCAATGGAGTGTGTCCACCACCTGTGGGAGTGTCCCCCCTTTGGGAATGTCCACCATCGGCGACTGTCCTCCATCGGGGGGCGTGTCCAACATCGGGGAATGTCCACCATCGGGGAGTATCCGCTATCGGGGGGAATGTCCAACATTGGGAAGGTTCCAGCATCACCGAGTGTCCAAAATTGGGGGATTATCCACCATCGGGGGGATTGTGCACCAATGGGGGCGAGTTCATAGTCTGGGGGGATTGTCCACCATCGGCGAGTGTCCATCATCGGTGAGTGTCCAGCATCTGGGGGTTTTGTCCACCAACTGGAGTGACCACCATGTGGAGGATTGTCCACCATCTGGGAGTGTCCACAATCGGGAAATATCCACCATCGGGGAGTGTCAAACATCGGGGGGAGTATCCACCTTGTGGAAGAGTGTCCACCATCGGGTCGTCTCCATCTGTGGGGAGAGTGTCCACCACGGGGGAGCGTGTCCACCATCGGATATATTCTACACCATCGGGTGGACCGTCCATCAGAGGGGATGTTATCCACCGTTGGGGAGAGCGTCCAACATCTGTGGAATGTCCACAATCAGGGGAGTGTCCACCCTCTGGGAATGTGCCCACCATCGGGGGAGTCTCTACCACCCAGGAGAGTGTCCGCCATCGGTGAATGTCTACAACCAGGGGAATGTCCACCATCTGCCGTAGTCTCCACCATCGGCTGGAGCTTCCACCATCGGGGAGATTGTCCACCATCGGGGGAATGTCCACCATCCAGGATAGTGTCCAATATCGGTTCGTGCCCAAAATCGGGTGAGTGTCCACCATCGGGTAGGGTGTCCACCATTGGTGAATGTCCATCATCGGGTGGAGTGTCCAGCATTGCGGGTAGTGTCCACAATCGGGGGGGAGGGGGATTATCCTCCGCAGGGGGGAGTGTACACCTTCGGTAATTATTCAACGTTGGAGTAAGTGTCTACCATCGGAGAGAGTGTCCAACGTCGGGGGAGTGTCCACAATCGGTGGAGTGTCCAACCTCTGGGAAAGTGTTCACGATATGGGGAATGTCCACCATCGGGTGGAGCTTCCACCATCGGGGAGATTATATACCATCGGGGAAGTGTCGACCATCCGGGAGAGTGTCCAATATCGGTGAGTGCCCAAAATCGGGGGTGTGTCCATCATCGGGTAGAGTGTCCACCATTGGTTAGCGTCCACAAGCAGGGAGACTGTCCACCATTGGAGACAGTGTCCACCATCTGGTGAAGTGTCCACCATTCGGGATAATGTCCACAATCGGGCGGGAGTATCTACCGTAGCTGGTATGTACACCATCGGTGAGTGCCCATCGTCGGGGGGAGTGTCCTCCATCACAGAATGTCCACCGTCGGGAGGGGGAGTGTCCACCATTGGGAATTGTCCACGATCAGGGGAAGTGAACACCATCGGGGAGATTGCCCACCAACGTCGTGATTATCCACCATTGTGGAGAGTGTCCACCATCGGGGGAGTGTAAATCATCGGGGAGATTGTATTGCATCGGGGTGTGTCCACAATCGGGGGTGGGTGAATGTCCTCCATTGGTGATTGTCCACGATCAGGGGGAGTGTCCATCTTCGGGGGAGAGTCCACCAACGGTAATTTCCACCAGCGGAGAGAGTGACCACCAACGGGGAGAGTGTAGACAATCAGAGGGAGTGTTCATCATCGGGAGGGTGTCCACCATCCGGAAGAGTGTCCACCATCAGTTAGAGAGTCCACCATTAGGGGAATGTCCACCATCGGAAAGAGTGTTCAAAGTGTCCAGATGGACAGAGTCCATCATTGGGGAGTGTCCACCATCGGTATTGTCCATCATCGGGGAGAGTGTCCACCATCGAAGTCAGTGTCCACCATCGGTGGGAATGACCACCATCGTGGGAGTGTCCTCCATCGGGAAGAATGTCGACAATTGGAGGGAGTATCCACCAACGGAGGAATGTCCACCAACGGGGTGTGTCCACCCTCAGGGGAGTCTCTACCATTGGTGAGTGTCCACCATCGAGGGGACGGTCTGCCATCGGGGAGAGTGTCTACCATCGTGGGGCGGGGGCGGGGGGTGTCCACCATCGGGGGATTCAGTAATGGGTGGATTCTGCATTGAGGCTATAATGTCTTAGGTGCGTGTCGGCCGATTAGGGGTCGTGTCAGCCAGGTGAGCTTGTTGGGCCTGGATGACACACTCCTACTCCTCCGGGCTCACAAGCAGTGCAATGAAGGCACTCACTCACCCCATGGAACCAGCCCTTCCTATCTGCTTTCACCAGGCTTGAATCCGAAGTGATGGGAAACCAGTACATGCACGGTTAAAATCATTTTACTTTCCCAATACATAAAAGTTAGGTACATTTACTATTTCAATGAGGTACATCATTCCTTTAAGAATCGGCCCACCAGCTTTAAGTCGGGTGGCACTTCTGGGTGCAAGTAGGCGCACGCATCCAACCTCACCTGGGTCAAACACAGAAGTGTGTGCGTTGGAGCCAAGATGCGGTCCTGCTCCAAATAATTATTATTTTAATCTCCACCCATCCCCAATCCACATTTTCTTGGGGGATAAAATTACCCCCATTCTATCCGTCACATTCTCTCTGTGTCTCTCTATCTCATTATATCGGTGTATTCTACATGTACAGGAGCTGACACTGAGACACACACGAGGATATAACTTTTAGAATAGAGAAGGGAGAACCAGTGGATGTGATTTATTTGGATTTTCAGAAGGCCCTTTATAAAGTCCCACATAAGAGATTATTGTGTAAAATTATAACACATGGGATTGGTGTAAATATACAGGCATGGATTGAAAATTGGTTAACAGAGAGGAAACAGGGAGCAGGAATAAATGGGTCTTGTCTGGGTGGCAGGCGGTGACTAGTTGGGGACTGCAGGGATCAGTGCTTGGGCCCCAGCTATTCACAATATATATCAATAATTTGGATGAGGGAACCAAATGTAATATTTTCAAGTTTGCTGACGACACAAAATTAGGTGCGATTGTGATTTGTTAGGAGGATGCAAAGAGGCTTCAAGGCGATTTAGACAAATTGAGTGAGTCGGCAAATACATTGCGCATGCAGTATAATGTGGATAAATGTGAAGTTGTCCACTTCGGAAGGGAAAACAGAAAGGCAGAGTATTATTTAAATGGTGACAGATTGGGAAATGTTGATGTACAAAGTGACCTGGGTGTCCTTGTACACCAGTCACTGAAAGCAAACATGCAGGTGCAGCAAGCAGTTTGGAAGGCAAATGGTATGTTGACCTTCATTGGAAGAGGATTTGAATACAGGAGCAAGGATGCCTTACTGCAGCTGTACAGGGCCTTGATGAGACTACGCCTGAAGTATTCTGTGCAGTGATGGTCTCCTTACCTAAGAATGGATATACTTGCCATAGAGGGAGTGCAGCGAAGGTTCACCAGACTTATTCCTGGGATGGCAGGATTGTCGTATGGGGAGAGATTGGGTCGACTCGGCCTGTATTCACTCGAGTTTAGAAGAATGAGAGGGGATCTCTTTGAAACATATAAAATTCTGACACGGCTAGACAGACTGCATGTTTCCCCTGGCTGGGGTGCCCAAAACGAGGGGTCACAGTCTCAGAATACGTGGTAGCACATTTCGGACTGGGGTGAGGAGACATTTCTTCACTCAGAGGATGGTGAACCTGTGGAATTCTCTACCACAGAAGGCTGTGGAGGCCGAGTCACTCAACATATTTAAGAAGGAGATAGATAGATTTCAGGACACAAGAGGCATCACGGAACATGGGGAGTGAGCGGGAATATGGTATTGAGATAGGGGATCAGCCATGATCATGTTGAATGGCAGAGCAGGCTCGAAGGGCCAAATGGCCGACTCCTGCTCCTATTTTCATTGTTTCTATGGGCCGTACTGTACCAGGCGGGACTGAATTGTTCCCTTTTACTCACTGTTTGCTGCACACGTGTCGGAGCTAACATTGAGATACACACGGACCGTACAGTACCAGACGGGAGTGAATCGTTCCCTTTCACCCACTGTATTGTACATGTACAGGAGCTGACACTGTGACACACGTGGGCTGTACGATATGGAGAGAGAGATACAGGCTGAGAGAGACATTTTGTCAAAAGTAAAGGCAGTGATTCTGATTCAGGCGCTTTCCTCAAATTTGTGTTGATTCAGGACCATAATTTTGTGTTAAAACAGCGCTGCGACGTTTATTACGGAGTATCTCTTCTCACTGGGAAAGACATAATCTGTACAGCGGGCCATTAAATACAAAGTGAGAAACAGATACATAACCATAGAATCAAAGTGTCATACAGCACAGAAGGAGGCCATTCAGTTCGTGGTGCCTATGCCGGCCCTTTCAAAGAGCTGTCCCATTTAGTCCCATTCCCCAACCTTTTCCCCATAACCCAGCAAAATTATCCTCTTCAAGTACATGTCCAATTGCCTTTTCAAAGTTCCTGTACAATCTGCTTCCACTACCCCTTCATGAAGTGCGTTCAGCTCTTAAAAGCCCTCTGTGTGAAAAGATTTCTCCTAATTTCCCCGCTCGTTCTATTCCCGATGACTTTCAATCTATGATCTTTGGTTACCGACCCACTTGCAAAAGGGAACAGATTCTCTCTACTTGTTCCATCAGAACCCTTCATTATTTTTATACCTCTATTAGGTCTCCCTTTAATCTCCTCTGCTCCAAGGAGAACAATCCCAGCTTCTCCAATCTCCAGACATAACTAAAGTCCCTCATACTTGGAATCAACCTGGTAAACCTCATCTGTACCCTCTCCAAGATCTTGCAATCATTCCTAAAGTGTGGTGCCCAGAAATGCACACAATACTCGAGCTGAGGCCGAACCAGTAATTTGTAAAGGTTTAACATGACTTACTTGTTTTTGTATTCAATGCTCTTTTTTACAAAGCCCAGTTTCCCAGTCGCTTTATTACCCGCTTATCACCTTGCCCACCCACCTTCAAAGATTTGTGAATATGCACCCCCAGGTCCCTCTACCCTGCCACCTCCCTCAAATTAGTACCATTTTGATTATACTGTCTCTCCATGTTGTTCCTCCCAAAGTGCATCACTTCACACTTATTCGCATTAAATTGCATCTGCCAGATCAGAAATTGCACAATTAGAATACAGGTGCAGATCTCATCGTTACTTTAAAACCTGTTGTTTTAGTTTAAAGCATTGAACAAAGGTTTCTCGAAACTCTATCCTTCATCCTCCAATCTGCACACCCGACCAATCTGCGATCTGAGTTTGTATCGGTCCATTTCTCTGTTTCTGTTTCAGTCTCTTTCTCTCTCTTTGATCCTCGGTCTCATTCGGTCCTGCTCTGTTTCTCATTGTTTCCCTCTCTCTGTTTCTCTCTCCCTCTGACTTTCTTTCTCTTTCTCTCTTTTCTTTGACTCTTTGCCTCCTTCTCTGCTCTTCTCTCTCTCTCTCATCCTCAGCCATTATCTATCTCTCTCTGTGTTTCTCGCTGTGTGTCCTGCTCTGTACCTCGTTCACTCACTCTGTCTCACTTGCTCTCACACTGTGCCTCATTGTCTCTCTTTCACTTTCTCTCTTTCCCTCAGTCTGTCTATCTCCCATACTCACTCTGTCTGTATCTCTTTCTCATTTCCTCTTTCTTTTGCAGTCTCATTCTCTCTCTCTCAGTTTTTGTCTCTCCTCCATCTCTGTCACTTTCTCTCTTTATCTCTTTCTCGTTGTCTGTCTATCTCGGTCTCATTCTAACTGTGTGCTGTTCGTGTACAGGAGCTGACACTGAGGCACACACGGGCCGCACAGCACCAGACGGGAGTGAATCGCTCCCTTTTACCAGCTGTGTACTGTACATATACAGGAGCTGACCCTGAGACACACACGGATCGTACAGTGCCAGATGGGTGTGAAGCGTTCCATTTTACTCAGGAGCTGACTCTGAGACACAAGGGCCCTAAAAGACCAGACGGGCAAAAATCATTCCCTTTGATACGATGTGTACTGTATAGGTACGGGAGCTGACACTGAGACACACACGTTTGATGGTACGGAGATACAGACACACCATCCTAAATACACTTTAAATACTTTTGTAGTGAGAGAGAGTTTAAAGGTACAAATAAACACACGCACCATCCGACAATATACTTTAAATACCTGTACGGTTACACGGCATGTTCAAAGGTACAGGCACAGACACACCCCGTCCTACAATACACTCTAAATACCTGTGCAGTGAGACAGAGAGGTTAAAGCTACATAGAAAAGCACACACCGTCCTCCAATACACTTTAAATACCTATGCAGTGAGACAGAGAGTTTAAATGTGCAGAGGTACACAGACACCATTCTACAATACACTTTAAATTCATGTAGAGTGAAACAGAGAGTTTAAAGTACAAAGATGCACGCACACCGTCTCACAATGCAATTTAAAAAGCTGTGCATTGGGACAGAGAGATTAAAGGCACAGAGATACATACCTACCATCGTACTATAGACTTTAAATACCAGTGCAGTGAGAAGGATAGTTTGAAGACACACAGAAACACACACACCGTCCTACAATACACTTTAAATACCTTTGCGGTGGGACAGAGAGTTCAAAGGTACAGAGACGGACACACACATCGTCCTATAATAGATTTTAAATACCTGTGCACCAAGGCAAATAGTTTAAAGATACAGCGACACAAACATACCATCCTAAAATACACTTCCAACACCTGTGCAGTGAGACAGAGAATTTACTGGTACAGAGAAACAAACACACAGTCCTACAATACACTTTAAATACCTGTGCAGTGAGCCAGAGTTTAAAGGTACAGCGACATATACACAAGATTCTACAATACAACTTTAAATACCTGTGCAGTTAGACAGACAGTTTAAAGGTAGGGACATACACATACACGACCCCACAATAAGCTTTAAATATATTTGCAGTGAGACAGAGTGTTTGCAGGTAAAGAGTCACTCACACAGCGTGCTATAAATCATATTAAATACCTGTGCAGCGAGGCAGAGTTTAAAACAACAGAGACACATGCACCGTGCTACAATACATTTTAAATATCTATGCAGTGAGACAGAGAGTTTAAAGTTACAGAGATACACATCTACCATCGTACTATACACTTTAAATGCCTGTGCATTGAGGAGGAGAGTTTGAAGTTATGCAAACACACAGACAGACCGTCCTACAACACAGTTTAAATACTTGTGCTATGAGACAGAGAGTTTTCAGTTATCGGGACCGACACACACGCCTTCCTATAATACATTTTAAATACCTATGCAGTGAGACAAATTGTTTAAATATACAGAGAAACACACAGACCTGCAATAAACTTTAAATGCCTGTGCAGTGAGACAGAGATTTCAAAGGTGGACAGTCACAAACACCATCCTACAATACGCTTTAAATACCTGTGCAGTGAGGCAAAGAGATTAACGATACAGCGACACTAACACACCTTCCTGGAACACACTTTAAATACCTGTGCAGTGAGACAGAGTTTAAAGCAACAGAGACACACGCATGGTGCTGAAGTACATTTTACTTACCAATGCAGTGAGACAGAGAGTTTAAACTTACAGATACACACACCTACCATCCTACTATGCACTTTAAATACCTGTGCAGTGCGAAGGATAGTTTGAAGATACACAGACACACATACAAAGCGTCCTAAAATACACTTTAAATACATGTGCTGTGAGACAGATTTTAAAGGTACAGAGGTACACACTGTCCTACAATACACTTTAATTACCTGCGCAGTGAGCCAGAGTGTTTTATTTTGCAGCAACATAAACACAACAACCTACAATATACTTTAAACACCTGGGCAGTGAGACAGAGAGTTTTACAGACGTTCACACAGTCCGACAATGCATATTATATAACTGTGCTGTGAGACAGAGATTTCCAAGTTTCAGAGACAAACAATACACTTGAAGTACCTGTGCAGTGAGGGAAAGATTTTAAAGATACAGAGGCACACACACACACCGACCTACAATACACTTTAAATACCTGTGCAGTGAGGCAAAGATTTTAAAGATAAAGCGACACAAACACACCATCCTACAATGCACTAGAAATACCTGTGCAGTGAGACAGAGAGGTTAATGGGAAAGAGACACAAACACTCAATTCTACAATACATATTAAATATCTGTGCAGCGAGACAGAAAGTGTAAAGGTACGGAGATACACACACACACCGTCCTACAATACACTTTACTTAACTGTGCAATGAGACAGAGAGTTTTAAGTTACAGGGACAGACACACAGACGCTCCTACAATATATTTTAAATACCTGTGCAGTGAGACAGAGAGTTTAAAGGTGCAGAGACACACACACCATCCTACAATACGCTTTAAATATCTTTGCAGTGAGACAGAGTGCTTGTAGGTGAAGAGTCACTCACACACCGTCCGATAAAACATTTTAAATACCTATGCAGTGAGATAGTTCAAAGCAACAGAGACACACGTTGGTACGACAATACATTTGACATAACTATGCAGTGGGGCAGAGAGTTTCAAGTTACAGAGACACAAACCTATCGTCCTGCTATGCACCTTAATTTCCTGTGCAGCGAGGAGGAGAGTTAGAAGACACACAGCCACAAACGCAAAGCGTCCTGCAATACACTTTAAATACTTGTTCTTTGAGACAGAGAGTTTAAAGGTACAGAGACACACACACCGTCCTACAATACACTTGAAATAGCTGTGCAGTGAGGCAAAGAGTTTAACGATACAGAGACACACACACACGGTCCTACAATACACTTTAAATACCTGTGCAGAGAGTAAGAGAATTTATAGGTACAGAGATATCACGGACATGACTGCAGTAGCACATCCCTGGGGCAAGCGAGGGCGTTTGTCAGTTTCCCTCCTCTGTTATAGCCGAGACTTGTCACTCAAAAGTCGTCTCCTCCCAGTCCAAATCCTCTCACCTAACATGTAACTGCTTTGCCCCACCTTAACCCCAGCCCCTCAGGTGTGGGAGAGTCCAAGGTGAGTCTGTCTGTAACCACATGCGTGCTGCGCCTCCTGCCACGTGCAGGGTCCAAAATGGTTCCTTCCTGAAGCCTGTGTGAGGCGTCTCACTGGGAGCATTGTCTAAGGGCTGCTCCCTGCCAGGCTTCTTGAAACATAGAATACAGACAAAGCCCGGAATCATGCACCGAAGGGAGCCTCACTCACCTGCACAGGTACATTGTTCTGCCCCATTATGAGTCAGCCTGGATTCACCCTGCTGCATGCTTCTCTGATCCCTCTGCAGTTCTCAGCTCTCCTTTGATTGATTTTTCTCTGCTCCCTTTATGTTCCTGTGGTTTTCCTCCATATGCTGTTTTATCTCTCTCGCTCTCTCATTCCACTTTTTGACCCTGAGATTCACCATATTTGCCCTGCTTACACTGTATATTCTGTAGTTTGTTTATCTCCATTGCTATACACATTGAGCATCGACCAGTGTCTGACCCACTCAGGAATCATTGTTCATCCGGTTGTTTTTAGTGAACCTCTCCTTGTCCATTCGTTTCAACAGAATAGAAGAGAGCATCACCTTAAATAGCTGTACAAAATCACATGATTACAAGATGGACATTGCTCACTACAACCAATATTAAATAAATCACTGTCTGTGTCTGTACCTGTTCCAATACACACCTTTATCTATCTCCCTCTGTTGTGTCTCTGTATCACTCAATGTACTCAGTCTCAGCTTTATCTCTCTCCCTCTGCTTGTGTCCATTTGTGTCATTCACTGCACTCAGTCTCACCTTTATCTGCACCCCTATAATGGTGATTCTCTGCATCTCTCGCTGTACTCAGTCTCACCTTTATCCATCTCCCTCCTCTTATGCCTCTCTGTATCACTCACTGCACTCAGTCTCACCTTCATCTATCTCCCTCTGTTGGAGTTTCTCTGCATCACTCATTGCACGAACAGCAGGAGGAGGATCTGCAAACATACCCATCCTCAATGATGCAGAGTCCACCACGTGAGTGCAAAAGACAAGGCTAAAGCGTTTGCAACCATCTTCAGCCAGAAGTGCCGAGTGGATGAATCATCTCGGCCTCCTCCCGATATCCCCACCATCACAGAAGCCAGTCTTCAGCCAATTCGATTTACTCCACGTGATATTAAGAAACGACTGAGTGCACTGGATACAGCAAAGGCTGTGGGCCACGACAACATCACGGCTATAGTGCTGAAGATTTGTGCTCCAGAACAAGCTGCGCCTCTAGCCAAGCTGTTCCAGTACAGCTACAACACTGGCATCTACCCGACAATGTGGAAAATTGCCCAGGTATGCCCTGTCCACTAAAAGCAGGACAATTCCAATCCGGCTAATTACCGCCCCATCAGTCTGCTCTCAATCATCAGAAAAGTGATGGAAGGTGTCGTCGACAATTCTATCAAGCGGCACTTACTCACCAATAACCTGCTCACTGATGCTCAGTTTGGATTCCACCAGTACTACTCGGCTCCAGACCTCATTACAGCCTTGGTCCAAGCATGGACAAAAGAGCTGAATTCTTGAGGTGAGGTGAGAGTGACTGCCCTTGACATCAAGACATCATTTGACCGAATGTGGCACCAAGGAGCCCGAGTAAAATGGAAGTCAATGGGAATCAGGGGGAAAACTCTCTAGTTTCTGGAGTAATAATAAGCAAAATGAAAGATGGTAGTGGTTGTTCGAGGCCAATCAGCTCAGACGCAGGACATTGCTGCAGGGGTTCCTTGGGGCAGTGTCGCAGGCCCAACCATCTTCAGCTGCTTCATCAATGACCTTCCCTCCATCACAAGGCCAGAAATGGGGATGTTCGCTGATGATTGCACAGTGTTCAGTTCCATTCGCAACCCCTCAGATAATGAAGCAGTCCGTGCCCGAATACAGAAAGACCTGGACAACATCCAGGCTTGGGCTGATAAGTGGCAAGTAACATTCGCGCCAGACAAGTGCCAGGCCATGACTATCTCCAACAAGAGATTGTCTAAACACGTTCCCTTGACATTCAACGGCATTACCATCGCGAAATCCCCCACCATCAACATCCTGGGGGTCACCATTGACCAAAAACTGAACTGGATCAGCCATATAAATACTGCGGCTACAAGAGCAGGTATTCTGCGGTGAATGACTCACCTCCAAGGCAAAAGTCAGGAGTGTGATGGAATACTCTCCACTTTCCTGGATGAGTGCAGCTCCAACAACACTCAAAAAGCTCGACACCATCCAGGGCAAAGCAGCCCGCTTAATTGGCACCCCATCCACCACTTAAACATTCAATCCATTTACCACCGGCGTACTGTCGCTGCAGTGTGTACCATCCACAGGATGCACTGAAGGAACTCGTCAAGGCTCCTTCGACAGCATCTCCCAAACCCGCGACCTCTTCCACCGAGAAGGACAAGAGCAGCAGGCACATGGGAACAACATCACGTGCACGTTCCCCTCCAAGTCACACACTATCCCGACTTGGAAATATATCGTCGCTGCTTCATCGTCACTGGGTCAAAATCCTGGAACTCCCTTCCTAACAGCACTGTGGAAGAACCTTCACCACACGGACTGCAGCGGTTCAAGAAGGCGGCTCACCATCACCTTCTGAAGGGCAATTAGGGATGGGCAATAAATGCCGGCCTCGTCAACGACGCCCACATCCCATGAACGAATAAAATAAACTCAGTCTCACCTTTATTTGCATGTCTGTGAATTTAGTATACCATATTCACTACTCACGATGCGGTCTCCTCTGCATTGGGGAGACCATACGCGGATTGGGAAATCGCTTCGCTGAACACCTCCGCTCAGTCCACAGGTGTGACCGTGGCATTCCTGCCAATTTAATTCCCCGTCCCGCTTGCACTCTGACGTCTCTGCTCTCAGCCGCCTTCACCGCTCCGATGAAGCGCAATTGAAGCTTGAGGAATACAGCACCCCTCATCTTCCGATCAGGCACTTTACAACCTTCCGTACTCAACGTTGATTTTAATAACTTCAGATCATAACCACTACTCTCATTTTTTTTTCGGACAGCAAATGTTTGTAATAATTCTGCTGTTGCCATTTACACTCCTCTAGACCCATCTTTTGTTTCTTTACTTGTCTCATTACCACGCTCCTTTCCTTGCACCATCATCCCGATGGTCATTTAATCACTCCTGCCCTCCACCCAATCGGAGACTTCCCTTTTGTTCTTTCCTCCCCCCTTCACCCTCACCCTTTCCCTGACTCTGAACTTGCTTAAAACTGTTACATTTTCAACTACTTCCAGTTCTCATCATCGACCTGAAACGTTAACTCTTTCTTTCTCAATCAGATGCTGCCTGACTTGCTGAGCCAAATCCTGCAGGAAGGTCTGTCACACTATCATGACCCACCATTTGGATGGTGGTAGGTGGAACAGGATGAATTTCCTGGGCTTTCACGACTGAAGTGCAGCAGCTGGAGCAGAGAGCTGCAAGGTGTGAAGCAGGGTTGTGGAGGCACTATGGACACTATCGACCTTAGTCATAACCGGAGCGTGCTTATTCGTCCGCCCAAACTGTCCTGGAGATTAGTGGGACGAATCCAGCAAAGGTCGGGGCCTAAGGATTTGCAAAACCCCAAGTAAAGTCTCAACCCCCGAGGTGCAGGTACTTCCAGAACCGACAGATTCAGACTCTTTGTCACCCTTGTGTTGAATTCTTAAATAAGCCTCAGCAAATGCAAGTCATCGTCTGACCCAGGCTCCCTACGGAGATTCCGAATGCATGAAGCTTCCGGGCAGCTTCCTTGGGCTGAACTTAGAGGGAAGGTGATAGCGAGCCATATTAACAGGTATGAGGGCGGAGGTATCAGCTACGTTTTCATTAATATGAGCGCCGATCGATTTAAAACCTCGAGATATGAACCCCTGCCACTCGGGGAAGGTGCCATTGGGGCATACATTACTTCCCTGGGAGTGTGAGCCCTTGGAATTTGGATGCCCCTCTGGAGTTGGAGGCAGCGGCTGAAGGTGGCTTCACAATGGTGGGGAATTGGGGTTGAGATACAGATCAATAAAAAGTGAACGAAGACCTGTGACTGCCCTCACCAAAGTGGAACTCACCCGCTGCATAGATGATCCTGAGCTGGCGCCAACCAATGCCCCAGGGCTGAGTTGGTATCAACAGAGGAATGCATCTGGTGAAGGTCTCACCAACAGTAGATGTTGGTGCTTAGGAGACCCAGCCTGATTCTGGCACCAGTAGGCGCGTACATCTCAGAGCCAGCTGCTGCCAAAGGAGGACCTTTCCTCTTTATCCTCGGTACCGGGGCTTCATCCGATGGTGTGGATTGTGATGGCAGGAATTGGTTGGCGATTAGCCTTAACCAGCTGGTACCACTCTAACCCACTGTGGCAACAACCGGACCATTCACCCAACCCTCGAAACTTTCCTCTTCAGTCCCAAGGTGGACTCCCAGCCGCTATCGGTCGGAGATGACTGCATGGACTGGGCCCTAACCAGTGTCAGTGCAGTTTTACTCCCGAGCATTGCCAAACTCTAGTTGACATCAGTCGGAGATGAAGGTGTGGACTGGGCTCTCTCATCAGTATAGCTAATCCCGAGCAGTGCCGAACATTAGCTGACGTTGGTTGGAGATGAATATATGGATTGGACCTAACCTGTGTCAGTGTACTTATTCCACAGCTGTGCTGAACTGAGCCTGAAGTGGGAGCAGGTTTGGCGCTTGATGGTGATGTGGGTACGTGGTGTCTCGACTTGAGGTTCCAACCCGGGGGAGGGGAGATTTTAAATTTAATACAAAGTGATGGAAGCGGGGAGATAAATAGGCAGAAGAAATCAAACAAAAATAACTAGAGACTGAAAGTGAGGCCGAGCAGAAGAGTGTCAGAGATAAAAATATAGCAAGGGAAAGATAGAAAGAGGAATAGAAAGCACGGAGAAAAAATAGAAAACCGGAGAGAGTGGGAGAAGTACAATGATTAAGAGAGAGATTGAAAGAAATGGAATGAAATAAAGAAATTGATGCAAAGATGAGATCGAGAAGTCAAGTAGAAACAGGGAGAAAGAAATAGACAGAAGCAGAGCAGGAGAGAGTGAGAAATAAACAGAATGAAACAAAGACAGGTGAAAAGGGAAGCAGGCAGAAATAGATAGAGCAAAAGAAAAGGGAAAAGTAGATACACAGAAAAAAAACAAAGCAATAGACAGACAGAGGCAAACAGAAAGAGAGAGAAACATACGGAGGCAGGGGTGGAAAAATAAACAGACGGATGAAGTTACAGAGAGAGACAACAAGCGACAGGGACAGGGAGGCAGGTGTAATAGAAGACAGAAAATGCAGAGAGAGAAGACAGGCAGCGACATACAGGCAGAGAGAGAGAGAGGCGCATCGAAAAACAACCCATGAGTAACAGTTAGAAATAAGATAGAGACATAAACAGAAGAAGAGAATCAGAAATTAAGGTAGAAGTGGAAATAACAAGATAGAAAAACACATAGAAAATAAACAGGAATAAACGGTGTACACAGAGAACAGACACAATGAAAGACGGACAAACATACAGAGTGACAGGAGGATGGAGACAGGAGTGAGAATAGAGCACAGAAAGCATTAAATAACCAAACAAACTGCGTAATAAGCTTGGATTGTGAGAGTGCTGACTAGCAGAACATCAGCAATGAAGCAGGCAGGACAATTAATGTTTGTTCTTGGGTAACACTATTTTAGATTTATTTCTGACAGTTCTATATGTGATGCCTGAAGGCTGTACAATAAAATCATTCAGTCTTGCGCAGCAGATCTTAGCCATAACTTACCGCAGAAGTTTTCCCAGCTGTTCTGTGCAGTAAAAATTCATCTGATGAACCAAAGCCTGATACTAAATCGGCTTCAACATATCTGAAGAAAAAGGACTCTTAAAAAGTGGAAGGACGGCTAAAAGGATTGTTATCGTCACATTCTAAAAGATCGCACAGCAGATGATAGATCAACAAGCAAGATTCCAGGAGGGCTAGAGGTCGTTTGAATACCTGCCGACTTAACATGGTTACGTTGTGGACACGGAGAGAAAACAAGTGAAGTGTCAATCAACCGTGGGTTTTATCTATAGGAACCTGTTGTTGAAAAGCCACCGCCCCAGAGGTGTGGTTCTGTGTTAAAAAGGTCTTTAAATGCTGTGCAGATTTTGAGTGGGGAGAGACACAGATCCATCACGACTGCTCCAACCTCACCTTTCGCTTCCTGGCAGCGCCACCTCACCTGCTCATGACTGTTCGCTACATCACAATTTGATGTCTCGATGTAGGTTTACAGGTTGCTTGTGAAGCAGATGAGCTGGCTACAAGTGAAAACCACGCTACACTACAACAGTATCCATCAAAATACCTGGAATCATCCCGGCAAGCTTGAGCCAACCATCTGTATATAACTTTCGGTATGGCGTTTGTCTAAGATGGGCATTTGATTCCCAAATGGTTATGCATTTGGGTATCCAGAAAGAGCGATTTATTATTGTTGAAGCAATTCTAAATCGGGTACAAACTCAAGATATTATTTAAGATCTAATGTCGTTTTTTCTAGTGTATTAAAAATATATGATTGTTTTCTTTATACAGCCATGGTTTTGCCTGAAGTTTCTTTAGGAAAAAGAACCCATTAATTTAAATGTAAAATTAAACCTTGTGGGGGTAAAAAGGCTTCGCCCTGAATTAAAGTGTGAAATCACTAAGCATTTATTTTCTCCTACATCTGCATCATGTGTAGCTTTGCCAGTGAGCTGCTGTATTCTGTAATAAATCACACTCTATTTTTACTCATTCTGCATTGCTACTAAACTGGGCAAGGTCCCGCAACACTCTCCTGCTCCGTTACTGTTATATATACTGTTATTGTTTCAGATTAAATAAAAAAATACGAATAATTGAGAAATTAACGAAATCCCAGATCAAAACTAATTTCAGATTGAGTCCAATTTTACCCTCATTTATTTAATAGAAGCTAGAATTGCACTCTCTACACAAAATGACTAATTTGACCTTTCCTCCGAATGTCTGGTCTCTCCTCCCAAAGCATTAAATTGCAATAACCAAATGTTAATCCGTTCTTTTTGCAGACGTTCACGTTCGGTGCTTAATTCCTTCACTGCGCCGCTGCCTTTGTGATAAACACCAGCGAGTGCCATTGTCACTGGTTTTGTATCATTAATTATAGTGCAACAGTGGGGTTTAACAGAAACAGCAAATGAACCCTCTCCGTGTCTCTCAGTATAACAAGATCTGACTGGAATTTATGTTTTATTCATGTGGAAGATGGGACTATTTTGCATGGTTAGGAACATCACATTTTAATAGAATACTAATAGCTAAAACATATGTGTTGTCACCAAACTATCGATATATTTTACACAAGCCCTTTGATGTTTCTTTAAATTGAATTAACCTGACACCTTCAACATACTTTGCCTTCCCCTGCGGAATTCTAACGACCTAACCTAACCACGTGTAACCTCTATCACACAGAATATATTCTCGGAATACATTAATACTGACTTTTGTGTTCTTAACCCATCCTACTTGTTACATTATACACTATGCTGCACATAGGTACAGAGGTTTATATGTAATATTGATCTCCCAGGAAGGAAAGAGAGAAAACACAGAGAGACAGTCTGAAACTGGGGAACAGACATAAATTCAAAGACATAAGTCCCCAAAGGAAGGGAAAAAGGAAATAAATACCGAGAGGGAATTAAATTAGAAATGAGCAGAGATTAAGCATGAGAATCACCGCAGGATGAAGAGAGCGAATAAATTCGTTGAAGGATCTGATACTGGGAATCAACAAATATTTAAATCTAACCATAAATTCTAGAGGGATACAAGGAAATCACAAAGATAGGTTCTGAAAGTGGGAATACAGATTTAAACATCAAAATCACGATGCGAGTGAGTGAGAGAAAGATGAAGAAAGGAACAAATGCTGGGAATAAACAAGGGCATAAATATAAAAATCACCTCATGGAGCAGATGAGGAATAACAGATTATCGGGGACTGAAAGTGGAGATACAATGATAATTATATATCAACATCATCTCAGTGGGGAGAAATTAAGCACATAAGTAATGCTGGACAAGAAAATGATCGAAGTCCATCTATTTCGATAAAATGATTCTGGAGTTGATGATTAATCTTAGCTTTCGATCTCCATCTATGGGGTAGATTGTGACATATTGAGATCGTGTGAAACGGGTTTGAGTGAATCGACACTCCCTTTTACATCTCTCCAATTTTTATGTGATTGAAGTCAATGGAAATGAAAATCGGGAGATGGAAAACGGGCTGCGCATTGGCTATCACCCGTTTTACACAATTGCACAAAATCCCAATCGACAAGGATTACAGGGATGATGGACTTTAGCGACGTGGATAGACTGGAGAAGCAGGAGTTGTTCTCCTTGGAATAGAGACGATTGCGAGGAGATTTGATAGAGGTATTCAAAATTATAAAGGGTCCAGAAAGTGTAGATACAGAGAAACTGTTCCCATTGGCGGAAGCGTCAAGGACCAGAGGACAAAGATTGGCAAAAGAATCAAAGGTGACATTTGGAAAAACTGTTTATAAAGCGCGTGGTTAGGATCTGGAATGCACAGCCCGAAGGGGTGGTGGAGGTACTTTTAATCATGACCTTTAAAAACAGATCTGGATAAGTACTTGAAAGGGAAAAATTGCAGGGCGACGGGTATAGGGCGGGAGAGTGGGACTTGCTGAATTTCTCTTGCATTGAGCCTGCGCCGACCGGATGAGCCGAATGGCCTCCTTCCATGCTGTATCTATTCCTATGATTCTACACCCCAATGTGTATACAGCAGACTCAGATATGAGCTGTGGAAAGCTTTGCGAACCTTCGGGTATAAATTGGCACACAGCATATCCAGACATGAGCTCTTGAAATCTTTTGAACCTCAGTGTATAAATTGGTCTCCAGCAGACCGAGACATGAGCTGTGGACATCATTTTGAACCTTAGAGTATAAATTGTTCTCCAGCAGACCCAGACATGAGCTGTGGAAAGCTTTGTGAACCTTAGGGTATAAATTGGTCTGGGGCAGTATTGTAAAACAGGAGTTAAAGTATCAGCAGCCCATTCTACAATCT
Source organism: Heptranchias perlo (assembly GCF_035084215.1). NCBI lineage: Eukaryota > Metazoa > Chordata > Chondrichthyes > Hexanchiformes > Hexanchidae > Heptranchias > Heptranchias perlo. Next base: position 2,282,634 of record NC_090326.1, on the reverse strand, counting down.
TTCTGATTTCCTTTTACATTGAAGCCTGTTGTTCGGAAAATAGGGCCAACAAAAAAATGGGCGGCTGATGCTCTATCTCTCATTTTGCAATACTGCCGAAGACCCAATTTCACCAGATTTCTCAATTTTGTCAGAGAGCATTGAAACTTGCAATTAATTGGGGGAAATAGTGTGCGATGTGATACCTTGCGTTTGTGTGTGCAGTCTGCCAGAGAACAGCTTGTGATGGAAAGATTACGACGATGATTCTTTTTTTTATTTGGCTCTGAGGGTGTGGGAGACGCTGGAAAGGCCAGCATTTGTTGCCCATCCCTAATTGCCCTTGAGAAGGTGGTGGTGAGCCGCCTTCTTTAACCGCTGCAGTCCGTGTGCTGCAGGTTCTCCCACAGTGTTGTTAGAAAGGGAGTTCCAGGATTTTGACCCAGCGACGATGAAGGAACGGCAATATATTTCCAAGTCGGGATGCTGTGTGACTTGGAGGAGAACTTGAAGGTGGTGTTGTTTGCATGTGCATGCTGCCCTTGTCCTTCTAGGTGGTGGAGGTCGCGGGTGTGGAGGGTGATGTAGAAGAAGCCTTGGCGAGTTGTTGCAGTGCATCCTGCAGATGGTACACACCGCAGCCACAGTGCGCCAGTAGTGAAGGGAGTGAATGTTTCAGGTGGTGAATGAGGTGCCAATCAAGCGGGCTGCTTTGTCCTGGAGCTCCACTCATCCAGGCAAGTGGACAGTGTTTCATCATAGAATCATAGAAGTTTACAACATGGAAACAGGCCCTTCGGCCCAGTTTATACCACTAAGCCAGTCCCAATTGCCTGCACTTGGCCCATATCCCTCTATACCCATCTTACCCATGTAACTGTCCAAATGATTTTTAAAAGACAAAATTGTACCCTCCTCTACTTCTGCCTCTGGCAGATCGTTCCAGACACTCACCACCCTTTGAGTGAAAAAAATTGCCCCTCTGGACCCTGTTGAATCTCTCCCCTCTCACCTTAAATCTATGCCCCCTCGTTATAGACTCCCCTACCTTTGGGAAAAGATTTTGACGATCGACCTTATCTATGCCCCTCGTTATTTTAGAGACTTCTATAAGATCACCCCGAAACCTCCTGCTCTCCAGGGAAAAAAGTCTCAGCCTATCCAACCTCTCCCGATAAGTCAAACCATCAAGTCCCGGTAGCATCCTAGTAAATCTTTTCCGCACTCTTTCTAGTTTAATAATATCCTTTCTATAATAGGGTGACCAGAACTGTACACAGTACTCCAAGTGTGGCCTCACCAATGCCCTGTACAACTTCAACAAGACATCCCAACTCCTGTATTCAATGTTCTGACCAATGAAACCAAGCATGCTGAATGCCTTCTTCACCATCCTATCCACCTGTGATTCCACTTTCAAGGAGCTATGAACCTGTACTCCGAGATTTCTTTGTTCTATAACTCTCCCCAACGCCCTACCATTAACGGAGTAGGTCCTGGCCCGATTTGATCTACCAAAATGCATCACCTCACATTTATCTAAATTAAACTCCATCTGCCATGCATCGGCCCACTGGCCCAATTGATCAAGATCCCGTTGCAATCCTCGATAACATTCTTCACTGTCCACAATGCCACCAATCTTGGTGTCATCTGCAAACTTACTAACCATGCCTCCTAATTTCTCATCCAAATCATTAATATAAATAACAAATAACAGCGGACCCAGCACCGATCCCTGAGGCACACCGCTGGTCACAGGCCTCCAGTTTGAAAAACAACCCTCTACAACCACCCTCTGTCTTCTGCCGTCAATCCAATTTTGTATCCAATTGGCTACCTCACCTTGGATCCCGTGAGATTTAACCTTATGTAACAACCTACCATGCGGTACCTTGTCAAAGGCTTTGCTAAAGTCCATGTAGGCCACGTCTACTGCACAGCCCTCATCTATCTTCTTGGTTACCCCTTCAAAAAACTCAATCAAATTTGTGAGACATGATTTTCCTCTCACAAAACCATGCTGACTGTTCCAAATCAGTCCCTGACTCTCCAAATGCCCGTAGATCCGGACATGTGCCTTGTAGATGGTATACTTTGCACTTATACGCCCAAGCCTGAATGTTGACCAGGTCTTGTTGCATGCTGGCATGGACTGCTTCGTTATCTGAGGAGTTACGAATGGAACTGAAGACTGTGCAATCATCAGCGAACATACCCATTTCTGACCTTATGATAGAGAGAAGTTCATTGATGAAACAGCTGAAGATGTTTGGGCAAGGACACTGCCCTGGGGAACTCCTGCAGCAATATCCTGTGGCTGAGACGATTGGCCTCCAACAACCTCTACCATCTTCCATTTTGCTAGGTATCACTCCAGCCACTGGAGAGTCTTCCTCCTGATTCAAATTGCCTTCAATTTTACTCGGGCTCCTGGATTCCACATTTGGTCAAATGCAGTCTTGATGTCAAGGGCTGCCACTCTCATTGCACCTCTGGAATTGAGCTCTTTTGTCCATGTTTGGTTCAAGGCTATAATGACATCTGGAGCATCGTGGTACTGGCGGAATACAAACTGAGCATCGGTGTGCAGGATAATGGTGAGTATGTGCCGCTTGATAGCACTGTCGATGACACCTTCCAACACATTGCTGATGATTGAGATCAGACTGATGGGGCAGTATTTGGCCGGTTTGGATTTGTCCTGTTTTTTTGTGGACAGGACATACCTGCGCAATTTTCCAAATTGTCTGGTAGATATCAGTGTTGTAACTCTAGTAGGACAGTTTGGCTGGAGCCGCGGCTAGTTCTGGAGCACAGGAGGACTCTGCACTGTTGTAACATAACTTTGACCGCTTTGTAACCCTGCCATCTTGAGAAAAAGGGGGAGAGTGAGAACGCAAGAGAGCGAGAAAGAGAACAAAAGGGAGAGAGAGAGTGAGCACTTTTATTGAACAAACTGTCTTTGTATAGATGTAGTAGAAATCAGAATCCGGTCTGTGAAGCAATAGATAGCGCGTTCGATTTCCAATTAAGGAGAGGACAGAACAGACATTCGAGGCTTATGGTTTCAAGTCCAATCACAGTTGAATTTTAGTTCTGGGTTTGGTGCTTACGGCGCTGCGAAATGGAATTTTGCAGCAAAACGGCAATTGTATCAGTAATGTCCAACAAGGATGGGAAATTACCAACTAAACTTCCTTTTATACAAGTGGTTCCAGTCCCATTCGAGTTCATGACGCTTAATCATCTCTGGGCTGGATCGGCGAAACACTCTCAAGAAGGAGGCTCATCACCTGCTCTGAACAAAAGTCAATATACTGAACTTACAGCTCTGTCAGACAGCATGTTCTTTCATGCAGGTTTCCAACCGAACACATGCAGCCTGCTGCAGTGCGAGCATTGGTTCTTCAGGGGTAGATATCTCACTTGAAGTTATTCTATTCGGACACTCGGAGCTGAGCTACCGGCGGGCCCGGATGTGAGAGAGAGCGCAGGACGCGGAGCACAACGAAAGGCCCAGGCTCGAAGGCCGACCAACACTCGGAGCGGAGAAGCAAACAGTGAAAAAACAAGGAGTGACGTCACAGGACAGCAGTTAGCTGATTGGCTGGTGAGTATTACAATTTTTCTCTCAGTGAGGGAATTGGGTGCATTGAATTAAAAGCTCGAAGCTTAAAACTACTGGTAGCTCATTAAAATTAAAAACTTAAACCACTTAACTAGAGTAATGAAACCAAAAATAACCACATTTAAGGCTTAATTTGTTTTTGCTTGGTTTAAGGTAATCTAATAAATTAAGGCATGGCAGAGAATGGGCGAATAGGGAAACAGCCATAGAGAAGGAGTGCGGAGAATTTTCAGAGGGACAGGGAATACAACAAACATCATTAATCGGCTGATATCAGGACTCAAGTAAGAACGATAACTATTATAAAAATTGTTTTTGAATTGACAGTTGCAGATACGATTTATATCTGTGCTGTAAGATTCTATGATTGTAAATCGCCAGGAACGCCAAAAGCAGCAAGGAGCGGATAGTAAATATTTTGTACAGAAAAAAGTGTGTATAGTATCTTCACCCCAATTGGTTGACACCTTTCCATTAGTTCCGCTTCTGTGAGAACCGATGATCCCAGTTTGTGTGGGAGTCAATGCTCCAACTGACACTGAGATAAGACAGGGAAACATCCTATTATTTATAGCAGGGAGAAATCACCCAGTGAGATGGATCGGGTCAGTGGGGACTGACATTAATTACAGTCACTGAACAAACAGTTTAATTGGACAAAACCCATTTAACCAGAGATTGCACAGATGGAAAGTGAAACTCCCCAAAGCTCAGAGTATTATTTGACCAACTATCGGGAAGGACACAAATTTCTAGATCCGCAGTCTGAAAGTAGTGATTCGAAGCAAGTGTAGCTTCATTCACAGATTGCAGATTATTTCTGTGCTTCTGGGTAAGGCTGTGATTTCAGTGAATTTACATCCACTTCGTCATTTCAACAATTAAATCATTAACGTATAGAATTGGTGTCCTTTACTTTTTGAGGCATATATTAATGATTTGGACATAATGTTAGGGACATGATTAAGAAGATGGAAGATGAAACAAATATTGGCCGTGTGAATGATAGTGAGGAGGAAAGCTGTAGACAGAAGGTAGATATCACTGGACTGGTCAGGTGGGCAGAAAAGGGGCAAGTGGAATTCAAACCAGAGATGTGTGAGGTAATGCAGTTGGGGAGGGCAAACAAGGCAAGAGAAACATAGAAACACAGGAACGTACAAAATAGGAGCAGGAGTAAGCCATTCGGCCCTTCGAGCCTGCTTCGCCATTCAATATGATTATGGCTGATCCTTTATCTCAATACCATATTCCCGCTCTCTCCCCATAACCATTGATGCCTTTTGTGTCTAGAAATCTATCGAGATCCTTCTTAAATATATTCATTGAATTTGCCTCCACAGCCTTCTGTTGTAGAGAATTCCACAAGTTCACCACACTCTGAATAAAGAAATTTCTCCTCATCTCAGTCCTAAATGTCCTACCCCGTGTCCTGAGACAGTGACCCCCTCGTTCTTGACCCCCCAGCTAGGGAAAGTATCCTCCTTGCATCCAGGCTGTTTAGCGCCGTCAGAATTGTATATGTTTCAAAGAGATCCCCTCTCATTCTTCTAAACTCGAGTGAATACAGGCCGAGTCGTGCCAATTTCTGCTCATATGACAGTCCTGCCATCCCAGGAATCAGTCTGGTGAACCTTCGCTGCACTTCCTCTATGGCAAGGGGCCGAAGTCCATCCGCTCCGAAGTCCGGGCGCTTCCTCTTGTCGAAGCTGTCAGCGGCCCACATCCTGTCCAGCGCCATCTTAGTAAAGGAGATGGTCCCTTTCAAACAGGAGTAGCGTTATCATCACAGAAAGTTCTGGACAAGATGACGTGGGTACAAATTACTGCTTGTGAAAAGTATATTGTGCATTTTACTTTAAATATAAACTTGAACCAGTGAGGAGATTTGAGCTCAAGAGTTTTAACCTTCCTACTTTCTGTTCATTTCCATGGAGAGCTCGCTGGGGAAGATAATTCGTGAAAACTACTTTTAGATTTTGTGCGAGCATGCCAGACTCTATTTTAGTTGATATTCTGAAAAGCTCTCAACGCGGTAACAGTTGGTCAATTTTGCTGTCAGCCCTGGCTCAGTGGTGGCATTCTCGCCTCTGAGTCAGAAGCTTGTCGGTTTATAGTCTCACTCCAGAGACCAGAGCAGAAAATCTAGGCTGACACTCCAGTGCAGTGATCAGGGAGTGCTGCACTGCTGGAGTTTCCGACTTTCAGTTGAAATGTTAAACCTATGCCATGTCTCAGGTGGATGTAAATGATCCCATGGGATTTATCGAACAAGAGCCGGGAGTTTTTCCCAGTCTCTTGACCAATATTAATCCCTCAACCAATGTCTCTAAAACAGATGATCTGGTCATTATCACATTGCAGTTTGTGGGACCTTACTGTGCGCAAATTAGTTGCGGCGTTTCCGACATTACAACAATGACTACACTTCAAATGTATTCCATTGTGCGGTTTGGGACGTACTGGGGTCGTTAAAGGCGCTTTATAAATTGTTGTACATGTTTCTAAGGAAACTAAAAACTTTACAAGGTGTCATGCCCGCAAATTTACAATGAAGCCCTTGTGTTGAGCGTGTGTTTAAGCAGCCCGGATTTTATGATTGATTTATTTTAACGCTGGAAGTTGATGCTGGCGTTAAAATAACGAGGTCATAAAATCCAGGCTGAGACCTCATCAACAGGATTAATTTAAAAAACTTCATCGCAGGTAACTGATAAAATAAACCGAGCATTTCCCTCATTTATTTGATAGTCAGTACTTTTATTTAATGTTTCTGTTTCTTTTATAGTCATGATCTTCTCCCTACTTTTTGAAGCTTGTCCCTTTTAGTGCCGTCATTTTCTTTTATCTCTACATTATTTCTTTTTCCTTCAGTGATGGACCAAACCAATGCCTGCAATGCTGATTCTGGTGATTTTACCTGGTCAATAGTTTGTGTGGTTCAGTCCCGTTTCCTTATATTTTAATGATTGGCTCCAACAAGCTGTTCATGGACCGGAGGTGATAACGAGGAAGTGTCAGAGTGTCCGAAATTATCTGCTAAAGACACCATTACCCTGACTTCGTTCTGATCTCACCGTTTTCTACAGTCCTTTGTAACAATCTGCAACCGCAGAGTTAGAATTTAGTGGAAACATTTGGGGGAAAAAAGTTTGAAAACGGCACCAAATACTGGGGAGAAATTGTAGGATGCATCGCCGTTGGAATAAGTGACCTCACTGCAGCAAAGTACATTGGAACAGGAGTAGGCCACAGTCACTCGAGCCAGTTCCGCCATTTATTCAGATCATGGCTGATCTTTATCTGCACTCGATAACACGTAATCCCCTTGCCTTGCAAAATCTATCAATCTCAGTTTTGAAATGTTCAATTGACCTATTTACTCTGTTGGGTGAGTCCAGAACAAGGGTGGTGGTGGGGGGATAATCTTGAAATTAGAGCTAAGCTGTTCAGGTGTGATGTCAGGAAGAATTTCTTCACACAAAGGATAGTAGAAATCTGGAACTCTCTCCCCCCAAAAGCTGTTACGCTGCGGGTCAATTGAAAATTTCAACATTCGGATTGATAGATTTTTGTTAGGCAAGGTATTATGTATTATGGAAAAACGGCGGGTAGATGGAGTTAAGGTACTGATCAGCCATGATGTAATTGAATGGGGGAAAAGTCTCGAGGGGTTGAATGGACAACCTCTGTTGCTATGTTCGTAAAAGATGACTGGAAGATCTTTTAAGTTCAGGTGACGACTTTTCGAAACACATAAATACATGGGGACAAATAGGTTTTGAACCTTTTTGACTATTCATGATTGTTTTGATGATATGTTAAGTAAAACAAAAGGTAGAGATCTGCGTAATGGAATAGAACGAAAGAGATGTGAGATGCTTGTGAAATAATGTTCTGCGTTGGCCTGAAATACTTTGAAGCCAACAAAGAGCGGAATGTAAAGAATGGGTTAATCAGGCTGTCCTGAAATCCACCGATGTTATCATACTGTTGATTTCTCTTGATATTGTGGTAATGTTAATATTTAGCCTTTGCCCGTTAAGCAGGGAATTAAAAGTCAATTTAACGTAACGTAGGCTATTGGACCAGGGCTATAGGGTGGGAGGAGGCTCGTGTGAGGCCTAAATACCGGCAAAAAACACTTGAACAGAATGGCCTGTTCCTGCAGCATTGGTCAGTTTCAGCATGAAGTAAACGATGATTAATGAAAGACGTGCCACTGTATGCCGAATCATTGGTAACAATGTGGGAAAACACCTAATCATGAATGGGGGAATTGTTGAATTCGATCAGCGAACCAATAGACTTGGGAATAAACTTACAGTTAAATGTTAAATTGCACACATTAACCAATGCAGAGGGAATAAAGTCACCGATAATTTTAGATTGGAAAATATAATCAACAGGTAGGATAACTAATACACATGGAAATCAAGCTAGAGTTAGTTTGTACATTGGAGATAATGTCATATACACATGAGAATAAAGTTACAGTTAATAAGCAATACACAGGGAAATAAAGCGACATTTAATCGTTAAAGAGTGGTTAGGATGTGGAATTGGCTACCATGTGGAGTATGTGAGGCGAATAGTATAGATGCCTGTAAAGGGAACCTAGCTAAACACACGAGGGAGAAACGAATATAAGGATATGATGGTAGGGTTAGATCAAGTAGGGTTGGAATGATGTGTAAACACCGGCAAAAAAACACTTGGGCCGCATGGTCTGCTTCTGTGCTGTAAATTATTTGTAATTCTAGGTAAATTCGGCATGGTAACTAATACACTTGGGAATAAAGTTGCAATTAATTATTAAATGGACATTAAGTGCAATACACAGGGAATAAAGCTAAGGTCCTTGGCTAAATTGGACATGATAACCAAAACACATGGAAATGAAGTTACAATTAGTTGTTAAATTGGACATGTTATCAATATACTTGCAATGTTTGCAGAACCTCCTCCTCCCGTTCGTTGATCAATTGTCCACCATCATTCACGGCTGGATCTGGCAGGTCTGCAGAGTTTTAATCTGATCCGTTGGTTGTGGAATCGCTTAACTCCGTCGATAGCATGTTGCTTCCGCTGTTTAGCATGCATGTAGTCCTGAGTTGTAGCTTCACCAGGTTGGCACCTCTTTTTTCGGTACGCCTGGTGCTGCTCCTGGCATGCTCTTCTACACTCCTCATTCAACCAGGGTTGATTCCCATTGCTTGTTGGTAATGGTAGAGTGAAGAATATGCCGGGCCATGAGGTTACAGATTGTCGAACACTTTGTCTCTGTACCAATAAACTGTTTATTTCTGGGTGCCTCGGTTACATTGAATATAAGGAATATAACATTTTACTTTTATCCCCGTCACCAATGTAGCGCGAACTGTCTTCCCTCCAGCCATTCCATGTCTGGTTCAACACAACAGCAGCAGTGAGACTTGGAGAGATGGGATGTTGATGTGTTTGCAGGAACTTTTTCTACTCTCATCTCACTTGTGTAAGCAATGCCCACTGGGTTCAGTCCAGAACCACACATTAGAATGAGACAACCTCATTATTTAGGGTCCGTCACTTTTTTGATTGACAATTTCACCATTCAGTTCAGGAGAAGTCACTCTTTTGATTAACAGGTCCACCATTCTTTTTAGGGGCCGTCACTATTTTGAATGACAGGTGCAACATCCTGTTCAGATCAGTCGCTGTTTTGATTGACAGCTGCACCATTCTGTTTTGGGGTCATCGCTGATTTGATTTACAAGTACAGCATTCTGTTTTGGAGCCGTCGCTGTTTAGAGTGACAGGAGCTCCATTCTGTTTAGGGGCCGTCACTATTTCAATTGACAGATCCAACAAACTTTTCAGGGGCCGTCACTCTTTTACTTGACGTGTCCATCATTCTATTTAGGGGCAGTCGCTGTTTTGATTGCCAGGTGTAACATTCTGTTTAGATCCGCCACTGTTGTGATTGACGAGAACACCATTCTGCTTAAGGCCCGTAACTGTTTTCATGGACAGGTGCACTGCTCTGTTTCGGGGACTTCATATTTTGATTGACAGGAGCACCATTCTGATTAGGGGCTCTCACTCTTTTGATTGACAGTTCCACAATTCTGTTTAGGGACCGTCATTGTTTTTATAGACAGGTCCATCATTCTGCTTAAGCGCCGTCACCGTTTTGATTGACAGGTCCAACATTCAGGTTAGTGGCCGTCACTCTTTTAGGAACATAGGAACATAGGAACAGGAGTAGGCCATTCAGCCTCTCGTGCCTGCTCCGCCATTTGATAAGATCATGGCTGATCTGTGATCTAATTCCATATACCTGCCTTTGATCCATATCCCTTAATATTTTTGATTGCCAAAAAGCTATCGATCTCGGATTTAAATTTAGCAATTGAGCTAGTATCAATTGCCGTTTGCGGAAGAGTTCCAAACATCTACCACCCTTTGTGTGTAGAAATGTTTTCCAATCTCGCTCCTGAAAGGTCTGGCTCTAAGTTTTAGACTGTGCCCCCTACTCCGAGAATCCCCAACCAGCAGAAATAGTTTTCCTCTATCCACCCTATCTATTCCCCTTAATATCTTATAAACTTCGATCAGATCACCCCTTAACCTTCGAAACTCTAGAGAATACAACCCCAATTTGTGTAATCTCTCCTCATAACTTAACCCTTGAAGTCCGGGTATCATTCTAGTACCTATGCTGCACTCCCTCCAAGGCCAATATGTCCTTCCGAAGGTAGGGTGCCCAGAACTGCTCAGAGTACTCCAGGTGCGGTCTAACCAGGGTTTTGTATAGTTTCAGCATAAATTCTGTCCCCTTGTACTCTAGTCCTCTAGATATAAAGGCCAGCATTCCATTAGCCTTCGTGATTATTTTCTGCACCTGTTCATGAAACTTCAATGATCAACGCACCTGAACCCCTAAGTCCATTTGGACATCCACTGTTTTAACTTTTTACCATTTAGAAAGTAACCTGTTCTATCTTTTTTTGATCCAAAGTGGATTACCTCACAATTGTCTGCATTGAATTCCATTTGCCACAGTTTTGCCCATTCACCTAATCTATCAATATCGCTTTGTAATGTTATGTTTTCATCTACATTGCTTACAATGCCACCAATCTTTGTGTCATCGGCAAACTTACATATGAGTCTTTCTATGCCTTCATCTAAGTCGTTAATAAATATTGTGAATAATTGAGGCCCCAAGATAGATCCCTGCGGGACTCCACTAGTCACATCCTGCCAATGTGAGTACTTACCCATTATCCCTACTCTCTGTCGCCTTTCGCTCAGCCAACTTCCTAACCAAGTCCGTACTTTTCCCTCGATTCCATGGGCTTCTATCTTAGCTAACAGCCTCTTATGTGGGACCTTATCAAATGCCTTCTGGAATCCATATAATAACATCCATTAACATTCCCCTTTCCACGACTTTAGTCAACTCTTCAAAAAATCAATCAGGTTTGTCAGTCACGACCTACCTTTCACAAAACCATGCTGGCTCTCTCTGATTAACTGAAAATTCTCGAGGTGTTCATTTATCCTATCCTTAATTATAGACTCCAGCACTTTCCCCACAACAGATGTAAGGCTAATTGGTCTATAATTCCCCGGTTTCACTCTCTGTCCTTTCTTAAAAAGCTGAGTGACATGTGCAATTTTCCAATCTAGAGGGACAGTTCCAGAATGTAGAGAACTTTGAACGATTATAGTTAGGGCATCTGCAATCTGCTCGACTACTTCCTTTAAAATCCTGGGATGGAAACCATCTGGTCCTGGGAATTTGTCACTTTTTAGTGCTGTTATTTTCTTCATTACTGTTGCTTTACTTATGTTAATTTTATCGAGACCCTGTCCCCGATTCAATATTAGCTTTCTTGAGATTTCCGGCATGCTATCCTCTTCTTCTACTGTAAATACTGACGCAAAGTAATTGTTCAACATGTCCGCCTTTTCCCCATTGTCATTGACAATATCCCAACTTTCAGTTTTTAAGGGGCCAACATTGCTCCTGACCACCCTCTTTTTCCAAATATTACTATAAAAGTTCTTCGTATTGGTTTTGATATCTCTTGCGAGTTTCTTTTCATACTCTCTTTTTGTAGCTCTTACTATCTGTTTCGTGACTCGTTGTTGATCTTTGTATCTTTCCCATTCGCCAGGATCTGTGCAATTTTTTGCCTTTTTGTATGCCCTTTCCTTATGTCTTATACTGTCCCTTACTTCTTTCGTTGTCCATGGCTTTTTTTTTTGGCAAGTAGATTTCTTGGGCCTCAGGGGTATAAACCGATTCTGTATCACGTTAAATGTTTCTTTAAACATTTCCCACTGATTATCAGTCGTTTCACCCATTAACAGATTTGCCCAGTTTGCTGCGGACAGTCTCTGTCTCATCCCATTGAAGTCGGCCTTACCCAAGTCTAGAATCTTAGCAGCTGATTCACTTTTTTTCCCTTTCAAGCACTACATTGAACTCGATCATGTTATGATCACTTTTGGATAGATGTTCACGCAGAGATAAGCCGTTAACTAAATCTGGTTCATTACTCATTACTAAATCTAGTATGGCTTGCCCCCTTGTTGCCTCCAGGACATACTGCTGTAGAAAACTATCCCGGACATACTCAAGAAATTCACTACCTTTCTGACAGTTGCTAGTCTTCTTTTCCCAATCTACGTGAAGCTTAAAGTCTCCCATTAAGACCACTATGCCTTTGCTACATGCTTGTCTAATCTCTGCATTTATACAATCTAGCACTTCAGAGCTGCTGCCAGGGGTCCTATATACAACTCCCATTTTAGTCTTAAATCCTTTCCTATTTCTCAATTCAACCCATAAGGTCGCTGTTGGCTGCTTACCTCTCGTTATATCCTCCTTTATCATTGAATTGATTTAATCTCGAATCACTAAGGCTACTCCTCCCTCTCTTCCATTTTCCCTATCTCTCCTGTAGACCTTATAACCCGGTATATTTAGTTCCCAATCCTGACCATCCTGCTGCCATGTCTCCGTAATAGCTGTCATGTCATAAACTCCAATTTCAATTTGAACCTGTAGTTCAATTAATTTATTCCTTATACTCGGTGCATTTGAATATCGAGCTCTTAGTTGGGCCACACACCCTAGCTTGACCTTCAGCTTTGATGCTGGGATAATCGCCTTACGCCTTCTAGTTTTCACTTCATCTGTAGTGCCTAAAGTACACTTTCTTTCCGCTGCTCTACGCTTTTCCGTTTCACTTGTTCTTGAACAACTTTTTGCACTATTTGTATTGTAAATTTCCCCTGTGTCTTGCCCTATCTTGCTGCTCTCAACTTTACTCCCTTCTGACTCCCCGCTCAGGTTACCATCCCCCTGCCATTCTAGTTTAAAACTTCCCCAACAGCACGAGCAAACACCCCCGCGAGGACATTGGTCCCAGTCCTGCTCGGGTGTAACCCGTCCCGCTTGTACAGGTCCCACCTTCCCCAGAACCGGTCCCAATATCCCAGGAATCTAAAACCCTCCTTCCTACACCATCCCTGCAGCCACTCATTGATCCGGTCTATTCTCCTGTTCCTATACTCACTTGCACGTGGCACCGGTAGTAATCCTGAGATCGCTACCTTTGAAGTCCTGCTTTTTAATTTAACTCCTAACTCCTTAAATTCACCTTGCAGGGCCTCATCCATTTTTTTTACCAATGTGGTTGGTACCAATATGGACCACGACTACTGGCTGTTCACCCTCCCCCTCCAGAATGTCTTGCAGCTGCTCCGCGACATCCTTGACCCTAGCACCAGGGAAGCAACATACCATCCTGGAGTCACGTTTACGGCCGCAGAAACGCCTATCTGTTCCCCTTACAATTGAATCCCCTATCACTATTGCCCTGCCACTCTTCTTCCTCCCCTACTGTGCAGCAGAGCCACTCGTGGTGCCCGGAACTTGGCTCTTGCTGCTTTCCCCTGATAAGCCATCTCCCCCAACAGTATCCAAAGCAGAATATCTGTTTGAGAGGGAGATGGCCCCAGGGGATTCTTGCTCTACCTGCCTAGTCCTTTTACTCTGCCTGGCAGTCACCGATTTCCTTTCTGCCTGTGTAATCTTTACCTGCAGTGTGACCACCTCACTGAACGTGCTATCCACGATAGTCTCAGCATCGCGGATGCTCCACGGTGAATCCACCCGCAGCTCCAGTTCCGAAATACGGTTAGCCAGTAGCTGCAGCTGGACAAATTTCCTGCACACATGGTCGCCAGGGACACTTGTCGTGTCCATGACTTCCCACATAGTGCAGGAGGAGCATATCACGGGTGCAAGCTCTGCTGCCATGACTTGCCTTAGACTCTCAGACTCTCCTCCCGCTCTCGGTCTCTCCTGTTATACTGTGCTCACCTCTCTGATTCTATTGCCTCACCTGTGACGTCGCACAGTAGTTTTCTCTTGTTGCAGGTCTGCTGCTGCTTTTATTCCCCAATCTCAGACTTCTGCTGCTCAGGTCCACTGCCGCTCTGTTTCATGGCCGTCACTGTTTTGATAGATAGGTTCACCATTCTGTTTCATGGCCGTCACTGTTTTGATAGATAGGTTCACCATTCTGTTCAGGGGACGTCAATCATTTGATCGACAGGTGCATCTTTCTGTTTCGGGGCAGTCACTGTTTTGATTGATTGGTCCATCAGTCTGTTTAGAGGCCGTGACTGTTTTGTTGGACAGGTGCGCCATTCTGTTTAGGGGACGTCACTGCTTAGATTGACAGGTCCATCTTTCTGTTTAGGTTTTGTCGCTGTTTTGATTGACAGGTGCATCATTCTGTTCAAGGTCGGTCACTCTTTTGATTGACATGTGCACCATTCTGTTTAGGGGCCGATGAGGTTTTGTTTGACAGATTTACCATTCTGTTAAGGGGTCGTCACGGATTTGATTGACAGATACACCATTCTGCTTTGGAGCCGTCGCTGTTTTGAGTGACAGGTGCCCCATTCTGTGCAGGGGCCGTCAATGTTTTGATTGGCGGGTGCACCATTCTGCTTAAGGCCAGTAACTATTTTGAGTGACAGGTGCACCATTTTGTTACGGGGACGTCACTGTTTTGATTGACAGGAGCACCATTCTGTTTAGAGGCAGTCACTGTTTTTTATTGACAGTTCCACAATTCTGTTTAGGACAGTCACTGTTTTCAAAGACAGGTGGACCATTCTGTTTTCGCCACGTCATTGTTTTGATTGACAGGTGCACCATTCTGTTTAGAGGACGTCACTCTTATGATTGATAGGCACACCATTCTGTTTTTTGGACCTCGCGGTTTGATTGACAAGTCCGCTATTCCGTTTAGTGGCCGTCGCAGTTTTGATTGACAGGTTTAGTGGCCGTCACTGTTTTGATTGACAGGTCCACCATTCTTTTAGGGCACGTCACTGTTTTGATTGACAGGTGCTCCATTCTGTTTAGTGGCCGTCACTCTTTTGATTGGCAGGTCCAATATTCAGTTTAGGGGCCGTCACTGTTTTGATTAACAGGTCTGCCATTCTGTTTAGGGGCCGTCACTATTTTGATTGACTGTTCCACCATTCTCTTTAGAGGACGTCACTGTTTTGATTGACAAGTCCACGTTTCTGTTTAGGGGCCGTCACTGTTCTGATTGACAGGTTCACCATTCTGTTTACGGGCTTTCACTGTTTTGATTGATAGGTGCACCATATTTTTCTAATCCATCTGCGCTTTTGTGTGAAAAGTCAGTTCCGCCATTCAGAGGAGACGTCCACTTGCAGCTTCCAGAGTGAACCTTCTTGAATAGGTACTCAGACAGAAATGGGCTGTAATCTAGAGAATGTAGGATGTTGTTTAGAAAAATGTTACTGCAACATTTGAAAAAAAATATCAGTTCAAATAAATAACAACAATAAAAACACATGACCCCAACTGAGGGTGTTTTCGGAATTTAAACCCAAATGATCAAAAAATTATTGTACAGTAAAACTCCTTACTTATTAACTGATTATTTATAGTTCTGGTTTTCTAAAAGTTTGTGAAATAATTATTTCTTTTAAATAGCAGGGCAGTTTGACTTGCAGTTTTTTTCTCTCGTTGTTTCTTTTGCTGCTTCTGTAGATCTGATCTGTCTGTTTCTCTTTCGATCTCTACCTTTTTTACTTTCCATCACTCTTCTCTATTTCCCACTCACTCCCTTTCAATATTTCGTCCCTGTCTTCCCCTCCCATTCAGTTTGCTGATTTTGTTCTAGTTCGCTCGATCTCTGTCTTAATCTGTCTTTCTACATCCTCGCCTCTTTCTCGCTATTTCTCACTCATTCTCTTTCACTTGCTCTCTTTTTCATTCCACTCCAAGTTGCACAGATCACTGGGTGAGACAAATAGAACTAGAGTAAAGAATAGTTCAGAAATAAGAGTGTTCAGACAGTGGTCAAATGCGAGACAGTGCAAGAATGGAAGGTCAAGGAAGATTCAAGCAAGATCCCATGAAGATATGATGCATACATAATTTTAACAACGCTGCCTGGAAATGAAACTGTTAAATCTAAAATGCTGTGCTGCAAGTTTAGGCAAAGCCTGCAAAATAATTTAATAATAATGCTTTGTTGAAATAAGCTGCTCATGGTCGACCAGCTTTATTAGTCTCTGCAGTGAAGAACTTAGCCTGCTGAACGGATTGATTTCCCACTCATCAAGGTGACAATAACCGATCAAACTTAACATCCTTGACCTTCAAGGAAAAACAACGTCACATTTTGAGGCTCCAGATGCAAAATTCGGGCTGGTACCGATTACAAGACCGTTATAAAACAGGAGGTTGCAAGGGGTCAGTTGGAGAGGAAGAAACTACAAAGAAGGGAACACCCGAGCAGGTCGAGCTCCTTTACTCCGAAGAGAACCGGGTAACTTCGTTCTCTTCTTAAAACTATGGCTTGAGCTTTATAATTGTTTTAATTTGTGCTTGGTTTGATCACCTCATTAAATAACTCTTCACCACTCACAAGGTGTCAGGGTCGGATTATTGTAAGTCTGTCGAGCGCGGCAGGATCCTCACTGAGACGAGTTCTTTTTGAGGGATTTGAACACTCCGGACGGTCAAGGATTGCAATCCAACCTCAGGGTTAGGAAACCGTTTGGAGCGGAGAAGCTGTTTGCTTTTTCCATTAGTAATAGTGACCATAATGGTGCTTGTGAGAGGAGCTGTTCAGCAGAAACAAAGTAAGGTGACCGGAAGTGTGCAATTTATTCCCCATTTGACGGGGGCGTTTCAGTCGTATAAGGCGGCATCCAGATACTTAGAGGCTCCTGTTAACGGGGGATATCTAAACCGGAACTGTGCAAGGTTATTAATGAATTATGGTGCTCACTCATTGCAAATAAATGTGAAGAAAAGATTAAAGGTTTACGAGATGAAATTAAGGAAATCAAAAAAGACCGCAACCTCCTCACAGAAACATTAAAATATGTCACTATTATGTTTAATCAGTCTCACCTGGCGGCTACAACAGCTGCCGTGCAGGGACTAAAAGCCAACAGGATGGACGGGAAAAGGATAAGCTCCCAGCAGAGAACAAGAGGTTAAAAATTGAATAAGAAAATGCGAGGGGAGCACTGCGGGAACCATTGACCCGACCTGTAACGGAGTGGACCATACCCAACACAAATTAAAGATCTCCGAGTCACAAGGGAAATTTAGTTGACAAAAGGCACTCGTCTCCGCAGTTTCGAAAACAAGTGTCGAGGTAGAGAGGATGAGGATGATGACATAGATTGGTACGCATTAGAAAGGGAAGCTGCATGCTATAATAGCCCCAATTGTGACGACAGGAGACCCGGGGGGTGGCACCAGTGTGGTTTATCGTTATCACCATGCGGCCGCAACACCGTGGGATAAGTCACTAGAATGGTTACTGAAGTAAGACCCTTGCCAGTGCCGGATGCTGACGCGTTGGCACTTCACCAGGTTTACGATAAAACATGGGGACATCCTGGTCGACGTCTCGCAGAGATGTGCAACTTTCCAGCGAGGACTTAACGAGTTGAGTGACGAGGATTGCTGGAAGGTGCTCAGGGCTGCTTGTGAGACAGGGTCTCCTTTATTCCCTTAACCCTCACGTTCACCTCCTGGCCATTACAACAACCGAACCAATAGCTGATATCATGCAGTTGTTAGGCATGGACTAATTGGACTAACATAATACATCAGAGTGAACAAATTATTCAAAGTCCAAGAGAACAAACGGATCAGAACAAAGCTCTGGAGTCCGGCCACATCCAGGCGTCAATGGTGCTGAACAATTAAACAACTAACGGGAGGAGGAGGCTCCGTGAACATCCCCATCCTCAATGATGGCAGAGTCCAGCATGTGAGTGCAAGAGACAAGGCTAAAGCGTATACAACCATCTTCAGCCAGAAGTGCCGAGTGGATAATCCATCTCGGCCTCCTCCCGATATCCGCACCATCACAGAAGCCAGTCTTTAGCCAATTCGAATCACTCCACGTGATATCAAGAAACGGCGTAGTGCACTGGCTACAGCAAAGGCGATGGGCCCCGATAACATCCTGGCTCCAATGCTGAAGACCTGTGCTCCAGAACTAGCTGCGCCTCGAGCCAAGCTGTTCCAGTACAGCTACAACACTGCCATCTACCCGACAATGTGGAAAATTGCCCAGGTATGTTCTGTCCACAAAAAGCAAGACAAATCCAATCCGCGAATTAACGCCCCATCAGTCTGCTCTCAATCATCAGCAAAGGGATGGAATGTGTCGTCAATAGTGCTATCAAGCGGCACTTACTCACCAATAACCTGCTCACCGATGCTCAATTTGGATTCCACCAGGACAACTCGGCTTCAGCCTCATTACAACCTTGGTCCAAACAAGGAAATGAGAGCTGAATTCCAGAGGTGAGGTGAGAGTGACTGCACTTGACATCAAGGCAGCATTTGACCGAGTGTGGCACAAAGGCCCTAGTAAAATTGAAGTCAATGGGAATCAGGGGGAAAGCTCTCTAGTTGCTGGACTCATACCTAGCACAAAGGAAAATGGTAATGGTTGTTGGAGGCCAATCATCTCAGCCCCAGGACATTGCTGCAGGAGTTCCTCAGGGCGGTGCCCTCGGCCCAACCATCTTCAACTGCTTCATCAATGACCTTCCCTCCATCATAAGGTCAGAAATGGGGATGTTCGTTGATGATTGAACAGTGTTCAGTTTCATTCGCAACCCCTCAGATAATGAAGCAGTGCGTGGCCGATGCAACAAGACCTGGACAACATCCAGGCTTGCGTTGGTAATTGCCAAGTAACATTCGCGCCAGACAAGTGACAGGCAATGACCATCTCCAACAAGAGAGAGTCTAACCACCTCCCCTTGACATTCAACGGCATTACCATCACCGAATCCCCCACCATCAACATCCTGGGGGTCACCACTGACCAGAAACTTAACTGGACCAGCCACATAAATACTGTGGCTGCAAGAGCAGGTCAGAGGCTGGCTATTCTTCAGCGGGTGACTCATATCCTGACTCCCCAAAGCCTTTCCACCATCTACAAGGCACAAGTCAGGTGTGTGATGGAATACTCTCCATTTGCCTGGATGAGTACAGCTCGAAAAAAAAATCAAGAAACTCGACACCATCCAGGCAAAGCAGCCCGCTTGATTGGCACCCCATCCACCACCCTAAACATTCACTTTCTTCACCACCGGCGCACCATGACTGAATTGTGTACCTTCTACAGGATGCACTGCAGCAACTCGCCAAGGCTTCTTCGATAGCGCCTCTCAAACCCGCGTTTGTTGCATTACGTCGATGACATGTTATTGGGCTCTGAAACCCCGTAGGTACACAGATCTATTATGGGAACTTACCCAGCTTCTACTCGAAGCAGGATTAAGTTAATCCAAAGTAGGTTCAGTTTATACAGCCCGAAATTCCCACCTCCCCACCCAACTCTACCTAACAGCACAATGGGAGTACCTTCACCACAGGGACTGCAGCGGATCAAGAAAGCGGCTCACCACCACCTTCTCAACGGCAATTAGGGATGGGCATTAAATATTGGCCATGCCAGCGACGCCCACATCCCTTGAACGAATACAAAATAATTATGTTCGTTGGAGTCACCATCTCACAACAAGGAAAGAAGCCGGAATGATATAAGGCAGATGTAATTCACGTTTGCCCTTGCCTGTCTCGAAGACGGCTCTCCTATTGTCCCTGAGACTTGTAGAATATCAAAGACCGTCTGTTGGACATCTGCTTAAGAGTAAGGAGGATGATGATGTCCCGCTAAGTGTTCGGAGAAACACACCGAGGCCGTAGAGCGGCTGAAGACAGCCGATATGGAGGCCACCAGCCTCATCTCGCCCCACCCGGATAAACCTTTCCAACAGGAGGTTGTGGCCATTGACCACAGCCTCTCAGCGTCCAGTGTCAGGAGATTCAGCAGAGACTACTTCCTATTGTACACTTCTCGGTCACTGACCACAGCCTCTCAGCGTCCAGTGCGATGAGATTTATCAGAGCCTACTTCCTGTTGTGCACACCTCTCGTGTTCTCACGGCAGTCGAGAAGACCTGCAATGCGTGTGAGCAACATCAACTGACAACATTTTGGGGCATTCCAGCACTTCCCTTTCATCACCAGTTTGCAGATGCTGACACTGCACTCTTCACACACCATTCTGATCTTTTGATTAATCAATCTTTTGATTAAGCCCGGGGACAGTCTCGCCTCCTCTGCACGACTGAAACGGTGGGCATTATTATTTATGGAAAGACAGTTCGATATCTCCCCCAAAAAGACCACATCACACCTTCAGCTACTATTATATCAGCGGCAATGTCACTAATGTCCACGTACCCTCTGGACTTTGAGGAACATCCTGTGAAAATGGGCCGCTACCAGACGTCGAATACATCGGTACCGCTTGACCCTCATTTCATCAAAATGGGAAACTCCTGACCTGATTCAGTGTCTGTACTGTCGAAGAGTCAGTTCAGTACAAGTGCATCCCTCATTCATCTCAGTTTGCAGGATTGACTGCCCTACTAAACACTGTGCAAATCACGACACAACGAACAGTTAATATTTGGTCCGATGTGTCTACGTCGCTAACACCATCCTCTTGCTGCCACTGCATTACAAAAATGACTTTCAGTCAAGCAACGGCAGATCACTAACCCATGCTGCTCCGCTCACTGCTCTCTGTAACTCCCTGAAGGCCCGTCAAGCGACAGGCTACATCAGCAAAGTTAACGCCTATACCATATCCAATGTCCCACGCTCCCTGGGCAACTCGTGCACAGAGAGGGCCGCCAGAGAAGCCGCTCGAGTCGCGCCAGAATAGAATCTTTCCTTCCCGAACTTGCTGGTCGCAGCCATGGGGATGCCCGCAGATTTAAACCTGTTATCCTGGCAGTAATCGCACACCCTCTACCAAGTCGTAAGGGCCTGGCCTATGAATGACAGGCCATTGCTTCGGCCCGCCCCATAAGCAGCGAACACACAGAGAGTTGGGAAGGATGGGCATATTCTGGTACACAAGGCGGCCGATCCATCTTTGCTGGTTGTCAGCATATCACCTGACATCCGGGAGGATTTCTTTCAGCTATTTCACTCGCATCCTCCCAGAAACCTCGACTCTGTGACGGCCAGAATTCAGAAGGTCTGACCAGAGCAGATCATTCATGCGAATGATGCGGGAGTTAATTTTTGTGTTGGTGGCACACTTGACCCTCGGCATGGTCCCTGTCAGCTGTGCGAATACAGCGGAACCTTGTAACGAAGAACCTCATACCGCTTCTTCCTCCAGATCGGATCTACTCGGATGGTCGGAATACGTCATCTCCCCTAAAGGTTCGGACAATAACACCGTGACTGTGGCGGACCAATGATTGTGGAATGTAAAGTTTTTCCTCGTTCCGAATATATGTGGCCATCCCCAACCACAGGACACAAGGAGTATTACACGATTACCGTTGGCAATCAGGGAAGGATGATGTGAACCGAACCCAAGTCGAATTGAAAGACATTATCAGGTCATAATTGGTGGAGTCTCGAGGGATTCTTCGACTTCGGCCCCAAGATGGGGACTGCAAGCAAGGGCAGGTCAAGGAAGATTCGAGCAATAACCCATGAAAATATGGTGTACAGAAAGTAGCGAGTAGTGGTGAACGGTTGTTTTTTCCGACTGGAGCGAAATATACAGTGGTGTTCCCCAAGGGGCAGTATTAGGACCACTGCTCTCTTGGATATATATTAATGACCTCGACTTGGGTGTAGAGGGTACAATCTCAAAGCTTGCAGATGACGCGAAACTCAGAAATGTAGTGAACAATGTAGAGGATAGCAAAATACTTCAGGAAGACATAGGCTGACAGGTGAAAAAAAGAAGGAAACATCAGAACATTTCGAGCATCTTTACTTAGAAGAGAACTGGGCAATTTAGTTTTGTTCTTATAACTATGGCTTGAGCGTTGCAATTGTTTCAATTTATGCTTAATTTGATCACCTCAATAAAGAACACGTTACCACCCACAGAGCTTCAGATTCGGATTTATTACAGCAGTCTAAGATGGGTTTCGATTGCATGTGTGTAAACGCACGCAGCGCAGTAAATAAGGTCGGTGAGCTGCAAGCACATGTCGCCACGTGGTACTTTGATAAAGTAGCAATAACAGAGATTTGGCTCAAAGAAGGGAAGGAAAGGGAACTTAATATTTCTGGCTACAATCTTTTAGGAAGATAGGGAAAGACAAAAATAAAGGGTGGTGGCAATCAAATAAATTATTATAGCAGTGGAAAGGAATGATATTTTTAGGGGTCAAAGAAAGAATCTATTTGGTTAGAATTAAAGAAAAATAAAGCATCTATTTTGCTACTGGGTGTAGATTATAGGCCAAGAAATAGTGGGAAGGGGATAGAACTTTAGAGTAGAGATAATAGAGGATTTCAATTATCCCATTATAGACTGGGATGCTAACAGTGTAAAGGGCAAAGAGGGAGAGGAATTCCTGAAATTCCTGCAAGAGAACTTTGTTAATCAGTTTGTTTCCAGCCCAACAAGGAAGTAAGCAGTGTTGGATCTAGTTCTGCGAAAAGAAGTGGGGCAAGTGGAGTATGTTTCAGTGGGGGAGTATTTGGGGAACAGTGATCGTAATATATTCAGGATTAGAGTAGTTGTGGAAAATGACAAGGAATAATCAAGCATAAAATAATCAATTGGAGGAAGGCTAATTTCAGTGAGTTGAAAAGGGAACTGGCACAGTTGGATTGGAATCAAAAATTGGCAGGTAAAATAGAAATTGAATAATGAGAGGACTTCATAGAGGAGATGGTTCAGTTACAGAATAGATATATTCCCACGAAGCGGAAAGGAAGGACATCCAAAGCTAGGGCTTCCTGGATGACAAAAACATATAGAGATTAAAATGAAACAGAAAGTGTCAGGTTCATAATACAGTAGAGAACCAAGGTGAATACAGAGAATACGGGGAAAACTGAAAATGGAAATAAGAGGGGCAAAGAGAGGGTATGATAATAGATTTTAGCGAACATCAAAGAGAACCCGAAAGTTTTTAAATAGTAATAGGCTAGTCAAAGGAAGGGTGGGGCCGATTAGGGACCAAAAGTGATCATCTAGTGGAGGTAGAAGGTATGGCTGAGGCACTAAATCAATACTTTGCATCGGTCTTCACTATAGAAGAGGAGGCTGCCAATGCCACAGTGAATGAGGAGGCAGTATAGAAATGGGATAGGATAAAATAGATATAGAGGAGGTGCTAAAATGATTGGCAGTACTCAAAGTAGAAAAGTCACCTTGTCCAGATGGGATGCAGCTAGGCTGCTGAGGGAAGTAAGGTTGGAAATTATGGAGTCTCTGGCGACAATCTTCCAATCCTCCTTATATATGGGGGTGGTGCCGGAGGACTGCAGGATTGCAAATGCTACACCCCTGTCCAATAAAGGGCGAAGGATAAACCCAAGAATTACAGGCCAGTCAGCCTAACGTCAGTGGTGGGAAACTTTTAGAGGCAATAATGCAGACATAATTATTTGGCACTTGGAAAAATATAGACCAATAAATAAGACTCGGCACTGAATTGTTAAAGGAATTTCGTGCTTGACTAACTTGATTTGAGTGATTCGATGAAGTAACGAAGAGGGTTGATGAGAGTAGAGTGATTGATGTTGTGAATATGGACCTTCAAAGGGCGTTTGATAAATACCGCATAATGGACGTGTCAGCAAAATTAAAGCGTGGATACCTAATTCGGTAAGGGACAGAAAGCAGAGAGTAGTTGTGTACGGTCGTTTGTCAGACTGGAGAGAAGTATACAATGGTGTTCCCCATGGGTCGGTATTACTACCCCTGCTTCTTTAAATATATATTAATGACCTGTACTTGGGTATACAGGGCATAATTTCAAAACTTGCAGCTGACACGAAACTTCGAAATGTAGTTAAGAGTGAGGAAGATATCAGCAGACTTCAGGAGAAGATGGATAGACTGGGGAAATTGGCAAAAACATGGCAGATGAAATTTAACGTAGAGAAGTGTGAAGTGATTCTTTTTTGCATGAAGAATGAGGAGAGGTAATATAAACGAAATGGTACAATTTTAATGGTTCTATGCAGGGCTATCTGATCTCACCCGTGTGGTACTGAGCCCCACACAGATCAGGATGGACCCAGGTTCCATCCTCGGCCTGTGCTATATTAATTAATCACACAGAGAGTGATTTTGAGCCCCATGCAAAGTAAGAAAGACCCAGGTTCCATGGCTGGCCTGTGCTGAGTTTGCTGAACTCACCCAGTGTGATACTGAGTCCCACACGGAGTAGGACGAGCCCAGGCTCCATCTCTAGCCTTGTGTTCATTGATAGCACCAGGTGTGGTACTGAGCCCCACATCGAGCAGGACGGGCACAGATTACATCCTCCTCCTATGCTGAGTTGGCTGATCTGTCCCGGAGTGGTACAGAGTCCCACACAGAGCAGGAAGGACCCAGTCTCCATCCTCGGCCGGTGCTGAGTAAGCTGATAGCATCCCGGTGTGTTACTGAGGCCCACACAGAGCAGGAAGGGCCTATTCTCCACCCCAGGCCTTAGGTATGTTAGTTTGTTTCACTCGGTGAGATACTGAGCTCCACACAGAGGAGGAAGGCACCAGGTTACATCCCGGGCCTGTGCTGAGTTATCTGACTTCACC
Source organism: Heptranchias perlo (assembly GCF_035084215.1). NCBI lineage: Eukaryota > Metazoa > Chordata > Chondrichthyes > Hexanchiformes > Hexanchidae > Heptranchias > Heptranchias perlo. Next base: position 2,257,828 of record NC_090326.1, on the reverse strand, counting down.
CAATATGGTACTGAACCCCACTCACAGCAGGAAGATCCTCGGCGCCATCAGAGCATTTTAGTTGAAAACTGACCAGCTCCATGCATCAGCGACAATGCCTGAGCGTAAACTAATGATTAGATCATTCTGTACCAGAGAAATTTAGTTGAGAAGTGACCTGTTCCGTTCATAGAAACTAGGAACAGGAGTAGGCCATTCGGCCCTTCGAGCCTGTTCCGCCATTCAATATGATCATGGCTGACCCTCTATCTCAATGCCATTTTCCCGTTCTCTCCCCATACCACTTGATGCCTTTTGTGTCTAGAAACATTCGTTCAATATTCATGTCTAAGTGAAACTGATGGTTTGATCGTCCTGTACCAGAGAATTTTAGTTGATAACTGACCATCTCCATGGTTCAGGGACAATGTTTGAATGTCAGCTGGTCCGTGAGCAGTGTATAGACATTCGCTGAAATGACAGGATTACAATTTATTAAAGAAATGATCTGAAGTCTGTAACTGAAAAGCTATTCTCGCTGCGTCAGTGCTATCAGGCTTTGGGTCTCATATTTCCTGTTCTTCCCAAAAGTTAGTGAAATAATATTCAGCTTTTTGGAGAGTTCACATTACAGACGTGCTATACACTTTATATTTCATATACAAAGTGCCGGACTAAAGTGATTCATTACAGCTGTTCAATGTCATTAATATCAGTCTCCATGGGAGCTAATTTTCTCTGCTTGTACTAATTCCAGTCAATCGAACGCAACTTTTCCACACAATATTCTTTCCAATGTTTATTGTAATGGAATATAGTTAAAAGACCTGCATTTTGCTCACATCAATAATTCAATCCATATAATTTAATAATTTAACACCCTGACTGTACAAAAGTAAGAGATGTTCACTTCACTCAGTGATATTTAACTGGGATTCAGGTTTACTGTGAAGGATTGAAAATGCAGACTGTTTGGTGGAACGGTGTTAGTGTAAAATCAGGACTTTAAAAAAACTGCAACAAATGTCAGTTTCTGCAGCATCTTTAGGGAAGTCTCGGTCTGAGAGGACAGATGTGAAGTGGAAGCCATTTCAGTTACAGATGTCAAATTATTTCCATGAACTGATATAATCCTTTCAATCCATAAAATTACTCTCGACGTCTCAGGGTTGGGCTTAGCACTCATACATGGAAACTGAACAACTTAACGGGTCGGACTGAAAAAAAAAAATCAGACATAGGGAGATGTGAAGTTTATTTTTTTAAATATTCAAGTGCATGGTTCCTAACGTGTGATCTTTGGGACAATGTTGAACGGATTGATACGATTGTTTCTCTGTTCAGTATTTAATTAAACTCATGTTCAACACGGATCAAACGACTGAAATTATGAACTCCACATTTATATTGTGCAGCGCGCCCAGGACCAGCGGGATATAAGGAAAACTGAAAGATAGATTCTTACATCTGAGGCAGCGCCCCTAGGGATATTTGCACCATTCCCCTGAGAAGGATTGGTTTTGGATTAGGTTCATTTAATGATGTTTCAATCCAGCTGTTTGCCTCTGAAATATTACAAAGACCCAGCACAGTACAATATGGAGCCTAGTTTCTGAAGCTCTGATGCTGTGACGCATTTCAGAAAAAATAGAGCACATTTAATTTTCCCCTCACAATCTCCCCAATAACCCCTGCTCATCCCCATCAGTATTAACAGAATTGTGGGAGTTTCGCACTAAACATAATTCATGAACATAGTGATTCTGGTGAGCGCCTTCATAGTAATTTCAGTGATAATGACGAGGGGGCGGATCTGTTGCTTCCCTCCAGAATGGGCCCAGTTTAGGAAACTGGAGAGTTCGGTGTAATATTGGGCTGTATGTCCCCTTGTATTATCCATAATAGTGCAGTTTTAAACCCTTGCATCCTTGGTCAGTATTAGAACTGTCATGTATATCTTTCTGTAACTTGATTAGAACAAAGTTAACCTAAATAACAAGAGCACCTGTTTTAATATAGAGGAAGAGGTATGTGCCCCGATCGGTGCGTCTGTATGAAAATGGAAGTTCCTTGTGAATCTGGTTGAGTATTAACTGGATGCTGCAAATTAGTGCTAGGCTGGGCTGAGTTTCAGAGACAGGCTGGTGATCAAGAAAGTGTCTGGGATAATATTAACTCTGTAGTAAAGAATGCTGGTGAGCAGGTTGCCAACATTCTGCGGAGGTTATAGAATTTCTAGATGGGTAGTGAAAGTACAAGTGAGGTCAATGATATATCAGCAAGTTCAATGATTTACCTGGACATGTAGTGAAAGTATATGTGAGGCCAGTGACATATCTGGATGTGTAGTGAGAGTACAAGTGAGGTCAGTGATGTATATGGAGGTGCAGTGACAGTAAAATGTAGGTCAGTGCTATATCTGGGAACATGGTGAGAGTAGAAGAGAGGTCAGTTATATATCTGGATGGGTAGTGAGACAAGAAGTGAGTTCAGCGATATATCTAAATTGGTAGAGTTGCACGACATATCTGGATGTGTAGTGAGAGTGCGAGTGAGGTCAGTGATATATCTGGATGTGTAATGACACTGAAGTGAGGTCAGTGATATATCTGGATTGTGTAGTGACAGTACAAGTGAGGTCAGTGATATATCTGGATGTGTAATGACAGTACAAGTGAGGTCAGTGTCATATCTGGATGGGTAGTGACAGTAGAAGTGAGGTCAGTGATGTATCTGAAGATGCAGTTACAGTAAAATGGAGGTCAGTGATATATCTAGATGGGCAGCGACACAAGAAGTGAGGTCAGTGATATACCTGGACATGTAGTAAGAGTAAAAGTGTGGTCAGTGAAACATGTGGATGTGTAATGACAGTGAAGTGAGGTCAGTAATATACTTGGATGGGTAGTGCGAGTAAAAGTAAGATCAGTAATATATCTCGATGTGTATTAACTGTACAAGTGAGGTCAGTAATATATCTGGATAGGTAGTGAGAGTAAAATTGGGCTCGGTGATATAACTGGATGTATAGTGACAGTGCAAGTGGAGACAGTGATAGATCTGAAGATCTGTATTGACAGTACAAGTGAGGTCAGATTTTATATCTGGATGGGTAGTGAGAGTATAAGTAAGGCCAGTGAAATAACTGGATGTGCAGTGACAGTAAAAGTGAGGTCATTGATATATCTGGATGGGTATTTGGAGTAAAAGAGTGGTCTGTGACATATCTATCTGCATGGGTAGTGACAGTACAAGTGAGATCAGTCATATATCTGAATGTGTAGTGATAGTACAAGTGAGGTCAATGATATATCTGGATGTGCAGTGACTGTAAAAGTGAGGTCAGTGATATATCTGGATGTGTAATGACAGTGCAAGTGAGGTCAGAGAATATCTGGATGGGCAGTGACACTACAAGTGAGGTCAGTGATATACTTAAATGGGTAGTGAGAGCAAAAGTGCAGTCAATAATATACCTGGATGGGTAATGACAGTAGACGTGAGGTCAGTGAAGTATCTGGATGGTTAGTGACTGTGCAAGTGAGGTCATTGATATGTCAGGATAAGTAGTGACAGTATATATGAGCTCAGTGATATAACTGGATGTGTAGTGAGAGTACAAGTGAGGTCAATGATGTATCTGGATGGGAAGTGACACGACAAGTGAGGTTAGTGATATACCCGGATGGGTAGTGAGAGTACAAGTGAGTTCAGATTTATCTGGATGGGTAGTGAAAGAACAAATCAGTTCAGTGATATATCTGGAGGTTCAGTGACAGTACAAGTGAGGTCAGTGACGTATCGGGATGGGTAGTGAAATTGGAAGTGAGGCCAGTGATATATCTGGATGTCATGTGACAGTAAAAGTGTTGTCAGTGATATATATGGGAGTGTAGTGACATTAATAGTGAGGTCAGTAATATATCTCGATAGGTTGTGAGAGTACAAGTGAGGTCAGTGATATATGTGCATGATTAGTGCCAATACAGGTGAGTTTAATGAAATATCTGGATGGGTATTGAGAGTGCGAAAGGTCAGTAATATATCTGGATGTGCAGTGACAGTAAAAGTGAGTTCAGTGATATATCTGAGAGTTTAGAGACTGTGGGTGGCGGATAGGGCCCAGGGGCTATGTGGCCGGGTCCTGCTCCGACTTCTTGTGTTCTTTAGATTTGTGGTTGGGATCAGATCAGCCATGATCTTATTGAATGGCGGAGCAGGCTCGAGGGGCCGATTGGCCTACTCCTGCTCCAATTTCTTATGTTCTTATGTTCTTATGTAATAATGAGGTGAGTAAGATATCTGAATGGGTAATGAGGGTACAAGTGAGTTCAGTGATGTATCTGGATGTCTTGTCAGAGTAAAAGTGAGGTCAGTGATATAACAGGATGTGTAGTGAATGTAAAAGTGAGGTCAGTGATATACCTGAATGTGTATTGACAGTGAAGTGAGGTCAGTGATATGCCTGATATGTAGCGACAGTGCAAGTGGTGTCATTAATATAGTCGGATGGTTAATGACAGTACAAGTGAGCTCAGTGATATAATTGGATGTTTAGTGTAGTACAAGTAGGGTCAGTGATTCTGGATGTGTATTGAGAGTACATGTGAGTCCAGTGATATATCTGGATGTGCCGTGAGAGTAGAAGTGTGTTCAATGATGTATCTGGACAGGTACGCACATTGAAGTGACGTCAGTGATATATCCAGATGTGTAGAGACAGTACAAGTGCGGTCAGTGGTATATCTGGATGTGTAGTGACAGTACATGTGCGATCAGTGATATATCTGGATTGCATTGATAATAGAAGTGAGCTCAGTGATGTATCTAGATAGGTACTGAGAGTAGAAGTGAGGTGCGACATGTATCTGAATGTGTAGTAACAGTGCAGTGATGTCAGGGATATATCTGGATGTGTAGTGGCAATACAAGTGAGGACAGTGATATATCTGGATATGTAGTGACAGTACAAGTGACGTCAATGATAGATCTGGATGGTAGTTACAGCACAAGTCACTACAGCGATGTACCTCAATGGATAGTGATATTAAAATGAGCGCCTTTATATGCATGGATTGGTAGTGACATACCAAGATGGGTCGTGTCTGTTAAAGTGAGGTCAGTGATATATCTGGATGTGTTGTGTCAGTACTTGGGATGTCAGTGATTTATCAAGATGTGTAGTGACAGTAAAAGTGAGTTCAGTGATATATCTGGATGTGTAGTTAGAGTAAAAGTGGGGCCAGTGATATATCTGGACGGATACTGAGAGTACAAGTGAGGTCAGTGATATATCTGGATGGATACTGAGAGTACAAGTGAGGTCAGTGATATATCTGGATAGGTCATGAGTGTACAAGTGAGGTCAGTGATATCTCTGGATAGGTAGTGAGAGTACAAGTGAGGTCAGTGATATATCTGGATAGGTCATGAGAGTACAAGTGAGGTCAGTGATATATCTGAATAGGTAGTGAGAGTACAAGTGAGGTCAGTGATATATCTGGATGTGTAGTGACAGGGAAGTGAGGTCAGTGATATACCTGGATGGGTAGTGACAGTACAAGTGAGATCAATTATATATCTGAATGTGTAGTGACAGTGAAGTGAGTTCAGTGATATATCTGGATGTGTAGTGACAGTACTAGTGAGCTCAGTGATATACCTTGATATGTAATGACAGTATAAGTGAGGTCAGTGATACACCTGCATTTGTAGTGACAGTGCAAGTGAGGTCAGTGATATATTTGGGTGTCTATTTACAGTAAACGTTAGATCAGTGATATACCTGGATATGTAGGATCAGAGCAAGTGATGTCAGTAATAAGATTGGATGGGTAGTGAGAGTGCAAGTGAGGTCAGTATTATATCTGGATGGATATGGAGAGTACAAGTGAGGTCTGTGAAATATCTGGAATGGCAGTGAGAATAAAAGTGACGTCAGTGATCCATGTGGGTGGTAGTGAGAGTACAAGTGGGATCAGTGAATTATCTGGATGGGTAGTGAGGGTACAAGTGAGGCCAGTGATATATCTGAATATGCAGTGAGAGTAGAAGTAAGTTCATTGATGTGTCTGCATAGGTAGTGACAGTAGAAGTGTAGTGAGTGATATATCTGGATATGTAGTGGCAGTACTAGCGAGGTCAGTGATATACCTGGAAGTGCAGTGAGAGTACAAGTGAGGTCAGTGATATACCTGGATGTGTAGTTACAGCACAAATGAGGTCAACAATGTACCTCGATGGGTAGTGATATTAAAATTGAGCGCCTTTTTATATATTGATGTATAGTGACAGTGCAATTGACATTAGTGATATACCTAAATGGGTAGTGTCTGTAAAAGTGAGGACCGTGATATATCTGGATGCGTATTGACAATACAAGGGAGCTCAGCAATATATCTGGATGGGTGTTGAGAGTACAAGTGAGAAAATTGAAATATCTGGAATGGTAGAGACAGTTCAAGGGAAGTCAGGGATATATTTTGATGTGTAGTGATAGTACAAGTGAGGTCAGTGATATATCTGGATGTGTAGCGATAGTACAAGTGAGGACAGGTTCGGTCATGTGGCCCAAATAAACGTTCGTGATACAAACGCACGGAATATACTGAACAAATCAAATTAATTCAAGGCAGAAACTCAACTTAGAGGGTACGACATGGTAACCATTACTGAGATATGGCTGCAAGATTTATTTGGATTTTCAGAAGGCCTTTGGTAACGTCCCACATAAGAGGGTAGTGTCCAAAATTAAACCACTTGGGATTGGGGGTAATATACTGGCATGGATTGGAAATTGGTTAACAGACAGGAAACAGAGAATAGGAATAAAGGGGTATTTTTCAGGGTGGCAGTACCGGGGTGGGGTACCCCAGGGATCAGTGCTTGGACCCCAACTATTCAAAATATATATCAATGACTTGGATGAGGGAATCAAATTTAATATTTCCAAGTTTGTTGACGACACAAAACTAGGCGGGGCCGTGAGTTGTGAGGAGGATGCAAACAGGTTTCAAGGCGATTTAGACAAATTGAGTGAGTAGGCAAATACATGGCAGATGCAGTATAACGAGGATAAATGTGAATTTATCCTCTTCGGAGGGAAAAACAGAAAAGCGGAGTATTATTTAAATAGTGATAGATTGGGGAGTGTTTATGTACAAAGGGACCTGGGTATCATTGTACACCAGTCACTGAAAGCAAATATACAGGTGCAGCAAGCAGTTAGGAAGGCAAATGGTATGTTGGCCTTCATTGCAAGACGATTTGAGTATAGGAGCAAGGATGTCTTACTGCAGTTGTACAAGGCCTTGGTGAAACTACACCTGGAGTATTGTGTGCAGTTTTGGTCTCCTTACTTAAGAAAGGATATACTTGCCATAGAGGGAGTGCAACGAAGGCTCACCAGATTGATTCCTGGAATGGCAGGACTGTCTTATGAGCAGGTATTGGGTCGACTCAGCATGTATTCACTCGAGTTTAGAAGAATGAGAGGTGATCTCATTGAAACATATAAAATTCTGACAGGGCTAGAGGGTCCAGCACGAGGATACACAGTCTCAGGATACGGGGTAGGACATTTAGGACTGAGATGAGGAGAAATTTCTTCACTCAGAGGGTGGTGCACCTATAGAATTATCTACCACAGAAGGCTGTGGAGGCCAATTCACTGAATATATTTAAGAAGGAGCTATATAGTTTCTGGATGCAAAAGGCATCAAGTGGTATGGGGAGAGAGTGGGAATATGGTATTGAGATAGAGGATCAGCCATGATCATATTGAATGGTGGAGCAGGCTCGAAGGGCCGAATGGCATACTCCTGCTCCTATTTTCTATGTTTCTATGTTTCTAAGACTGTCAGGGCAGGGAACTGAATATATCAGTTTATAAGATCTCTCGGAGGGATGGGGAAACTTGCAGAGTTGGAGGAGTCGTCTTAGTTAGTAAGGATGAAATTAATCCAATGACGCGAGAAGATATAATGAGAGGTAAGCAGTTTGTGGAGACGTTATGAATAGAATTAAGAAATAGAAAGTATTCAAAACGGTAGGGGGAGTATTGTATTGGCCCCCTTGTAGCAGCTGTGAAATGGTAGAATGTATAAATGCAGAGATTGGACAAGCATGTAGCAAAGGCAGTATGGTGATAATGGGGGATTTTAACTTTCTTATAGATTGTGATAAGCAGACGAGCTCATGTCAGAAAGGTAGCGAATTTCTTGAGTGTGTTCAGGACAGCTTTCTGCAACTATATTTGCTAGAACCTACAAGAGGGCAGGAATTATTAGATTTAATAATGAGCAATGAACCAGATTTAGTTAACAGCCTAATGGTGCATGAATATTTATCTAATAATTATCATAATATGATTTGAAAGGGACAGACCCATACCAGCTATTAATATTCTAAATTTAGGTAAGGCCGACTTCAACGTGGTGAGACAGAGACTATCCACAGTCATCTGTGCAAATCTGTTAATTGGTAAAACGACAGAAGATCAGTGGGAGGTGTTCAAAAAACAATTTAACGTGACACAGAACCAGTTTATACCGCTAAGGGGAAAGAACTCTATTTGCCAAAAAATAAAACAGCCATGGATGACAAAAGAGGTAAGGAACAACATAAAACATAATGAAAAAGCATACTAAAATTAAAAAGATAGCGCAGATCCTGGCTACTCGGAGAGATGCAAAGAATAGCAAAGGGTGACAAAACAGTTAGTAAGAGCTACAAAAAGGGAGTATGAAAAGAAACTTGTAAGGGATATCAAAATCAACACAAAATGTTTTATAATTATATTAGGAAAAAGAGGGCGGTCAAGAGCAATTTGGGCCCCTTAAAAACTGATAATGGTGATATCATAAATGAAAACAAGGAAATGGTGGACATGTTAAATAATTACTTTGTATCAATATTTTACAGTAGAGGAAAAGGATAGCATGCTGGACACCACAAGGAAACTAATTTTGAATCAGGGACGGGAACTTACTACAACGAATATAAGTAAATGAACAATAATAAAGAAACTAATGGCACTAAAGAGTGACAAATCCACAGGACCAGATGATTTCCATCCCAGGGTTGAAAGGAAGTAGGAGAGAACTAAAATCTTCCAAAGTTCTCTCGATTCAGGATCTGTTCCTTTAGATTGGAAAATTTCACATGTCACTCCACTATTTAAGAAAGCTGAGAGAGGGAAACCAGGGAATTATAAATCAGTTAGCCTAACATCTTTTGTTGGAAAATGACTAGAGTCTATAATGAAGAATAGAGTGACTGAACACCTTGAAAATTTTCAGTTGATCAGAGGAGCCAGCATGCATTTGTTATGCGTATGTCATGCCTGATGAACCTTATTGATTTTTTTAAAAAGTTGACTAAAGTATTGGACAGGGGAATGTCGATGAATATTATTTATATGGACTTCCAGAAGGCATTCGATGAATTCCCTCATAAGAGACTATTAGTTAAAGTTGAAGTTTATAGAATTGAGAAAAAATTATTGATCTGGTTCGGAAATTGGCTGAGCAGCAGGAGACAGAGAGTAGGAATAATGGGAAGGTACTCACATTGGCAGAATGTGACTAGTGGTTTCCCATGGGGAACTGTATTGTGGCCTCAATTATTCGCTGTATGTATTAATGACTTAAATGGCTGGATCGAACGTCCCATATCCAAGTTTGCTGATCACACAAAGATAGGTAGCGTTGTACGCCATGTAGATGGAAGCACAAAATTGCAGAGAGATATTAATAGATTAAATGAATGGACAAAACTATGGCAAATGGATGTCAACGTAGGCAAGTGTGAGGTCATCTACTTTGAATCTAAAAAGGATGGATCAGAACACTTCCTAAATGGTGAAAACTCGAAACAGTGGACGTCCAAAGAGACTCAGGAGTCCATGCACATAGATCATTGGAATGTCATGAACAAAAAAAAAACAAAGAAGCTAATGGGGTGTTGGCCTTTATATCTAGAGGACTAGAATACAAGGGGGTAGAAGTTTTACTGCAGCTATACAAAGCCCTGGTTAGGCCACACCCGCAATACTGTGTTCAGATCTGGGCACCGCAACTTTGGAAGGATATATTGGCCTTGAAGGGAGTGCAGCGTAGATTTACTAGAATGATACCTAGATATGAATGGGTAAATTGCGAGGAAAGATACACATACTAGGGTTGTATTCCCTGCAATTTAGAAGATTAAGGGGTGATTTGATCGAAGTTTTCAAGTTATTAAGGGGAACTGATAGGGCAAATAGAGAGAAATTATTTCCGCTGGTTGAGGAGTCTAGGACTAGGGGACATAGCCTAAAAATTAGAACCAGGACTTTCAGGAGTGTAGTTAGGAAACACTTCTACACCAAAGGATGGTAGAAGTTTGGAACTCTTTTCCCCAAATGACAGTTGATGCAAGCTCAATAGTTAATTTTAAATCTGACATTGATAGATTTTTGTTAACCAAAGGCATTAAGGAATATGGGACTAAGTTGAGTATATACAGTTAGGTCACAGTTCAGCCATGATCTCATTGGATGGCGGAACATGCTCGAGGGGGCATATGGCCTACTCCTCTTCCTATGTTCCTCATCATCAATCCCAGGGAGCAGTAAAACGGGTTATAAACAAAGAGTGAAAAGACAAATAACTAATAAAGCTTCATCCTAGTTACCATGCCCAGAGAGCACTAAAACAGGTTTATAACCAATGAGTAAAAAGAAAAAATAGCCAATAGAGCTTCACCCTAGTCACTGTAGCTGGTCTCAGAATAGACAGGGGACTCTCTACAGGCTGGCTCGCAGTAGTACAAATATACTTCAATGCGATGTCTGTACATTAACCAAGTTATGTTGTTCTAACGAAGCGGTGTCCATGAGTAGTTGTCAATGTTAATTCATCTCCATATGTCCATCTATGATATAAATCTCTTTCTGCTACATGAATATTCGCCCAGAATTTACTTTTGCTGTTATAGTGGACAACTAATGAATACAAACCAATGGAAGTTTACAACTTACATTGACAGATCGCATTTAATGTAATAAACATTACCAAGGGGCTTCACGGAGGACTAAGGAAAATTGGCATAAAAGGAATAAAAAGATATCATGAGCACTGGCGACAACCTTAGTCAAAGAATAGGTTTAAGGAGGATATAAAAGGGGGAGAAGTCAATGGAGAGATGGAGAGGATAAGGCTGGTTTTCAAGACCTTTATAAAACACTGGTTAGGCCTCGGCTGGTGTATTGTGTTCAATTCTGGGCACCACACTTTCGGAAGGATGTCAAGGCCTTAGAGAGGGTGCAGAGGAGATTTACTAGAATGCTACCAGGGATGAGAGTCTTCAGTTATGTGGAGAGACTGGAGAAGCTGGGATTGCTCTTCTTAGAGCAGAGACGGTTTAGAGGAGATTTGATGGAGGTGTTCAAAATCATGAACAGTTTTGGTAGTTACATAAGGTTGTTACATAAGGTTAAATCTCATGGGATCCAAGGTGAGGTAGCCAATTGGATACAAAATTGGCTTGACGACAGAAGACAGAGGGTGGTTGTAGAGGGTTGTTTTTCAAACTGGATGCCTGTGTCCAGCGGTGTGCCTCAGGGATCGGTGCTGGGTCCGCTGTTATTTGTTATTTATATTAATGATTTGGATGAGAATTTAGGAGGCATGGTTAGTAAGTTTGCAGATGACACCAAGATTGGTGGCATTGTGGACAGTGAAGAAGGTTATCTAGGATTGCAACGGGATCTTGATCAATTGGGCCAGTGGGCCGATGAATGGCAGATGGAGTTTAATTTAGATAAATGTGAGGTGATGCATTTTGGTAGATCGAATCGGGCCAGGACCTACTCCGTTAATGGTAGGGCGTTGGGGAGAGTTATAGAACAAAGAGATCTAGGAGTACAGATTCATAGCTCCTTGAAAGCGGAGTCACAGGTGGATAGGGTAGTGAAGAAGGCATTCAGCATGCTTGGTTTCATTGGTCAGAACATTGAATGCAGGAGTTGGGATGTCTTGTTGAAGTTGTACAGGGCATTGGTGAGGCCACACTTGGAGTACTGTGTACAGTTCTGGTCACCCTATTATAGAAAGGATATTATTAAACTAGAAAGAGTGCAGAAAAGATTTACTAGGATGCTACCGGGACATGATGGTTTGACTTACAGGGAGAGGTTAGACAGACTGGGACTTTTTTCCCTGGAGAGCAGGAGGTTAAGGGGTGATCTTATCGAAGTCTATAAAATAATGAGGGGCATAGATAAGGTCGATAGTCAAAATCTTTTCCCAAAGGTAGGGGAGTCTATAACGAGGGGGCATGGATTTAAGGTGAGAGGGGAGAGATACAAAAGGGTCCAGAGGGGCAATTTTTTCACTCAAAGGGTGGTGAGTGTCTGGATCGAGCTGCCAGAGGCAGTAGTAGAGGCTGGTACAATTTTGTCTTTTAAAAAGCATTTGGACAGTTACATGGGTAAGATGGGTATAGAGGGATATGGGCCAAGTGCAGGCAATTGGGACTAGCTTAGTGGTATAAACTGGGCGACATGGACATGTTGGGCCGAAGGGCCTGTTTCCATGTTGTAACTTCTATGATTCTATGATTCTATGAAATAAGGAGAAACTCTTTCCAGTGCCAGACGGGTCGGTAACCAGAGGACACAGATTTAAAGTGATTGGCATAACAGCCTGAGGCGACATGAGGAAACATTTTTTTACACAGTGAGTTGTTATGATCTGGAATGCACTGCCTGAAAGGGTGATGGAAGCAAATTCAACAGTAACTTTCAAAAGAGAATTAGATAAATACTTGAAGGGAAAGAAATACAGGACTATTGAGAGAGAGCAAGGGAATGGTTCTAATTAGATAGCTCTTTCAAAGAGCCGGCATAGGCACGATGGACCGAATGGCCTCTTCCTGTGCTGCAACTACTACTGTGATAAGAGTAGAATTTAGATGCCTGAAGGACAAAAATGGATTCACTGCCAAAGAAGGAGCTATTTGCAGGGATGACAGGAGCTTGAAGCAAGAGATGGGTTTCATGGAAGGTATAAAGAAGGAAATAACTTGCCTTTATATAGCGCCTATCAAGGCCTCAGGACGCCCCAAAACAGGAGTACATTTTGAAGTGTCGTCATTGTGGTTATGTAGGAAACGCGGCAGCCAATTTGCCCACAACTGGGTCCCACACACGGCAATGGGATAAATTGCCACAAAATCCGCCGCAGTAATATTGCTTGAGGGAAAAGATATTGGCCAGGACACCTACAAGAACTCCCCAGCACTTTTTTCAATAATGCCGGTGGAACTTTTGCATCGACCTGAGAGGATAGATGCGCCCTCGATTTAATGTGTCCTACAAAAGTCGCTCCTCCGACAGTACTGCGCTCCCTCAATACCAAGCCTCCAAAAGTACTGCGCTCTCTCAGTACTGCACTTTCGACAGTACTCACTCCCCAACAGTACAGCGCTACCTCAGTTGTGACCCTCTGACAGGAGTGCTCTCCCTCAGTGCTGCATCTCCGAACGTACTGAGCTCCCTCAATACTGACCCTCCAACAATACTGCGCTCTCTTAGTACTGATCCTCCTGCAGTGCAGCACTCCCGCAGTACTTCCTCTCCGATTATGTGTTCAAGTCCCTGAAGTATTATTTGAACCCGCAACCTTCTTATTCAGGTGCGAGAGTGCTACCACTGAGCCACGTCTGACACTTGAAAGAGAGTGAAGGAGATGGAGGGGCTTCGGGTGGGCATTCTGGAGTGTTAATATGGCGGAAGGCACGGCTGTCAAAAGTAATAGAAATGGCCTGCAGATGCACAATTGGCCAGAGGTGGAGGAGTAGAGTATTTTGCAGGGGCTGTCGATCTGCAGGCGGGACCAGATATAGGGAGGGGTGAGGCCCTGATGGATTTAAATGTAGGAAAATATATAAATAAACTACAGGGGTAGTAGACTGGAATCCAATTGGTGATTGGTGAGGCAAACACCATTCAAAAAGCCTGGGGTGGGAATGGAATCCGTGTCAATGATGTGGAGATTGCGGGGCTAAAGATCATGATTTTCCAATTCTTAACTGCAGGAAATTGTGGCTAACCTCAAACACAATGTGGGTGTGACAACACAAATAAATTGGAAGGGTCAAGAGAGGCAGTGGTTTTGTCAGCGTCCATCTGAAACTGGTCCATGTTTGTGGACTATGTCACCAAAGAGCAGCATGCAGATGTGGAAGAGGAGGGAGCCAATGATTCAACATTTAAAGAGATCAGAGATAACGGTGATAGGGTGGGAAGAGAAGCTTCTACTGGCTATGATCAGGTAGGTGAGTGGAACCAAGCGAGGGTAGTCCCGCCAAAAGAGGCCAATGTCCAATGAATAAGGGGTTCATGGATGGGATGGCTGTAGGTGTGGAGGAGGGGACGGAGAAGTGGAGGAATGGGCCATGGAGGAATTTAAACCCCAGGATGAGAATTTTAAATTTAAGACAATGGGGAACTGGGAGTCAATGAGTGTCAGCGAGGCGGAGCAGGGCCTGGTGCTGGTTGGACACAGACAACAGAGTTTTGAACGAGCTCCCGTTTATGGAAGGTAGAGGTTGGGTGGCCGGTTAGGAGTGCATTGGAGTCTGGACGGGACCAAGGTATTGATGAGGGTTTCAATGGCAGTTGGCTGAGGAAGGAAAGGAGGCGCCTGAGGAAATCACGGGCCCTTTGTGATGGAGGGCAAATCGGGTCATGAGCTTAGCTCGGTATTACAATGGATCAATTTTACTGGAGTTATTAGCCAATGTCGATGAAATGGGTAAACATCTGCAGTAAATAGTGAAGAGAGGAATGTTAATGAGGCACGTTCAATGTCTGTCCCCTAATATCACCCACAGTCATTTCTGGGCTTCAATCCTTAACCTGCCCTTTAACTGTTCCCGTGTCAGAGACTCACAATTCATATTTTAACTGGGAAACTGCAGGAACAGAGTGAAAGGGGTTCGCTTGTGTCCCTGGATTCAGTCTACACTGCGGAAAAATCGGTAAAATGCATAAATGTATCTCCAGGAATGAACATGATCAATACAATTATATAAAATATGTAAATAAAGCTGCTTATTATTGTTGGAACAGTCATTTATGGGAACAGATTTCAATTTGATTCCTGAGAGAGGTCTGATTGAGATAATCTCCAGGACTTTGAGATGCTTGTGCAATATCCACCACATTGTTTATATCGGAGTAAAAGCAGCTCATGTAATGTGTTTGTTCCAGTGACTGTAACTAATAGCAACGATCAGGATTATAACCGTGTCAGTGGAGACTTATCCCCTGTGTAAATCAGGGCTTGTTCGAATGGATCATCTCAGAGTGCCTGCCGGAGCTGTGGTTTCCAGCACAACAGAAGTCAGTGCTTCCGACAGAAATGCATTCTTCAGTAATCGGTCAGATAATGCTTATTTATTATCCTGTTCTGGCAGTCGTTGGAGTTCTCGGTAAGCCGTTATGTCAGGTGTTAATGGTGCAAAGCGGTATTAACTCTGCTGCTGTACTTGGCAAATTATTTTTCTCCCTGCATGTTTTACACAATCGCCTGTTCTGTTCTATTGGTTGAATGATAGAATGGGTTCCGTCTCTGTTCTTTCGGTCTTGTAGGAGTCACATGATATCCGTAATGAACTTTGCCTATCGATCTCTGGCATTTATACTGGATAATTCTTTGTACTGAATGTATTGGAATCAGGTGTCTGGGCTAAGAGCTGGTGTCAGACCATTAAGAACTGTTAACAGTTTCATGTCGGGAAACTAACCTGTCCAGGAATATGTTTTCATCGAAATGTCTTCAGTCATTGATAATGGGACAGCTCACGGTCTCAGTGTTACAAGGAGGCAGCGCAATGTCCACCCACCAAAATAACATGGTTCAATTTTACTTTGATTCAAATGTATTCATTGGTGATAACAGTTCTAAAATATTCTTCCATTATGTGTGTATCTGATGCCGATTCAAATGTCAGGCTACTGAACTGAGTTTGCTGCTGACTCTTTCACATCTCCTTCCCTGCTTCACTGTGGATGAATTCACTGACTGTCACTGAACTTCATTGTAAAATGAAATGTTTTGATGTTATGTTGTCCCAGTTTAAACTGTATCTGTTGGAATCAGGAACCCTTCCATTTATCTGTAGATTATAAGTATGATGTTCGCGTTCTGTTAATTGAACAATCCCGTAATCTATCGCTGTACTTTAAAATTACAGGAGAAAGAATCTTAATTATTGTGAGACCTGTCACGAAGAGGCATTTATTTTAATCATT
This sequence comes from Heptranchias perlo, assembly GCF_035084215.1. Taxonomy (NCBI): domain Eukaryota; kingdom Metazoa; phylum Chordata; class Chondrichthyes; order Hexanchiformes; family Hexanchidae; genus Heptranchias; species Heptranchias perlo. Next base: position 2,241,549 of record NC_090326.1, on the reverse strand, counting down.
CATCCTTTTGCAGATGAAGTGAACAGTGTAGGTGAACAGGTGGAGACGTGGGTGAACTGTAGAAACATTTAACTATTCCACTGTGGCTTCACTATTTAACAAACTGACACTGAGAATAGATTCAGTGGAACACGGGGCTGGTCAACAGAATGCCGGCGCAGGATGATAGGATTTAGTTGGATACAAAAATGGACTTGAGAAAGAGAGTAGAGTGAGAGATAAAGTGGCCAACTAAGAGGGAAAGCGAGAATCTGTGGCGTGAATAATTCAGCAGGGTGAACTGCTGAACAGTACAATTAAATATAGAAAATGTGACTTGAAGGTGTTATTATGATGTGGTCAGATTGTGTGAGTTTTTATTGTGGGACTCACTCCTTATGTTTACATCCTCAGTCTTTTCTCGTGAATGTTCCTTGTTTTCCAACTTAACATTAAACATAATGAAAACTTGCTTCAAGAATAGAATCATCAGGCATCCCAGACACCTCCATCACCATCCCAGGGCACGTCCTGTCCCACTGGCAGGACAGACCCATCAGTGGTGGAGCAACAGTGGTATACAGTCAGGATGGATTGACCCTGGGAGTCCACAACATTGACTCCAGACACCATGAAATCTCATGGCATCAGGTCAAACATGAGCAAGGAAACCTCCCGTTGATTACCACCAACCGGCCACACTCAGCTGATGAATTAGTATTCCTCCATATTGAGCAGAACTTAGAGGAACCACGGAGGGTAACTATTTATATTTATTCGCTAATGGGATGCGGGCGGCGCTTGCAAGGCCAGCATTTATGATCCATTCCTAATTGCTCTTGGTGGTGAGCCGCCTTCTTGAACCGCTGCAGTCCGTGTGGTGAAGTTTCTCCCATTATGCTGTTAGGTAGGGAGGACCAGGATTTTGATCCAGCAACGATGAAGGAACGGCGATATGTTTCCAAGTTGGGATGATGCGTGACATGGAGGGGAACGTGCAGTCATCCAGGCAAGTGGAGAGTATTCCATCACACTCCTGATTTGTGCCTTGTAGATGGTGGAAAAGTTTGGGGAGTCGGGAGCTGAGTAATTCGCCGCAGAATACACAGCCTCTGACCTGCTCTTGTAGCCACAGTATTTATATGGCTGGTCCAGTTTAGTTTCTGGTCAATGGTGACCCCAAGAATGTTGAAGGTCGGGGATTTGGCGATTGTAAAGCCATTGAATATCATAGGAAGATGGTTAGCCTCTTGTTGGAGATGGTCATCCACTTGCCTGGATGAGAGCAGCTTCAACAATACTCAAGAAGCTCGACACCATCCAGGACAAAGCAGCCTGCTTGAATGGCACCCCATCCACCGCCCTAAACATTCACTTCCTTGAGGAGTGGCGCACTACGGCTGCAGTGTGTACCATCTACAGGATGCACTGCAGCATCTCGCCAAAGCGTCTTCAACAACACCTCCCAAACCGCGACCTCTACCAACTAGAAGGACAAGGGCATCAGGTGCATGGGAACACCACCACCTGCACCTTCCCCTCCAAGTCACACACCATCCTGATTTGGAAATATATCGCTGTTCTTTCGTCATCGCTGGGTCAAAATCCTGGAAATCCCTACCTAAAAGCACTGTGGGAGAACATTCACCACACGGACTGCAGCGATTGAAGAAGGCGGCTCATCACCACCTTCTTAAGGGCAATTAGGGATGGGTAATAAATGCTGGCCTTGCCAGCGACGCCCACATCCCATGAACGAATAAAAGAAATATTATTCATGATGAATTATTAGGATACTGTAATTTTAAAGCTCGGCTGAATTCAATAAACAACGAGGTTGATTTAATTGCTACTTTTCAATTTAATTTTAAGTGAATGTACAAGTAACTGTAATTATCATATTTTATAGGTTCCCTGACACCTATAACCATAGAAAAGAACTGTTGAATGTATCAATTGGATTGTGCTGGTGGGATATACAGATCAGATTTGCTCTAACACTCTGCTGCAGTCTCTCCCTGGGAATTCCAGTCTCTCCTTCCACTGCATTGAGTCTTTTGGCTCCTCACCCGTTGCATCTGTTTGTCCACTTTTCCGAAGCATCTGCTCCTGACGCCCCTCCAGCTCCTACATTTCATTTTCCTTGTCTCCCTCCCAATCTCACTCACTGCTCAGTCTCCAGCTGCCTTTCCCGTTTCGTGTCAGCACTTGTCAGATATCTTCATAGAATCATAGAAAGGTTACAGCACGTAAGGAGGCCATTCGGCTGATCGAGTCCGCACCGGCTCTGTGGAGAGCAATCCAGCTAGTGGCGCTCCCGCGCCCTATCCCCGTAGCCCTGCATTTTTCTCCCTTTGAAGTACTTATCCAGTTCCCTTTTCAAGGCCATGATTGAATCTGCCTCCATCACTCCATCGGGCAGTGCATTCCAGCTCCTAATTGGTTCTTCGGTTCTTTTGCTAATCAACTTAAATCCATGTCCTCTGGTTCATTACCCTTCAGCCAATGGGAAAAATTTCTCTCTATCTACTCTGTCTAGACACTTCGTGATTTTGAATACCTCAATCAAATCTCCTCTCAACCTTCTCTGTTCCAAGGAGAACAATCCCAGCTTCTCCAGTCTATCCACGTAACGAAGTCCCTCATCCCCGGAATCATTCTAGTAGATCTCTCCTGCACCTGCCTTTACATCTTTCCTAAAGTGTGGTGCCCAGAACTGGACACAATACTCCAGTTGTGGCGGAACCAATGGTTTTTCAAGGTTCATCCCAGAATAACAAACCAGCTGCACCTCCCCCTGTCCCCTCACCTTCCCGACCCTTCCCTCTCTTTCCTGTCTGAAGCCCAAATCCGGCTTTAATCTGCTGGATTCCCGTTCGGTAAACCCCCTCCTCCCTTCCCCACCGGCCTTCCAGTGGATCTGGTGCTCACTTTATTCACTTTCTTTGTCCATCTCCCAATTCATTATTGATCATTATGATTAAAAACATCTCTCTGACCGAAAGCGCTGCCCAGGTCAATGAATCACTTTCCACCCTTCGATGCAGCAACAAAGCTGGAAATTTCACCCCAGATCCTCTCAAACTGCTGCTTTGGCTCCAGGTCTGATCAGTAATTTCTCTGCTATCAATTCTCTCTCTTACAGTTAACTTGGTATCCATTGTAATCCTATCCCGACGAAAGTGCGGTCTCTCCAAATGTATCAGTTGCTACATGGCGGGAATGGTAGTGGCCGATCTCATGGTCGTTATCACTGATGTGATATTGAATCGTATTAATGTGATGTTCAACTCATGGTCATTCCTGGACATTACTCCCGTGTGTGGTCTCATTGTCTTCTTAAGTTATTCAACCACCGAGGTTTCTGTCTGGTTCACAGTCGCTTTCACCTTTGATCGATTTGTGGCCATTTGTGGTGAGAAACTGAAAACTAAATATTGCACCGAGAGAACGGGGACTGTGGTTCTGGGAGCAGTAAGTGTGCTGGGCTGTCCATTGAATGTGCCCTGGTACTTTACACTTAAACCTGCATATATAATTGATAATGTTCCCTAGTTTTGTAAGATTAAATCAAGCTTCCGTGCTTCTCTCGCATGGGCTGCATTTGACATGTTTCAACTTGTTTTAACCCCCTGTGTTCCGTTCTGCCTGATTGTGCTGCTCAATGTTCTGACGGTCAGACGTATTTTAGTGGTGAGTCGAGTCCGCAGGGGACTCCGGGGCCGAAGCAATGGAGAGAATCACAAGGACCCAGAGATGGAGAACCGAAAGAAATCTATCATTTTACTCTTCAGTATTTCGGGCAGTTTTATACTGTCATGGGTGACAAAGGTTGTGTTTTACATTTATGCGCGAATTGCAGACATTCGGTATATTTACTTCCACGCTGACCCTGTTTATATCACAGATCAGACAGCAAGCATGCTGCAGCTTCTCAGTTCCGGCACCAACACATGTATTTATGTCCTGACCCAGTCCAAATTCAGAGAGGAGCTGAAGATCGCGGTGAAATACCCACTCAATCTAATTGTTAAATTAGTGAAACCATAGAAAGAGATGAAGGGTTTCAAGCATTAGAACTAAATCTAATTTCATCCTCCATCCCCTACGCTTCCCAGGGGACGGAAAGTACATTTTATATTAACAGCACAGTGCCGTAAAATGATCTTAAATCTGATTCTGATATATTTTATTGAAAATCTGATCGATTGAGGCAGAATTTGTTCTGCAGGGGCACTTGAATTGTTGCTCGAAATGGCGGCACTAAAGAGCTCAGCTGGACTTGAACTAAATGGCCGCCCTGCAAAGTGGGCAAAGTTGGCCATCAAAGTCATTGCTGTGGGGCTGATCAGCATGGGTGAACTCCACATAAGTTGAGAGAGAGAGGGAGAGAGAGAGGGAGAGAGAGAAAGAGAGAGAGAGGGATGGTCAGAAACTATTAAATGTTAGTGATCAGAGAGACTTGGCTGTCCTCGTACAAGAAACAAAAAAGTTAGCATGCAGGTACAGCAAGCAATTAGGAAAGGAAATGGAATGTTGGCCATTATTGCAAGGGGGTTGGAGCAAAAATGTAAGGAAGTCTTACTACAATTGTACAGGGCTTTGGTGAGACCTCACCTCGAGCACTGTGTACAGTTTTGATCTCCTTATCTAAGGAAGGAAATACTTGCCTCAGAGGACGTGCAGCGAAGGTTCACTAGATTAATTCCTGGGATTTGAGGGTTGTCCTATGAGGCTAGGTTGAGTAGAATGGGCCCATACTCTCTGGAGTTTAGAAGAATGAGAAGTGATCTCATTGAAACATATAAGATTATGAGGGGGCTTGACAGGGTAAATGCTGCGAGGTTACTTTCCATGGCTGGAGAGTTTAGAACTAGGGGGCATAGTCTCAGGATAAGGGGTAGGCCATTTAAGCCTGAGATGAGGAAGAATTTCTTCACGTAGATGGTTGTAAATCTTTGGAATCCTCTACCCCAGAGGGCTGTGGATGCTGACTCATTGAATATATTCAAGGCTGAGATAGACAGATTTCTGGATTATAGGGTAATCAAGGGACATGGGGATAGGGCCGGAAAGTGGAGTTGAGGTCAAAGATCAGCCATGATCTGATTGAATGTTGGAGCAGGCTCGAGGGGCCATGTGGCCTACTCCTGCTCCTATTTGTTATGATCTTATAGGAGAGGGAGAGACAGACAGACATACAGACAGACAGAGAGAGACAGAGAGGGGCAGAAGGGGAGAGAGAGAGGCAGGCATACAGACAGACAGAGTGAGAGAGCTGACATACAGACAGATAGAGGGCGGGAGAGAGAGACAGATAGACAGAGGCAGTCAGACAGAGAGAGACAGACAGAGGCAGAGAGAAACAGGCAGAGGGAGAGAGACAGACAGAGAGACAGAGAAAGGGAGGGAGAGAGACAGTGGGGAGTCAGTGAGAAAGGCACATACAGATAGACAGACATACAGGTAGTTAGAGGGTGGGAGAGAGGGAGACAGATAGACAGACAAGGACAGCAGACGGACAGAGGGAGCGAGAGAGGGGGAGACAGAGAGAGGGGGTATACGAGGAGAGAGAGAGAGCGAGTCAGAGAGAGAGAAACAGTCACATACACATATATGGAGAAAGGGATGGAAATAGAGAAGAGACAGTGAAACACAAAGAGAAAAACAGAGAAAAAGAGAGGCAAAATGAGAGAGAGAGAGAAAGAGCGATAAACAGAGAGATAGCGAGAGAGGTGGGAGATTAAGAAAGTGGTAAACCGAGATAGAAAAACAGAGTATGAGAAAGAGAGAGATAGAGTGGTGAAGATTGAGACCAAAAGGGAAATGGAGAGTTTCAGGTAGCGCCTAATCCTTCCAAGTATAATTACTGTTATATGGTCCCTTTTTGGAATTCCCCTTCCATAATTCTCGCTCTAAATTTCCCCAGACCAATATTGATAAAGCCAAGGATCCCGTATGATTTTGTATGATCCTTATCAATCTGCTCTGCCGCGTTGAAAGATTTGTGCACCTAAACCCCCTGGTCTCTCTGTTCCTCCACCCCTTTTTAAATTGTAACATTTAATATATATTGCCTCTACTCATTCTTTCTTCCAAAATGAATCAATTCACACTTTTCTGCATTAAATTTAATATGCCATGTGCCTGCCCATTTCATAACTCTGTCTATTTCCTCCTGACGTCTGTTACTAGCTTATAACTACGTTGTTTAGAACTACTCCTGCAGGATATTCACTGCTGCTTCTGGAGAGTGAGCGTGTGTGTCTGAGTGCGTGTGTCTGCGTGTGTTTGTGTGTCAGAGAGGGTGTGTATGTGTGTGGTTGTGTGAGGGAGAGAAAGGGAAAGAAAAATAGGGAAAGGGGCATGGAAAGGAGGAGACAAAATTACACAAGGAGACAAACGTACTAATACAGGCAGACAGAAAAGAGAGTGAGAGAATGACACAGTCGAAGTAAGAAACTGATAGACGAAGAAACAAACAGAGATATTCAGAAAAAAAGACAGAAAGGGAAAAGAGAGAAGGCAGAAAGTGGGCCAGAGGAATGAAGTGATATGGAGAGAGACAAAAATAAAAATAGAAAGAAATATAAAGAGAGAAAACAAGGAGAAACGAAATATAACGATTAAAAAAGCGCAGAAGATTAAGATAAATTCATTTAAAAGGGAGGTAGTGTGTGTGGGTGAGAGTTACTCGGAGGAGAGAAATAAAGCAGACATATATAAATAGAGAGCGAAAGAAAGAACCCTCATGGATGGAACGAGAGAGAGAAGCTGACAAAGAATAACAAAGTGATCGAAGCGGAGAGGTAGTCTCCTAATATGATTAGGCAGAGTCAATATGTTTTCATGAAAATAAATCGGGTTAGACAAATTTGTTAGAATTTTTAGAGGATATAACTAGCAGGGTAGATAAAGGGGAACCAGTGGATGTGGTGTATTTGGATTTTCAAAAGGCATTCGATAATGTGCCACATAAATGGCTGTTACGCAAGATAAGGGCTCATGGGGTTGTGGGTAATATATTAGCATGGATAGAGGGATGGTTTACGGATAGAAAATAGAGAGTAGGGATAAATGGGTCGTTTTCAGGTTGGTGGGTAGTAACTAGAGGACTGCTGCAAGGATCAGTGCTTGGGCCTCAGCTATTTACAATCTATAAAGATTTAGATGAAGGGACCGAGTGTGATGTATCCAAGTTTGCTGACGATACAAAACTAGGTGGGAAAGTAAACAGTGAGGAGGACACAAAGAGTCTTCAAAGAGTTATAGAGAGGTTAGGTGAGTGGGCAAGAAGGTGGTTGATGAAGTATAATGTGGGGAAATGTGAGGTCATTCACTTTTGTGGGAAGAATAGAAGAACAGACTATATTTAAATGGTGAGAATCTATTATATGTTGGTTTCCAAAGAGACTTGGATGCCCTCGTGCAAGGAAAACAAAAAGTTGGCATGCAGGTATTGCAAGCAATTAGGAAGGCAAATGGTATGTTGGCCTTTACTACAAGGGTGTTGGCGTACAAGGGTAAGGACGTCTTACTAAAATTGTACAGGGTTTTGATGAGACCTCACCTGGAGTACTGTGCACAGTTTTTATCTCCTTATCAAAGGAAGGATATACTTGCCTTAGAGGTGGTGCAACGAAGGTTCACTAGATTGATTTCTGGGGAAAAAATAAAGGCATAAGCTACGACAGAGAGACAGAAATTAAAATAGAAGTGGAATTAACAAAATAGAAAAACAAACAGAAAATATACAGGGATCAACGATATACACACAGAACAGACACAATGAAAGATGGACAAATATATAAAGTGAGAAGAGGGTAGAGGTAGGAGTGAGAATAGAACACAGAAACCATTTAATAACCAAACAAACTGTATAATCAGCCTGGAGTGTGTGAGAGTGCTGACTGGCAGAACAGCAGCAGATGGAGCTGGCCAGATAGTTCATGTTTGTACTGGGGTAACACTCTTGTGGATATAATTTTGATAGTTTTAAAGGTGATGCCAGGATGCTGCACAATAAAGTCACTCAGTCTTGTGTACCTGATACTGACCATTACCTACTGCAGGAGTTCCCCCAGCTGATCTGTGTAGTTAAAATTCATCTGATAAACGAAAGACTGAGACAAAATCTGCTTTAACATGTCTGAAGGAAAAGGACTCTTTAAGGGTAGAAGGACTTTTAAAAGGACTGTTAATAGCACATTGTAAAAGATCACACAGCATAGGATAGATCACCGTAGCAACAAAAACGATTCCAGGGGAGCTGGAGGTGGTTTGGACTTAACGTGGTTACGTTGGGGACATGGAAAGAAAACAAGTGAAGTGTCAATCAATCATAGGTTGCATTTATAGGAAGCCATTGTTGACAAGCCACCGTCCCCAGAGGCATGGTTCTGTGCCAGAAAGGTCTTTAAAAGCTGGGCAGAAGTTGAGTGGGGAGAGGCACAGATCCACAACGACTGCTCTAACCTCGCCCTTCGCTTCCTGGTAGCACCATCTCACCTGGAATCTTCCTGACTGCTCGCTACCTCACAGCTTGATACCTCGATGCAGATTTACAGATTGCCTGTGAAGCAGATGATCTGGTTATAAGAGAAAGCCAGGCTCCCCTTCAACGATATCCATCAAAATACCTGTAATCTTCCGGTAATCTTGAGCCAACCATCAGTACATAACTTTTGTTATGGTGTTAATCTAAGATAGAAATTGAATTTCCAAACGGTTATGCATTTTGGGAATTCAGAATGTGTTGTTTCATTGTTGTTAAAGCGATTTTAAATTAGGCATAAACCCAAGATATTGTTTAAATTCTAATGTCAATTTTTCCTGTGTATTGATAATAAATTATCGTTTTCTTTATAAATCCATCGTTTGTGCCTGAAGTTTCTTCAGAAAAAAGAGCCCTTTATGTTAAGTGTAACATTAAACATTGTGCAGATAAAAAGGCATTGCCCCAAATTAAAGTGTAAAATCACTTTGCACCTTTTTGCTCCGATATATATACCATGTGTAACTTTCCCAGTGACCTGCTGCATTCTGTAATAAATCACAATGTACTTTTTCCCTTTCTGATATGTTGCTAAACTGGACAGGGTGCTGCAGCGCTCTTCTGCTCTGTTGCAGTTGCAAATACTTTTGTTGTTTCAGATTAAAGAAAAATATGGATAATGGAGAAATAAACCAAACCCCAGATCAGAACTAAATTCAGATTGAATCCAAATTTAATCTGATATATTACTAGAATCTAGAATTGCATTCTCTACACAAAATGGTTAATTTGACCTTTCCTCTGAATGTCTGGTCTCTCCTCTGTAAGCATTACGACCAAAAACCAAATGTTAATCCATTTTGTTTGCAGAAGTTAACATTTTGGTGTTTAATTCCCTCATTGCACCGCTATCTTTGTGTTCAATACCAGTTTGTGCCATTTTCACTGAGTTTGTATCTTCAACTATATTGCAACAGTGATTTAACAGGAACAGCAAATGAACCCTCTCCGTGTCTCTCACCATAACTAGCACTGCTTTGCCCCTCAGTAGGATGGCCGCCTTGCCCCTTAGTAAGTTGACTGCCTTACTGGTGACCATTTTGTTTCAGGGTGACCATTTTTGTGCAGGTTCAGCCCCAGTGGCCATTTTCCAGGTTCATGGCGTCGATGTTTTTGTCCTTAGTATCATAGTATCGCAGGAGAAGGCCATTCCGTCTATCATTCCTGTGCCAGCACTTTGAAAGAGCTTTCGATTTAGTCCCATTTCCCCCACCCCCTGCTCTTTCCCCACAGCCTTTATGGGGGCATTGTAGTCGTTATTGTAATCTAGAAAGATATATATAAATATATATTTATATACAAGTTGTTGTCATTGTTGTAAAATAAGGAATTCAGGAGAAACTTCTTTACCCGTTAGGCCGAGTGGCCTGTTCCTGTTCTTTGCTGTATTCTATGTAATATATAAATACATATTATACATACAATTTGTTGTTGTCTATAAAGATTGTCTCTCAACCTTTTACGCTTTAGATTCTTCTCCTTTAAACTGGGCTTCGTTTCTGTGTAAATTAATGTTGCTGAGAAATTGTCCCAGTAACTGAGTGTATTTGTTCTGTTAACTTCTTTGCTTTGGCTCTTTAAATGTCCTGAATTTGTTTTAGCTCTTTGGCTAATTGGAATAAAGCCACAAACTTTAAGTTGACCACAAACTATAGGCTTTTTGTCTACTGCTAATTAAAACAAGAGAAAGAGCAAAGGTAAAGTTCATTCACCTTTACAAACTGCAACAAAAAAGGGGCGAAGTAGCAAGACATGGCCAGACTTTTTGTCCCCTGCTCCAGGAACAGAAGAGAAAACAAACACAGGCGCAGTTTGAGGACAGTTTGGACCCTGCAGCAAACACTGACCAGTACAGGCAGACAGACTAGCAACTTTTAGGTGGCGGGTGACTGAATGATTAAGTGCCAAAGTTGGAGATAAAATCCTGCACAATTGTATTAGAAAGAGAGAGAAGTAACATGCGCTCTTCCGTCTGTCCTGAGTGTTTTGCTCTCTCTCACCCTCCCCAAACTTTTCTCTCTTCTCTTTAAATTATCTGCTTTGTAACTAGGGATTTTGTTTGTCAGTGGTGTTTGCTGAGAGATGGCCTCTCTGTATAACGGAATGAATGAGTGAGTGAGTGCGTGAGTGAGTGTGAGGGAGCTCTGGGCTCTTGCTGTGCCTTTTTAATCACTTGCTTTGTTTTGAACACATTCCTTTTCTCTCTCGCCAGAGGATTTTTTTAATGGAAATGCTGCAACATGAATATGCGAAAGAGAAATTTTGGGAGGAGGAAACCTTGGACAAGAAGCTTTCTCTCCAGAGGGAAATGACCGAGGCCTTCACCACAGGCTGCACCCAATGGGGCTCAGGTGTCACATTTCAGAGTCACGCCTGTATATTTCTGTTTTAGACATTTACATGAAGGTCAACAAATCACAAGTCAAGAGGGAGGGAACAAACAAATCAAATATTTAAGAATGTTAACAGATAGAAAATTCACCAGAAATGAATGAGGAAAAAATGAAGCAAACGGATCAAGATGAGCAAGCAGCAAAACGTAAAAATCAGAGAAAGAATAAATGGGAACAGGTCACATGGCTTCAAATATTTTTTGAACTGTCCTTTCGGTTTTCAACTTAGTTTCTCCGTTATGTTGGGGACGTACAGCAGGAAATATTTTCCATAACATAATTGAGACAATTGGAATACAGATTTTACAATGTAGCGATTAATCTTACTTATACAATAGCATATTATGTGTTTCTAAACCTGGAACTATTTTACCATTCTTCAAGTTTACGGGCTGTTCTGAATATATGTTCTACATTGAAACGCAAGCGGATTAATAAAATAATATGAGGGAGTTTTTTTTTAAGTACTGTAACAGCTGTTTTTCCATGTTTCATATCGTGACGTGTTTACTTACGTAACTTTTATTTGCGAGATTAACCAATGTATTTATTTATATATCTGTAAGGTTAAGGAAACCCGAACTGAATCATTTTCAGGAACCAGTCAAGTAGTTAAATTATTTTGTCAAACCGAAAACACCCATAGAAACATAGAAACTAGGAGCAGGAATAGGTCATTCGGCCCTTCGAGCCTGCTGCATCATTCACTATGATCATGGCTGATCCTCTACCTCAATAGAATACTCCCGCTCTCTCCGCATACCCCTTGATGCCTTTTGCGACTATCTAGCTTCTTCTTAAATATTTTCAGTGACTTGACCTCCACAGCTCTCTGTGGTAGAGAATTCCACAGGTTCACCACCCTCTGAGTGAAGAAATTTCTCCTCATCTCAGTCCTAAATGTCCTACCCCATAACCGGAGACTGTGACCCCTCATTCTGGAACCCCCAGCCAGGCAAAACATCCTCCCTGCATCCAGTCTGTCCAGCCCTTTCCGAATTTTATATATTTCAATGAGATCTCCTCTCAATCATCTAAACTCGAGTGAATACAGGCTGAGTCGACACGATCTCTCCTCATACGACAGTCCTGCCATCCCAGGAATCAGTCTGGTGAACCTTCGCTGCACTCTTTTCTTAGGTAAGGAGACCAAAACTGCACACAATAATCCAGGTGTGCTCTCACCAAGGCCCTGCAGTGAGACATCCTTGCTCCTGTACTCAAATCCTTTTGCAATGAAGGCCAACATACCATTTGCCTTCCTAACTGCTTGCTGCACCTGCATGTTTGCTTTCAGTGACTGGTGTACAAGGACACCCAGGTCCATTTGGACATCAACATTTTCCAATCTATCACCATTTAAATAATACTCTGCCTTTCTGTTTTTACTTCCGAAGTGGATAGCTTCACATTTATCCATATTATACTGCATCTGCCATGTATTTGCCCACTCACTCAACTTGTCTAAATCGCCTTGAAGCCGCTTTGCTTCCTCCTCACAATTCACGATCCCAGCTAGGTTTGTGTCATCAGCAAACTTGGAAACATTACATTTGGTTCCCTCATCCAAATCATTGATATATATTGTGAATAGCTGGGGTCCAAGCACTGATCCCTGCGGTACCTCACTAGTTACTGCTTGCCACCCCGAAAAAAGACACATTTATTCCTATTCCCTGTTTCCTGTTTGTTAACCAATTTTTAATCCATGCCAGTATATTACCCCCAATCCCATATGCTTGAATTTTGGGTACTAACCTCGTAAGTGGGACTTTACAAAGGCCTTCTGAAATTCTAAATAAACCACATCCACTGGTTCTCCCTTATCTATTCGACAAGTTACATCCTCAAAAACTCCAGTAGGTTTGTCAAACATAATTTCTCTTTCATAAATCCATGTTGACTTTGTCTAATCCCGTTGATATTTTCGAAGTGTCCTATTATTACATCCTTTATATTAGACTCCAGCATTTCCCTACTACTGTTGTTAGGCTAACCGTTCTGTAGTTCCCTGTTTTCTCTCACCCTCCTTTACTAAATAGTGGGATTACATTTGCCACCCTCCAATCTGAAGGAACTGTTCCATAATATATAGAATTTTGGAAGATGACAAATAATGTATCCACTATTTCCATGGCTACCTCTTATAGTACTCTGGGATGCAGTTTATCAGGCCGTGGGGATTTATTGGATTTCAGTCCCATTAACTTCTCCAGCACCATTTTTTAAATAATACTAATTTCCTTTAATTCCTCCTTCTCACTAGTCCCTTGGTTCCCTAGCATTTCTGGGAAGTTATTTGTGTCCTCTTCCGTGAATACAGAACCAAAGCATGTGTTTAATTGCTCTGCCATTTCGTTGTTCCCCATTGTAAAATATTCCGTTTCTGACTGTAAGGGACTTACAGTTGTCTTCGCTAATCTTTTTCTTTTCACATACTTGTAGAAGCTTTCAGAGTCCACTTTTATGTTCCTTGCAAGTTTACTCTCATTCTCTATTTTTCCCCTCTTAAACAATCCCTTGGTCCTTTTTGCTGAATTCTAAACTGCTCCCAATCATCAGCATTGCTACTTTTTCTGGCAACTTTATATGAATCCTCTTTGGATCTAATACTATCCTTAATCTCTTTTGTTAGCCATGGTTGGGCCGCTTTTCCTTTTGTGCTTTTGAGCCAGAAAGGAATGTATAATTGTTGCAATTCATGCATTGTTCCTTAAATGTTAGCCATTGCCTATCCTCCGTCATGGCTTTTAATGAAGCTTCCCAATCTATAATAGCCAACCCGCTCCTCATACCGTCGTAGTTTCCTTTGTTTCGATTTAGGACCTTAGTTTCGGATTGGGCTACTTCACTTTCCATTTTAATGAAGAATTCTATCATATGGTCACTCTTCCCTTAAGGACCCCGCACAGCAAAATTATTAATTAACCCCTCTTCATTGTGCAATACCCAATCTAGGATAGCCTGTTCCCTAGTTGGCTCCTCAATGTACTGATCTGAAAAATCATCTCGTACATACTCCAGGAATTCATCCTCCACAGTATTAGTGCTAACTTTGTTTGGCCAGTCCATGTACAGATTAAAGTCACCCATGATCACTGTAGTACCCTTGTAACATGCATCTCTAATTTCTTGCTTGATGCCGTCCCCTACATTACCACTACTGTTTGGAGGCCTATAGACAACTCCCACCAGTGTTTTCTGCCGCTTGGTGCTTCTTAACTCCACCCAGACTGATTCTACATCTTTGATTTTCTGAGCCAATATCCTTTCTCACTATTGCTCTGATTTCATCCTTTACTAACAACGCCACCCGATCTCATTTTCCTTTTTTCCTGTCCTTCCTAAATATCTAATACCCGTTAAAATAAGTTACCAGCCTTGGTCACCCTGCAGCCATGTCTCCGTAATCGATGTTACATCGTTTCCGTTTACATCTATTTGCACTGTTAATACATCTACCTTATTATGAATGCTTCATGCATTTAGATACAGTGCATTTAGGTTTGTCTTTTTAACATTTTCAGACATCTTAACATTTTTTTGTGCTATGGCCCTATTTGTGTTATTAACATTTTTTCTTACCCGGACCCTATTTGTTGGTACATTCTTCTGTTTGTCCGTTCTATTCCTTCCTGACACAATCTGGTTATCCTTACCCCAATCACTTTCCTGCACTGCTTATTTGTCTTCTCCGTTCAGCATTCTAGATTTCTCTCCACCGGGACCCTCCCCCCACCCTCATTATCCTTATTTATTTAAGGCCCTATCGACCTCTCACGTTATCCATTCGCTAGATCTCAGCATGGTTCACTGATTGCCGGAGAGCTGGTTCACTGTGACCTAGATATTTCGGCAGTGATTGACACCAGACTGCTTCCATGTTTCCACAATGAATGTCATTCCCTCCACTTTGGAAAAGTAAAATGGTATTCACATTCCGACATGTTTCAGTTGATTTGTGAGAGATCATTAAAGGATTCTGCTCTGCTCATCCGTTAAAAACAGCAGTTCTAAGACGCATTTCAGACGCAGCAACAAACCCATCAGTTTTTCGCTATTCCCCAAATCCAGGAGTGAGGCCGCGACAGCAGCAACATTCAGGCCGCCGATCCGACCCCGCTCTCTCCAATCACCAGCTGCTGAAGGAAAGTGGGGAATGCAGTCTCAGACCGCGCATTACTACCACTCCCTGCTAAACTGGACACCACGGCCCGACCAAACCTCCCCATACACCGTGCACAGGCACAGGAACATTCGGGGAGCTTATGTCCTGGTCACACGGCTTTCCAGCAGGATTTACAGGGAACCAGAGAGTGAAACGGTCTTTGACCCTCAGTGGGAAAATCAGGGACAGTAAAGCAGAGAGTCTGGAGTCAGGATGGCTGAGTGGTCTCGGGGGCTGTGTTCAGATCACAGTTTTTCCTGGAAGCTTAGGTATGAAGCCTACTTTCGACATTCGGTCCTTTACATATACGAAACTATTTTTGCGCCTTCGGCTGGAGGTGATTTTTCTGCCCAGTTGATTTGATCCTTACTGAAAACCAACCAAACATCCGTCTACAGCAGGTTTGTTTTTATTTGTTGTAAAAATGTATAGTGTTGGGGGTCAGCAGAACACGGCCAGTGGAATCAATCCATTGTCTCATTGACCAGTGTTGTTCAATACCTTAGCCACCAGCCCCATATGGCTAAATGGGAGTCCAGATGTGGTTAATTGCAATTGCAATTAACAGATAAAAAAACAAGAAATAGAGACAGTCTTTGGGCCTGTGGTCTCAATACTCATATTCGCATGACGTATGCACGTAAACTTTATCCCTTTTTTGTGTTGTTGGTTAAATGTTAAGATGAACAACAATGTGAGGGTTTAGTTTCGTCGTTGTGAGTGTTTTATTCCCTTGATTCCTGAACGGTGGTAGATGTTTGTTATGAAATACACAGATGTGAAGTACTTCTCCCTGTATTGTGTTTGTGTAAGATGTTTTCTACCAAAATCCGTTCATGTGGCTAAAACGGTGTCGCCATAGCCACACCTGTGGCTAGTCAGCAATTTCTATTGGACAACACTGGCATAGAGCGTGGTTGAGTGGTCTGAGCCCGGTCATTGATGCTCCAGTATTGTCAGAGTGCGAACGATTTTCGTCGCTAAAAAGAACTTTCCATAGACACGGAGGGATTGGCGGCTGCTGTTGCATAAACATCACAGTCAAACAAACACACTCACACTTTATATATACACACTTGATGTTGTACAATAGTGGGGGGCATTAGTTAA
Source organism: Heptranchias perlo (assembly GCF_035084215.1). Lineage (NCBI taxonomy): Eukaryota > Metazoa > Chordata > Chondrichthyes > Hexanchiformes > Hexanchidae > Heptranchias > Heptranchias perlo. Next base: position 2,225,345 of record NC_090326.1, on the reverse strand, counting down.
GATTATTTAATTGAGGCGGCACTAGTTGGGGTTGTATGATAGAGTGGAGCAATTGTTGACGATGTATGTTAGTGAGATGGAGAATGTAACATAGGCTGCACCAGATTCCTGTTGTCATAAGCCCTGAACACTTTTAACAAAGTCCTAAAATTTTCTGTAAAATGAGAACGGATTCAATTCAGCACAAGCAAAACACATAAAAACGTATTACAGTTTTGACTATCACTCGGTATCCGTATTAGGATTTCCTGCAGTCTGAAACAGAAAATTATCGATTGATTAATGGCGATTAGAACAATTATTCATCGTTTTTTACAGAGTTTAATGAGTTTTGCGTAATTAATACGGTAAACTGTTTTGTAAAAGCTAATTCGCTGAACGGGAACGGAACCTTTACCCTGCGCTGAAAGACTTCAGCACACTTCAAACGCGGTCGCTTCTGAATTGTTCATGTAACGTCGAGCTGCCGTCGTTTAGTGGTTATTGCATTCACCAAACACGCGAAAAGTCCCCAGTTCAAAACGGGGCGGAAACATTTTCTTGGGGAACCTTGCGATACGGGGGATGCTAACTGAAGAACTGGGTTTTATTTTCATGGCAGTTGGATCTTTTCTGTTAAACCAACAATTATGATATTCGGAGAAAACTGCTGGAGACAGGCTCGATTTCAGCGCGGTGACACTGCCGGGAATTCAGAGTAGGTTTCGCCCATCAAAGCAGCATAGAACTTTTCTATACGAAGCAAAGATGGAGCAGGGCCATCGAGAGCATGAGAAAATATTAGCGGGTATCATAAAATTGTACCCAAAAATCTTTTATAAATATAAAAAGCTAAAGGAAGCGTAAAGGAATGGTAGGGCCGATTGGGGACAAAAAGGCAATCTTCTTGTGGAGGCAGAGGGCATGACAGGGATACTGAATTAATATTTTGCAGCTCTCTTCACAAAAGAAGAGGTGAAGTTAATGTTGCAGTAGAGAAGGGCGAGGAGATACATCAGATAGGATATAACAGATAGAATGGAGGTTCTAAATAGGTTGGCATCACTCAAAGTTAACAAGTCTCCCGGTCCAGAGGGATGCTAGGGTGGAGGTAACAGAAGCTCTGACCACAATCTTTCAATCGTCCTTGGATACGGGAGTGATGCCAGAGGACTGAAGGATTGCAAATCTTCCTCCCCTGTTCAAAAAATGGGAGAGAAAGAAACCTGGTAACTACAGGCTATTCAGTCCAACATGAGTGGTGGGACAACTACTAGAGACCATTGTCAAGGACAAAAATAATTCTCACTTGGAGAAACATGCGTTAATAAGGAACAGCCAGCAAGGACTTGTTAAGGGCAAATCGTGTCTGACTAACCTGATTGAGTTATTTGATGAAGTAACCAAGAGGGCCGATGAAGGTTGTGCAGTAGATCTCCAACTACACATTCGGATGACCAAAGCCATTGTCTTTGGACAGTGCACAGTGAGCTTTACTCTGTATCTTGCCCATGCCGTACTTGTCCTGGGAGCACTTAACGCGACAGATTAGAGAGAGCTCTACTCTGTAATCTAACCTGTACTATAGTTGCTCCGGGAGCGTTTGACGTGACAGTGTGGAGGGAACTTTACTCTCTATCAAACCCATGCTGTACATGCCCTGTGAGTGCTGGCGGGACATTGTAGAGAGAGCTATACTCGGAATCTAACCTGTAGTTGACCTGCATTGGGAGTGTTTGATGGGACAGTGTAGAGGGAGCTTTATTCTGTGTCAAACCCGTGCTGCACCTGTCCTGGGAGTGTTTGATGTGAGGTTTATTCTGTATCTAACCCATGCTGCCCCTCGGCGACATCATCCTAAAACACAACGTTAGGATTCACATGTAGGCTGATGGCACCCAGCTCCACCCCACCACCACCTCTCTCGATCCCACCACTGTATCCAATTTGTCGCACTGCTTGCCCGACATCCATTATTGGATGGCAGAAATGTCCTCCAACTAAATATCGGAAAGATTGATGCCATTGTCTTTGGTCCCCGCCGCAAACTGTGTTCCCTAGCCATTGACTCCGTCTCTCTCCCTGGCCACTGTCTGAGGCTGAACCAGACCATTCACAACCTTGGCGTCCTATTTTACCCTGAGATGAACCTCCAAAGACATATCTGCTCCATCACCAAGCCGCCTACTTCCACCTTTGTAACATCGCCCATATCTGCCCCTGGCTCAGCTACTGATGAAATTCTCATCCTTGCCGTTGTTATCTCTAGACTTAGCTTTTCCAAAGATCTCCTGGCCTGCTTTCCACCTGCAACCTCCAGAATCTTGAGCTATATCTTGAGGTATAGAGTATAAAAGGAAAGAGGCCTGTACAAATTATTGGTTAAGCTGAAGTTCGAATATTGTGTAAAGTTTTGGGCATCTTACACTAGGAAGGATGTCAAGGCTATGGAATGGGTGCAGAAGAGATTCATTGAGATGATACCAGGGACAAGACGCTTTCGTTATGAGGAGAGACCAGAGAAACTGCGGCTCTTTTCATGAGAACAAAGAGTAAGAGGATCTGAGTGACGTGTTCAAAATTTGATCAGGAAAATCAGGAACAACTATTTTCACTAGTCGGTGAATCAGTAACTAGAGGGAATCAAATTCAAATCATCACCAGAAGACTCAGATTTAGGGATGAAATATCGAGCACACTTTAAAAAAACGTTAGGGACACTCACTGTCCTTCCAGACTTGTGTCCTGGGGAGAAACTGATGGGTTTCTCTTATCTTTGGGTTAAATGTTCTCATCGAGGTGATGGATGCCAGTGCTGGAGAATGGGGCATTTTGAGCATCTAGTGTTTGCTTGAAACACTCTCCAGTCAGGTATAGCACAGGTTAGATACAGAGTAAATCTCCCTCTACACTGTCCCATCAAACACTCCCAAGCAGGCACAATATGGGTTAGATACAGAGTAAAGCTCCCTCTACTCTGTCCCACCAGCACTCCCAGCCTATAATGAGCAGGGCTCAGGCAGGTTGGTAGCCAGGCACTGCTTTGACATAATAAAGCGGTGTCATTCAGCTCATCTGGTCCTCTCCTTGTCCCTTTAAAGGTGGAGAGCTGGGACATCCTGTCTCCAAACAAATCCCACCTGTTTATACTGAGAATCCCAGGGGAAAGGTCAAGGTCCAGAGTGTGGAACAGAAGCAAGGGTGAAAAGAGGAGGGGAGATTGTGCACTGTAAGAGATGAGGGAGGAGTCTGCTAATTCCCAGGGAGATCAGACAAAGTGCTTTGAGTGGTGGCTCCAGCAGTGAAACTGAAACCAAACCAAAGGGAATAAATAAAAATCCAATCCAAGGGAAAAAGCAACGGGACAATGGGAAGAAACCACAAACAGCCCAAAAGTGGAACTAATCTCCCCAAACGGTGGGGGGGGGGGGGGTCTGGACAGTTAGAAACTCCTCCTGGTGATTTTGTGCCTGCAGGACTCGGTTTCTCTCCAGCGTTCAAAGGCACAGAGCGTTGGCCTCACACCTAGAGGGCAATGTGTGGGAATTCCAGGAGCAGTGAGGACACGTTAGGAAATACCCCAGAGTAGTGAATTCCCACAAGGCCCCAGCACATGCTCACTAGAAAACCACAGGGCAAGGGCAAACCCAGTGTGCCGACTGGGTTTGTCCTTGCCCTGTGGTTTTCTGTTCCCTCTGTGCCCAGCACTGGTCGCACCCCCGGCACAGGGAAATGGAATTTCAGCCTTAGTGATACAAGTTTCATTGGTTACAGACTGGAAAGAGGAATCATTCAGACTTGACACAGAGCTGTGTGATTGGTTCAGTCTGTATATGACTGACAGGTCCTTTCTAACTGAGTGGTCAGATATTCAAAATCCTGGTAACTCTATTCCGGGATGGAAAAGAGGGGAGAGTGGTGCTGAAATCCAAGAGTCTCCTTGGAGATTCTCTGAGGGAAGGAAACGGTCACATTGAAACTCCTGAAAGAGAAAAATCAGTTAGAAATTTCCAACAAGCAGTTTTTGACCAATATCGACTCCCACAGGGGTGGGGAATTCTATAAGGAAGGGACTTGTCAGGATTTGAAATTTATTGATAAAAGATTCGAGGGTTCTTAGAGTTAGGGTCTTTCTTTATTTTGTCCCCTCAAGAAGTTAGATACCAGACTTTCTCCTGTAAACATCGAACTGGATTATTGGGCCAGGATGTGTTCACTTGTTCATCTTTTGTTAAATACATTTGCTGAGTGGATTTAAATTTAAGACGAGATTTGCAGGCCTGATGCTCTATTCACACAGCGAAGGTGAGAGAGATGCTGTGGGACACAGGCTAAATCCAGTAGGTGAAAGTGGGTTTTGTGTTTAGTGATCCCGGGCATGTTACTGATACCGTCCCTGGGTCCGAAGGCCAGGAGAGGCAGTCTGGAAAGTATGGGGAGCTGGGACTTGCCCATGAGAGTAACTGAAGGTATGAGAACCGAGATAGTCTAGAGCAATAATCAGGTGTCATCCGTGGCTCAGTGGTGGTACTCTCATCTCTGTATCAGAAGGCTGTGGGTTGAAGTCTTACTCCAGGGACCTGAACACATGATCTAGGCTGACATTCCAGTACAGTAGGGAGGGAGAGCTGCGCTGTCAGAGATGACACTCTTGGATGAGATGTTAAACCGAGGCCCTGTCTGCCCTCTCAGGTGGACGTAAAAGTTCTCTTGATGCTATTTCGAAGAGCAGGGGAGTTCTCCCTCGTGTCCTGGCCAATATTTATCCCTCAACCAACATCAGTAAAACAGATTATCTGGTCATTGTGACATTGCTGTTTGTGGGATCTTGCTGTGCACAAATTGGCTGCTGCATTTCTTATATTACAACAGTGACTGCACTTCAAAAGTACTTCATTGGCTGCAAAGCGCTTTGAGACATCCTACAATGCGTTTTAGAGTACGATTCAGGAAGAACTCCTCGTAATCTTGAAGTGACTATGTTTTTATACCCTGGAGATTACTCCTGTATTGGCAGGTGTGCAATCAGTGGTTGCAATGCCTTTCCTCTCTTCAATTACATCAACCATCTTATTTCAAATTGGTTAATAGCAGTATACTGCTATTATAATAATAAAGAAATGCAAGCCTTTCTTTAACAAAAGGGAAATTGGGAACAGGACATCAATTTGTCTCCTCTTATCTTGGAGACATCAAGGACTCGACACACTGTGTGTTTGAAACAAAGCTGATTTATTTGACATATATGCAGAATATTCAACTCCAGTCCAGTTATAGGGATTATTAACATCAGCAGAAACAAACCCCAACTGTCAGAATGAACATGGTTCAGTCCTGGATGTGATTAACAGCAGCAATTACAGCAGAAACCAGTCAGTTGTGAACTCGCTGGTGGGTCAGCAGGTTGGATGACTGAGTGAATCCCTTCCCACACACAGAGCAGGTGAAGGGTCTCTCCCCAGTGTGAGTGCGTTGGTGTTTCACCAGATCATTTCTACTTTTAAAGCTCTTCTCACAGTCAGAACATTTAAAAGGGCTCTTATTGGCGTGAACAAGTTGGTGTGTGGTGAGGTGGGATGACCAAGTGAATCCCTTCCCACACACGGAGCAGGTGAACGGCCTCTCTCCAGTGTGAATGGCCTGGTGTCTCAGCAGGTGGGATGAACGAATGAATCCCTTCCCACAAACGGAGCAAATGAACGGTTTCTCTCCAGTATGAACATACTTGTGCTCACTCAGGTGGGAAGAACAAGTGAATCCCTTCCCACACAGGGAGCATGTGTATGGTCTCTCTCCAGTATGAACACGCTTGTGTTCAGTTAGGTGAGAAGAACAAGTGAATCCCTTCCCACACACAGTGCAGGTGAACGGTCTCTCCCCAGTGTGGACACGTTTGTGTTCAATGAGGTTTGATGACTGCCTGAACTTCTTCCCGCAGTGAGAGCAACTGAACGGTCGCTCTCCAGTGTGAAGTCGCTGGTGTGTTTGGAGGCCAAATGATTGAGCGAATCCCTTCCCACACACGGAGCAGGTGAACGGCCTCTCCCCAGTGTGAACTCGCTGGTGTTTCAATAGGCTGGATGACTGAGTGAATCCCTTCCCACACACGGAGCAATTGAATGGCCTCTCCCCAGTGTGTCGGCGCCGATGAGTTTCCAGATGGGATGGGGAACTGAATCCCTTCCCACAGTCCCCACATTTCCACGGTTTCTCCGTGGTCCGGGTGTCCTTGTGTCTCTCCAGGTTGGACGATCAGTTGAAGCCTCGTCCACACACACAACACGTGTACGGTTTCTCCCCGCTGTGAATGGTACGATGTTTTTTCAGGCTGTGTAACCGGTTGAAGCTCTTTCCACAGTCAGTGCACTGGAACACTCTCACTCGGGGGGGTGTCTCGGTGCTTTTCCAGTCACACTGATGTTTGAAATCTTTTCCCACAGACAGAACAGACAAACATTTCTCCTTCCACATTCAAAGACCGATGATATTCAGGTCCTGATGAATCGAGTGACTGTCAGGTCTTGACGCGATGTTTGGTTTGAGTTTCCTGTCTGCAAATCCTCCCCTTCTAATACCCTGTAAAAGGAGTTTACAGAAGGTCATCACTGTAAGTACAGGATCGAAATTCAGTACATTCTTTGCTGCTGGTTCCTGTCCCAGGAGGGCTGTGCATGTGCCCTGCTGCACATTGACCATCCCCTCTCCTCCTCCTCCCTCTATAAAGATGGCAGCCGTTGACCTGGGCCTGTCACTGGGAGATTGACCCTCTGCGCTTTTCCAGTCACACTGATGTGATCTGGTGAAACACATCAGTGTGACTGGAAAAGCGCCGAGACACACACCCCCAAGTGAGAGTGTTCCAGTGCACTGACTGTGGAAAGAGCTTTAACCAGTTACACAGCCTGAGAAAACATCGCACCATTCACAGCGGGGAGAAACCGTACACGTGTGCTGTGCGTGGACGAGGTTTCAACTGATCGTCCAACCTGGAGAGACACAAGGACACCCGGACCACAGAGAAACCATGCAAATGTGGGGACTGTGGGAAGGGATTCAGCTCCGCCCCGCCAGCTGCAAATGCGGGATCTGAAGCTTCTTCTCCAGTGCTTGGGGCCGACACCAGGGGCTCAATTTTAAAAGCAAAGTCCTGGTGCGTTGGGGCAAAGAAAATCGTGTTTCTTTGCAGCGGGCAGAAATCCTGGCTCCAACACGCTGAAGAACGTGCATGACCCAGAGTCATATGGGTGCGGCACCGTTCCCAAACCCGCAAGTATTTAAACCGGGACTGTATTTAAAACACTAAATCACCCAGTTGAAGCAGTTTAAAAATGAATAAATGCAATTTACAATGAAGGCAAGCAATTTCAACGCTGCCTCAACGTGTTTCCCGTGCTGTGTGAAACACACCATGGTGAAGGAGTCGTGTTTCAGCCAGCAGCCATTTGGACAATTAAATCCCTGTTTGACAGATGGGGATAAAAGGTGAGTTATTGCAGCATGGCACTCAGTTCTCTCAGGTAAACTTTTGGCTGGGAGATCTTTGTGTCTCGACTGAAAATTCTTGGTTTACATTCAGAATTGTTCTGTTTACACATATTTACCAACTTTTCGGACCCCCTCAAACTGACACCATCAGGATGGGGGGTGCGACGGCTGCATTAGCCACTACATCCGAGGACGAGGAACATCACCATCCTCGCCAGACACAGCGTCCGCCTCCGGCACATGGCGCTCCACAGCACAGTGCTGCGCCACACGCACCTGCACAACAGCACATAAGGGAACAACAGAGGGACCGTCGTCACAGGAGGCACTACCCTCGTGAGAAGGTCTACAGACCGAGGCTCAGCTTCCTGGCCCTCTCTAAGGAGCAGTACATACCGAAGCTCAGAGTGAGTCGCCAGGTGGTCGCAGACTTCTGCAGCCTCCTTCATGCCGAGCTGCTCCCAGCTGGGCCTGGCAGCACCTCACTACCCGTCACCACTGCCCTCAACTTGTTCACTTCCGGTGATATCGCTGGGGTCTCTCAATCGTCTGCACACAAGTGCTTATCTCGCAGGGTTTCGCAATACGTTAGCTTCCTCGTGGACCACCTCAGCCAGATGGAGAGGGCGGTGGGATTCCACTCTGTGGCTGGCTTCCCACGTGGACAGGGTGCAATCGATTGCACACATGTCGTAATCCGAGCACCTCCACATGAGCCAGGACTGTTCATCAACAGGAAGGGATATTACTCCATCAACGCTCAGCTCGTTTTTAACCACCACAAGAGATTTCTTCACCTGTGCCCCAGATTCCCTGGCAGCTGCCACGATTCATTCATTCTGAGGGAATCCAACATCCCGAGCCTCTTCCACACACCAAACACCCTTAAGGGCTGGCTCCTCGGGGGCAAGGGATCAGCCCCTGCACACGTGGCTCATGACACCTATGAGGAACCCATCAGTGTCAATATAACGACAGCTACATTGCCACCAGGTCGATAATTGAACATACTTTAGAGCTGCTGAAATTGCGATTTCACTGCCTTGATCGTTCTGGAGAGCGCTTCAATACGCACCAGCAAGAGTGGGTCGCATTATAGACCTGCACAACATGGCGCAACAGAGAGGGGTACCGTTTAAGGAGGCCCCATGCCCTCATCCACTATCCACATCTGTCATCCATATTGAAGAGGAGCAGCAGGAGGAGGAGGAGGAACCCATGGGCAGAGCAACGGCTCACCTGGCTGCTTGTGAGGCCAGTGGGTCACTCATATGTGAACAGGTCTTGTAAGATCAGAAAGTGAGAAGAGTCCAGTCCTTATACCACCTAGAAAGACCAAAGCCAACACCACACCCTCACCCACTGCACAAAACAGTCCTGCAACTACACATACACCTACTGTAAACTGACCCACTGGGTGGCATCAAGTGTCGCTGCTCATGATGAAGTACATGAAAGGGCACTATCACAAAAGCCAGTCAAGAATGGGCAAGACGTGGCAATAGTGGTGAGAATCATAATATTTAATGTGACTTTAACTAAAAACAAATATAAACAAAAAACATGACAGTCTGTCAGACACCCTTGTCCATCCCCTTTGTGATCACAAATCCTTAGCCTTTCTCCTCCTACCGCTTCTACGGGGTGCTTCCCCTGTGGCTGCAGCAGAGGTTGTGGCAGGTTGCTCATTTCCATGGCCAGGCTGCTTCGATGCTTTCGGCCCATGCCCTCTGGGTTTTGGAGTCCGTGAGGGCCCCTCCAAAGACTGCTCCACCTGCACCTGTGCAGGGGCAGACTCAGCCACCTGGAGAGGGGGCAGCATTGCGGGTACTGGTTGAGAGGGGGGCAACAGGTGAGAAATGGGAATGCTTTGAGTGGCATCTCCACTTCCATTTCCCCTTTCACCATCATCCCTCTCCTGGGCCAGGCCCACATCACTCCTACCACCCTGCTGGAGAACAGTTTGGAGGACATGTGTGAAGCTTTGGAAGCCCAGATGCAAAGTTTCTGTCTGCCTGTTTAAGGCGGCAGAATGTTATTCACTGTGAGTCCGAGCAGCCATTGTCAGGGTCTGAATCGAGTCATTTGTGACCCATGCTTGAAGCTCCAGGGAGGCTAGCATTCTCTCTATTGCAGACATTCCCACATTTACTTGCGACATTATCTCAGATATTTCAGCAGTTACCCGTGACACTATCTCAGACAGTTGCTCACGTCCCTGTGACACTATCTGAGAGATTCCCTCCCCTACATGTGCCACCGTTCCACCAATTCAGGAGTTAGACTCCTCTATCCTCTGCACTATTGTGGAGAGTGCGCGTGGCACCTGTTCCAGTAAGTTGCAAATGTGTTGCTGTCCCTCGATCATTCTCCTTTTAAAGGATGGCCCCCGGGGTTCAGCATCTGTGTCCAGCTGAGCAGAGCCTGGAGAGGAGAGCGTCCACCAGGACTTTCCACAGCTGCCCCTGGCCACCAGTGTCTGCTCGTGCTCACATGTGAGTGGTGACTCACCAGGTGCCAACCCAACTAACTGAGGAAAAGGACCCACTGAGGTGTGAGTATCTGCGCTGGTGGATGGCTCGCTAAGATGTGACAGTGCGCCCTCAGAGTCCAGGAACTCCTCTGAGGAAATCACCCTCTGCCGTCACTGCGGTCGTTGAAGTGCCTGTAAGAGAACAGAAGGCAATATTAAGCATCATCACAAATGTGTCATGTTGTGATGAGCATACTGAGGTGTTCAACATGGCAAGCATTGTTAACATCAATTCATATTGTGTGTTATGAATATTAAAGTTGTGTCACCAGACGTTTGTGGGGTGCCAGTCTCGACGTCCCGATGGACAGGCACTCAAGGGTGCGGCTGATCTGCCGGGCCTCCTCCTCCGCGTCTGTGAAGACGACTATCTGTTGTGGCCGGCCTCCAGTCCTCACCCTCTCGCATACATTTTGCACTCTCTTCTCCTAGAAGGGGAGAAAATACAGACGTGTGAGTGAGTGATGGTGATGTGGTCAGCCGATGAATGCATTGGTTTGGGTGACGCTGCCTGTGAAAGAGGTGCAGCAGTGGTGAGTATGAGATAGAGCCATGACATTGGATCAGGATTGGGGTGAGTGGTAGTGGTGGAGTCACAAATGGGGAGATGAGGAAGTGCACAGGAAGTGCAGGTAAGTTGAGGATGAGGCTTAAGTGGGTGTGAGGAGTGATGTGATGGAGTAGTCTTGGCATTGCAGAATGAGTTAGGGGTGGGGATGTTGATGCGCGACACGGAATGTAGGAGAATCAGTTAGTGTACTCACTTTTGCTGACCTAGTTAAGACATTGAAGAGCTTTCTGCACTGGATCCAGGTGCAGGAGATGTTGCTGCATCTGGTGACCTCCTCTGCCACCTCAAGCCAGGCCTTATTGGTGGCAGAGGCAGGGCACTTACTCCTGTTTGTCGGGTGAAATAGATCCCCCCTCCTCCTCACCCCGGCCAGTAGCAGCTGAAGTGAGGCATCACTGAAACTTGGAGCAGCCTTGCCCCTGTGCTGCTCCATTCATTTCCTGGCTCTTTGCTCCAGCAAAATCCACTGGAGCAATGGCCCTTTAAATCCAGACCCTCCAGCTGACAGCCTGTCATGTGGGTGCGCAGTTTGCCCGCTGCGCAGCTTTCGGAAGGCTGCGCAGCGGCCAATTAAGCCACGATAGCATGGGGAAAGGTAAGTTTATTTTAGTCGGGTTAATTGACTTTGAGAAGGTGCTGGTGAGCCGCCTTCTTGAACCGCTGCAGTCCGTGTGCTGAAGGTTCTCCCACAGTGCCGTTAGGTAGGGAGTTCCAGGCTTTTGAACCAGCAATGATGAAGGAACGGTGTCATATTTCCAAGTTGGGATGTTGTGTGACCTGGAGGGAAAACGTGCAGGTGGTGTTGTTCCCAAGTGCCTGCTGCCCTTGTCCTTCTAGGTGGTAGAGGTCGTGGGTTTGGAAGGTGCTGTCAAAGAAGCCTTGGCAAGTTGCTGCACTGCATCCTGTAGATGGTACGCACTGCAGCCACGGTGCGGTGGTGGTGAAGGGAGTGAATGTTTAGGGTGGTGGATGCGGTACCAATCAAGCGGGTTCTTTGTCCTGGATGGTGTTGGGCTTTTTGAGTGTTGTTGGAGCTGCACTCATCCAGGCAAGTGGAGAGTATTCCATCACACTCCTGACTTGTGCCTTATAGATGGTGGAAAGGCTTTGGAGAGTCAGGAGGTGAGTCACTCACTGCAGAATACCCAGTCTCTGACCTGCTCTTGTAGCCACAGTATTTATGTGGCTGGTCCAGTTAAGTTTCTGGTTAATGGTGACCCCCAGGATGTTGATGGTGGGGGATTTGGCGATGGTAATGTCGCTGAATGTCAAGGGGAGGTGGTTAGACTCTCTCTTGTTGGAGATGGTCATTGCCTGGCACTTATCTGGCACGAATGTTACTTGCCAATTATCAGCCCAAGCCTGGATATTGTCCAGGTCTTGCTGCATGTGGGCACGGACTGCTTCATTATTTAAGGGGTTGCGAATGGAAATGAACACTGTGCAATCATCAGTGAACATCCCCATTTCTGACATTATGATGGAGGGAAGCTCATTGATGAAGCAGCTGAAGATGGTTGTGCCAAGGACACTGCCCTGAGGAACTTCTCCAGCAATGTCCTGGGGCTGAGATGATTGGCCTCCAACAACCACTACCATCTTCCTTTGTGCTAGGTATGACTCCAGCCACTGGAGAGTTTTCCCCGATTCCCATTGACTTCAATTTTATTAGGGCTCCTTGGTGCCACACTCGGTCAAATGCTGCCTTGATGTCAAAGGCAGTCACTCTCCCCTCACATCTGGAATTCAGCTTTTTTGTCCATGTTTGGACAAGGCTGTAATGAGTTCTGGAGCCGAGTGAATCTGGCAGAACCCAAAGTGAGCAGGTTATTGGTTAGTAAGTGCTGCTTTATAGCACTGTTGACGACACCTTCCATCACTTTGCTGATGATTGAGAGTAGACTGATGGGGGCGTAATTGGTCGAATTGGATTTGTCCTGCTATTTGTGGACAGGACATACCTGGGCAATTTTCCACATTGTCGGGTAGATGCCAGTGTTGTAGCTGTACTGGAACAGTTTGGCTAGAGGCGCGGCTAGTTCTGGAGCACAAGTCTTCAGCACTACAGCCGGGGTGTTGTCGGGGCCCATAGCCTTTGTTGTATCCACTGCACTCAGCCGTTTCTTGGTATCATGTGGAGTGAATCGAATTGGCTGAAGACTGTCTTCTCTGATAGTGGGGATACTGGGAGAAGGCCGAGATGGATCATCCACTCGGCACTTGTGGCTGAAGATGGTTGCAAATGCTTCAGCTTGTCTTTTCCACTCACATGCTGGACTCTACAACCATTGAGGATGAGGATGTTCACACAGCCTCCTCCTCCTGTTCGTTGTTTAATTATCTACTACCATTCACGATTGGATGTGGCAGGACTGCAGAGCTTAGATCTGATCCGTTGGTTGTGGAATCGCTTAGTTCTGTTTATAGCATGTTGCTTCCGCTGTTTAGCATGCATGTAGTCCTGAGTTGTAGCTTCACCAGGTTGGCACCTCATTTTTAGGTACTCCTGGTGCTGCTCTTGGCATGTGCTTCTACACACCTCATTGAACCAGGGTTGATCCCCTGGCTTGTTGGTCAGGGTAGAATGAGGAATATGCCGGGCCATGAGGTTACAGATTGTGCTGGAATACAATTCTGCTGCTGCTGATGGCCCACAGCACTTCGTGGATGCCCAGTTTTGAGCTGCAAGATCTGTTCTGAATCTATCCCATTTAGCACGGTGGTTGTGCAACACAACACATTGGATGGTGTCCTCAGTGCGAAGACGGGACTTCTTCTCCCCAAGGACTGTTCGGTGGTCACTCCTACCAATACTGTCATGGACAGACGCATCTGCAACAGGTAGATTGGTAAGGACGAGATCAAGTCGGTTTTTCCCTCGTGTTGGTTCGCTCACCACCTGCTGCAGGCCCAATCTTGCAGACATATCCTTCAGGACTCGGCCAACTCGGTCAGTAGCGGTGCTACCGAGCCACTCTAGATGATGGACATTGAAGACCCCCACCCAGTGTGGTGCTCAACATGGAGGAGGACTGATTCATCAGCTGAGGGAGGGCGGTAGGTGGTAATCAGCAGGAGGTTTTCTTGCCCAAGTTTGACCTGATGCCATGAGATTTCATGGGGTCTGCAGTCAATGTTGAGGACTTCCATGGCCACTCCCACCTGACTGTATATCACTGTACTGCCACCTCTGGTCGGTCTGTCCTACCGGGTGGGACAGGACATACCCAGGGCTGGTGATGGAAATATCTGGGACATTGGCTGAAAGGTATGATTCTGTGAGTGTAGGATGTGAGGCTGTTGCTTAGCTAGTCTGTGGGACAGCTCTCCCAATTTTCGCACAAGTCCCCAGATGTTAGTGAGGAGGACTTAGCAGGGTCGACTGGGCTTGGTTTGCCTTTGTCATGTGCAGTGCCGAGTGGTCCAATGCCTGACAGTTTTATTCTTATTATGACCGTTTATAGCGAGATTGTACATTTCAGAGGGCGATTAAGAATCAACCACATTGCTGTGTGCCTAGAGTCAGATATAGGCCAGACCGGTAAGGGCGGCAGGTTTCCTTCCCTAAAGGAAGGACATCAGTGAACCAGATGGGTTTTTACGACAATACGGTGGTTTCATGGTTGTGTTTTTTTATTCCAGATTTTATTTAATTAATTGAATTTAAATTCCCCAGCTGCTGTGGGGGGATTTGAACTCATGACTCTGGATTACTAGTCCAGTAACATAATCATTATGCTACCGTATCCAGTTCCACACACACTCGTTTTCCTCGCTCTCCTCCCCTGAAGGTGCTGACTTTGGCTGGGATCAGTTATGCACTCACTGTTTCCCCTCCATTTCTCACCCTCCCCTGAGGTTGCTGACCCTGGATAGTTTTAGTTCTACACTCACTGCTTCCCCTCTCTCTCGTCCCCCTGAAGGTGCTGACTCTGACTGGGTTCAGTTCCACACTCACTGGTTCCCCTCACTCTCCTCCCCTGAAGGTGCTGACTCTGACTGGGTTCAGTGCTACACTCACTGCTTCCCCTCTCTCTCATCCCCTGAATATGCTGACTCTGGATAGGTTCAGTTACATACTCACTGTTTCCCTTCCACCTCTCTCCCTCCCCTGAAGGTACTGACCCTGGATGGTATTAGTTCTACACTCAGTGCTTCCCCACGCTCTCCTCCCCTGAAGTTGTTGTCTCTGACTGGCTTCAGTCCCACACTTGCTGGTTCCACTCTCCAATCTCCCCCAACGGTGCTGACTCTGGCTGGTTCAGTTCAACACTCACTGGTTCCCCTCTCTCTCCTCCCCTCAAGGTGCTGACACTGGCTAAGTTCAGTTCCAAACTCACTGGTTCCCTCTCTCTCCTCCCCTGAAGGTGCTGACTCTGACTGGGTTCAGTTCTACACTCACTGGTTCCCCTCTCTCTACCCCTGAAGGCACTGACTATGACTGGGTTCAGTTCTACACTCACTGGTTCCCCTCTCTCTTCCCCTGAAGGTGCTGACTCTGACTGGGTTCAGTTCGACACTCACTGGTCCCCCTCTCTCTCCTCCTCTGAAGGTGCTGACTCTGGATGGGTTCAGTTCTACAATCACTGCTTCCCCTCTCTCTCAGCCTTCTGAGGGTGCTGAATCTGACTGGGTTCAGTTCTACTCTCATTGCTTCATAGGAACATAGGAACAGGGGTATGCCATTCAGCCCATCGAGCCCGCTCCGCCATTTGATAAGATCATGGCTGATCTATGATCTAACTCCATAAACCTGCCTTTGACCCAGATCCCTTAATAGCTTTGGTTGGCAAAAAGCTATCTATCTCAGATTTTAAATTAACAATTGAGCTAGCATCAATTGCCGTTTGCGGCAGAGAGTTCCAAACTTCTACAACCCTTTGTGTGTAGAAGTGTTTTCTAATCTCACTCCTGAAAGGTCTGGCTCTAATTTTTAGACTGTGCCCCCTACTCCTAGAATCCCCAACCAGCGGAAATAGTTTCACTCTATCCACCCGATCTGTTCTCCTAAATATCTTATAAACTTCGGTCAGATCACCCCTTAACCTTCGAAACTCCAGAGAATACAACCCCAATTTGTGTAATCTCTCCTCGTAACTTAACCCTTGAAGTCCGGGTATCATTCTAGTAAACCTACGCTGCACTCCCTCCAAGGCCAATATGTCCTTCCGAAGGTGCGGTGCCCAGAACTGCTCACAGTACTCCAGGTGCGGTCTAACCAGGGTTTTGTATAGCTAAAGCATAACTTCTTCCCCCATGTACTCTAGTCCTCTCGATATATATTGATGAAGCAGCTGAAGATGGTTGGGCAGTGTCCTAGGCCCAACCATCTTCAGCTGCTTCATCAATGACCTTCCCTCCATCATAAGGTCAGAAATGGGGATGTTCGCTGATGACTGCACAGTGTTCAGTTCCATTCGCAACCCCTCAGATAATGAAGCAGTCCGAGCCTGCATGCAGCAAGACCTGGACAACATCCAGGCTTGGGCTCATAAGTGGCAAGTAACATTCGCGCCAGATAAGTGCCAGGCAATGACCATCTCCAACAAGAGAGAGTCTAACCACCTCCCCTTGACATTCAACGGCATTAAATCGCCGAATCCCCCACCATCAACATCCTGGGGGTCACCATTGACCAGAAACTGAACTGGACCAGCCATATAAATACTGTGGCTACGAGAGCAGGTCAGAGGCTGGGTATTCTGCGGCGAGTGACTCACCTCCTGTCTCCCCAAAGCCTTTCCACCATCTACAAGGCACAAGTCAGGAGTGTGATGGAATACTCTCCACTTGCCGGGATGAGTGCAGCTCCAACAACACTCAAGAAGCTTGACACCATCCAAGATAAAGCAGCCCGCTTGATTGGCACCCCATCCACCACCCTAAACATTCACTCCCTTCACCACCGGCGCACTGTGGCTGCAGTGTGCACCATCCACAGGATGCACTGCAGCAACTCGCCAAGGCTTCTTCGACAGCACCTCCCAAACCCGCGACCTCTACCACCTCGAAGGACAAGGGCAGCAGGCGCATGGGAACAACACCACCTGCACGTTCCCCTCCAAGTCACACACCATCCCGACTTGGAAATATATCGCCGTTCCTTCATTGTCGCTGGGTCAAAATCCTGGAACTCCCTTCCTAACAGCACTGTGGGAGAACCGTCACCACACGGACTGCAGCGGTTCAAGAAGGCGGCTCACCACCACCTTCTCGAGGGCAATTAGGGATGGGCAATAAATGCCGGCCTTGCCAGCGACGCCCACATCCCGTGAACGAATATAAAATAAATAAAAAAAATATAGGCCAGCATTCCATTAGCCTTATTGATTATTCTCTGCAACTGTTCATGACACTCCAATGATCTATGTACCTGAATCCCGAAGTCCCTTTAGACATCCACTGTTTATAACTTTTTACCATTTAGAGAGTACCCTGTTCTATCCTTTTTTGGTCCAAAGTGGATGACCTCACATTTACCTACACCAAATTCCATTTGCCACAGTTTTGCCCACTCAGAGGCTTCCCCTCCGTCTCCTCCACTGAAGTTGCGGTCTCTGACTGGGTTCAGCTCTACACTCAATGGTTCCCCTCTCTCTCCTCGTTCGAAGGTGCTGAATGTGGTTGGGTTCAGTTCTACACTCACTGCTTCCCCTCTCTTTCGTCCCCCTGAATGTGCTGACTCTGCCTGGGTTCAGTTCTACGCTCGCTGGTTCCCCTCTCTATCCTCGCCCGAAGGTGCTGAAGGTGATTGGGTTCAGTTCTGGACTCATTGGTTCCGCTCTCTCCTCCCCTGAAGGTGTTAACTCTGGCAGGGTTCAGTTCTACACTCACTGGATCCGCTCTCCTCCGCTGAAGGTACTGACTCTGGCTGGGTTCAGTTCTACACTCACTGGTTCCCTTATCGCTCCTCCCCTGAACATGCTGATTCTGTCTGGATTCAGCTCTACACTCACTGGTTCCTCCCTCTCTCTTCCCCCGAAAATGCTGACTCTGAGTGGGTTCTGTTCTATACTCACTGTTTGCGCTCTCTCATCCCCTGAAGTTGCTGATTCTGACTGAGCACAGTTCGACATTCTCTAATTCCCTCTCTCCCCTCCCCTGAAGGTGCTGACTCTGGCTGGGTTCAGTTCTACACTCACTGGTTCCCCTCTCTCTCGTCCCCCTGAACGTGCTGACTCTGACTGGCTTCAGTTCTACACTCACTGGTTCTGCTCTATCCTCCTCTGAAGGAGCTGCCTCTGGCTGGGTTCAGTTCTACACTCACTGGTTCCCCTCTCTCATCCTCTGAAATTGCTGATTCTGACTGATCGCAGTTCTACACTCTCTGATTCCCCTCTTTCCTCCCCTGAAGGTGCTGACTCTGGCTGGGTTCAGTTCTACACTCACTGGTTCCTCTCTCTAATCCCCCCTGAAGTTGGTGACCCTGGATGGTTTCAGTTCGACACTCACTGCTTCCCCTCTCTCTCGTCCCCCTGAAGATGCTGTCTCTGACTTGGTTCAGATCTACACTCACTGGTTCCCCTCTCTCCTCCCCTGATGGTGCTGCCTCTGGCTGGGTTCAGTGCTACACTCACTGGTTCCCCTCTCTCCTCCTCTGAAGGTGCTGACTCCGACTGGGTTCAGTTCTACACTCACTGGTTGCCCTCTGACCTCCGCTGAAGGTACTGACTCTGGCTGGGTTCAGTTCTACATTCACTGGTTCCCTTATCGCTCCTCCCCTGAACGTGCTGATTCTGTCTGGATTCAGCTCTACACTCACTGGTTCCTCCCTCTCTCTTCCCCTGAAAATGCTGACTCAGGCTCGGTTCAGTTCTAGACTCAATGGTTCCCCTCTCTCTCATCAGCTGAAGGTGCTAACTGTGGTTGGGTTCATTTCTACGCTAACTGGTTCCCCTCTCCTCGTCCTCTGAAATAGCTGACTGTGGTTGGGTTCAGTTCTACATTCACTTGTTCCGCTGTCTTCGACTGAAAGTGCTGACTCTGGCTGGGTTAAGTTCTATGCTCTCTGAAGGTGCTGTCTCTGATTGGGTGCAGTCCCACACTCGCTGGTTCCGCTCTCCACCTCCCCTGAAGATGCTGACTCTGACTGCGTTCAGTTCTACATTCACTGGCTCTCCCTCCTTGCTCCCCTGAAGGTGCTGACTCTGGCTGGGTTCAGTTCGACACTCACATGTTCCCCTCTTCTTCCTCCCCTGAAGGTGCTGACTCGAGCTGGGTTCAGTTCTACACTCACTGGTTCCCCTCTTCTTCCTCCCCTGAAGGTGCTGACTCTGGCTGGGTTTGGTTCTACATTCAAAGACTCTCCCTGACAGATCCACATTTTTTCCTTCATTTACAGAAGCTCGCCGACCAATCACAATTTCTCCTTCATTTACAGGCAGTCACTGACCAATCACCTTTTCTCTTTCATTTACATACATTACCTCACTGGTCACTATTTCTGCTTTGTTTACAGACGCTCCCTGACCTGTTACCATTTCTCCTTCATCTATAGATGCTCACCGACCAGCCACCACTTCTCCTTCGTTTACAGACGCTCCCTGACCTGTCAACATTTCTCCTTCATTCACAGTCGCTCCCTGACCGATCACCACTTCTCCTTCGTTTACAGACGCTCCCTGACGGATCACCACTTCTCCTTCGTTTACAGACGCTCCCTGACGGATCACCACTTCTCCTTCATTCACAGTCGCTCCCTGACCGATCACCACTTCTCCTTCATTTACAGACGCTCCCTGACCGATCACCACTTCTCCTTCATTCACAGTCGCTCCCTGACCGATCACCACTTCTCCTTCGTTTACAGACGCTCCCTGACGGATCACCACTTCTCCTTCATTCACAGTCGCTCCCTGACCGATCACCACTTCTCCTTCGTTTACAGACGCTCCCTGACCGATCACCACTTCTCCTTCATTCACAGTCGCTCCCTGACCGATCACCACTTCTCCTTCGTTTACAGACGCTCCCTGACCGATCACCACTTCTCCTTCGTTTACAGACGCTCCCTGACCGATCACCACTTCTCCTTCATTCACAGTCGCTCCCTGACCGATCACCACTTCTCCTTCGTTTACAGACGCTCCCTGACCGATCACCACTTCTCCTTCATTCACAGTCGCTCCCTGACTGATCACCACTTCACCTTTGTTTACAGACGCTCCCTGACCGATCACCACTTCTCCTTCGTTTACAGACGCTCCCTGACCGATCACCACTTCTCCTTCGTTTACAGATGCTCCCTGACGGATCACCACTTCTCCTTCATTCACAGTCGCTCCCTGACCGATCACCACTTCTCCTTCATTCACAGTCGCTCCCTGACTGATCAACACTTCACCTTTGTTTACAGACGCTCCCTGACCGATCACCACTTCTCCTTCGTTTACAGACGCTCCCTGACGGATCACCACTTCTCCTTCGTTTACAGACGCTCCCTGACGGATCACCACTTCTCCTTCGTTTACAGACGCTCCCTGACCGATCACCACTTCTCCTTCGTTTACAGACGCTCCCTGACCGATCACCACTTCTCCTTCATTCACAGTCGCTCCCTGACGGATCACCACTTCTCCTTCGTTTACAGACGCTCCCTGACCGATCACCACTTCTCCTTCATTCACAGTCGCTCCCTGACGGATCACCACTTCTCCTTCATTCACAGACGCTCCCTGACCGATCACCACTTCTCCTTCATTCACAGACGCTCCCTGACCGATCACCACTTCTCCTTCATTCACAGACGCTCCCTGACCGATCACCACTTCTCCTTCATTCACAGACGCTCCCTGACCGATCACCACTTCTCCTTCATTCACAGACGCTCCCTGACCGATCACCACTTCTCCTTCATTCGCAGTCGCTCCCTGACGGATCACCACTTCTCCTTCATTCACAGTCGCTCCCTGACGGATCACCACTTCTCCTTCATTCACAGACGCTCCCTGACCGATCACCACTTCTCCTTCATTCACAGACGCTCCCTGACCGATCACCACTTCTCCTTCATTCACAGACGCTCCCTGACCGATCACCACTTCTCCTTCATTCGCAGTCGCTCCCTGACGGATCACCACTTCTCCTTCATTCACAGACGCTCCCTGACCGCTCACCACTTCTCCTTCATTCACAGACGCTCCCTGACCGATCACCACTTCTCCTTCATTCACAGACGCTCCCTGACCGACCACCACTTCTCCTTCATTCACAGTCGCTCCCTGACGGATCACCACTTCTCCTTCATTCACAGACGCTCCCTGACCGATCACCACTTCTCCTTCATTCACAGACGCTCCCTGACCGATCAACACTTCTCCTTCATTCACAGACGCTCCCTGACCGATCACCACTTCTCCTTCATTCACAGACGCTCCCTGACCGATCACCACTTCTCCTTCGTTTACAGACGCTCCCTGACCGATCACCACTTCTCCTTCATTCACAGACGCTCCCTGACCGATCACCACTTCTCCTTCATTCACAGACGCTCCCTGACCGATCACCACTTCTCCTTCATTCACAGACGCTCCCTGACCGATCACCACTTCTCCTTCATTCACAGACGCTCCCTGACCGATCACCACTTCTCATTCATTCACAGACGCTCCCTGACCGATCACCACTTCTCCTTCATTCACAGACGCTCCCTGATTCCCTGAGGGTCCAGTTTACACGGCGCATGCGCGGGAAAGCTGGCCTTTTTGTTCGGCCGGAGCGAAAGGGGAGAAGCCGGAAACCGGCGCGTGGGGATAATGTTCACTGTTTTATATTGGGGTCTGGGGCCGGACTCGGTCTTTGTAAAGCCTGAGCCCGGTCCCCCCGGGGTTTTTTTAACCTGTTGACTCCAAACCTCTTACCTGAAGCGGCCGCACTTCCTCCCTCAACCTCCAGTGGACGCGCATGCTCAATACACACTGCTCAACCATGAGCCTCTCCTTCGCCTGCGCACTGGGCTCCGCTGATTCAGATAGGGCACATTCTGGACCGCGCTGTATGCTGGTTGATGCAATCGCCATTGATCGTCTTAATATCTGGTCTACCACCAAAGAGATTGGAAACAGGGAGAACGCGTTTGGATCGAGGATAATGAAATAAACTTAAGCCCCGCCGCTTGGTGCCATTAAAACCGACACAAACACTCATCCACGACGCGCCCCCACTTTGGTGAACTCCGGAAAATAATTTTATTATTTTTTCTATTATCTTTTATTTCGTTTTATTGTTTTAACTGACGGAATCAATTAATGTTTATTTTCCAACTCCACCTCAGGACCGTCAGTCTCACCATTAACCCCGCCCTGGTGATTAGGGAGTGTTCCGGACCAATAGGTGGATGTGAGGGTGGTTGATCCTCCAACCAATCGGAGCGTGTGAGGGGCGGGACTTGTGGCACCGAGTGGGCGGGCTGAGCCCGGATGTCTCTTGTTGTCTGATGCTCTGCATCATTTTTACAGCTTAATTTATCATAAAATCCAGGAGAAAACTGGATCTTTCTGTTGTGGCTATAAACAGATGAAACCCTGTGTGGTGGAGCAAACATTTCAACATTTGTTAGTGAAATAGATTAATTCAGGTCACCATGGATTATTTGAGATAATAACTCAAGTGTAGTGATAAAGGGAATGCAGTGGATTTGTGTAGATGGATTGTGAAAAGGTATTTGATAAGCTGCTGGACAGGAGGCTTGTTGATAAAATTAAGGATGAAGTAATTAAAGGGCAGCGTGAATAGGAAGTTGGGTAAAAGGCAGAAAACAGAGAGTAGAGGTTAATGGGTGTTCTTCAGACTGGAGAGATGTAAACTGTGGTATCCCCCAGTGTTGGGACCATTGCTCTTAACATAAAACAATGATCTGGTCTTAGGTATTTGGGGCACAAGGTGAAAATCACCTGTTGATGGCAGAAAAGGAACCAGGGCTATCTGTAAGTGACTTCAGTGTGACATTTACAGGTTAGTAAATGGGACAGTTAGATGTCAGACGAAATTTAACGCAGAGTAATATGAGGTGATACATTTTGTAATTAAAGAAAAGATAAAATGTGTACCAAATGATAAAAGTTTAAAATAGTAGAGGAGCAGAACAGTAGCAGGGTGTAAGGTTCGAGGTAACATCTTGTCTTATTAACTAACAGATTCGAGAGTCTATTGTCAGCAACTTTAATACCTTATTAAGAAATATAAGATGAGCAGATTCTATGTCCTCTACCATATCTTATATTGATCCATCTAAAATGCAAGTCCCGCGTATTGACATTAACTTACAAGAGGTCACCCTGCCGGATGGAACATCGGGCGCCCTGAGCTTGATCTCCCGTGTCTCCAGTCCAGATTGCATCCTTACATCAGTATCCCCTCACTTTTATACCCTGCAATGATCCATCTCTGTCACTTGACTCTTTTAACTCTTCTCTGCTGGAAAGCGAGGAAAAGACAGCTGGAACTTCTCTAATCTGTGATTTACAAGGACACATTCCTTGGTTCCCAGCAGTTACTTTTCTTCACTCATTTTCTCATTATCCCTAAACTACCCTGCCTACATCTAACTATGTTAGTTATTATATTTTCATAATTATATGTAGAAACATCATACATTAGAATCTAATCTATTGTTTTACTCATTCTGGTTTAAGCTAATATTACGGCTAATAACAGAAAAAATGCTGTTCTTTCTCCTTTTCTGATTAGAGTTTCCAACTAACCAATTCTGTGGAATGCAATGTCTTATCAGTGTTGCCATGGCAACCTGTATGCAGTGAAGCGCCTGTTTTAGTTTCTGACTCAGGCTAAACTTCTCTTTTCCATAAGACACATTATATCAGATATGTTATGTCAATGTATTTTAATCATGTTATGTTAATATCTCTAAAACCGACAAAGGGTTCAGATATACAAATCTTTAAGAGTGGGAGGACAAGTTGATAAAGTGGTTAAAAAAGCACATGGGATCAAAGGTTTCACAAATGGGTGAAAATAGTACAAAAGGACAGAGGTCATGCAAACCAATATAAATTATTGGTTAAGCTGCAGCAAGAATATTGTGTAAAGTTTTGGACATTTTACACAAGGATGAATGTCAAGGCCGTGGAGAGGGTGCAGAAGATATTCATTGAGGTGATACCAGGGACGAGAGGCTTTAATTATGAGGAAAGACCAAAGAAACGGGGGCTCTTTGCATTAGAAAATAGAAGGGTAAAAGGAATTCAAAAATTGATTAGGTAAATCAGGAAAAACTATTTCCACTAATCATTGAGTCAGTAACTAGAGGAAATCAAATTCAGTTCATCACCAAAAGACTCAGACCCAGGGAGGAAATATCGGACACACTGTACAAAAAATGATAGGGACACTCGCTGTCCTTCCAGATCTGAGTCCGGGGTGAAACTTATCTACGGGGCCTACGGGAAAATAGTGGGGGGATGGGACTAACTGGATTGCCCTTAAAAAGAGACGGCACAGGCTTGATGCACCGAATGACTTCCTTCTGTGCCGTAATGATTCTATGATTCTATGACTCTATGATTTTATCTTTGGGTTAAATGTTGCTCTCATCGACGTGATGGATGTCGGTGCTGGAGAATGTAGCATTCTGAGCAACGAGTGTCCGCTTGAAACACTCTCCACTCAGGTACTATACGGGTTAGGTACAGAGTAAAGTTCCCTCTAAACTGTCCCATAAAACACTCCAAGGGACAGGTACAGCACGGGTTAGATACAAAGTTAAATTCCCTCGGCATCACCCGATCAAACACTCCCAGGGCTATTACAGCACGGGTTAGGTACAGAGTAAAGCTCCCTCGATGCTGACCCAACAAAGGCTATCGGCCCCAACAACATCCCAGCTGTGGTGCTGAAGTCTTGTGCTCCAGAACTAGCCGCAACTCTAGCCAAATTTTTCCAGTACAGCTACAACACTGGCATCTACATGACAACGTGGAAAATTACCCAGTTATGACATGTCCACAAAAACCAGGACAAATCCAATCCAGCCAATTACCACCTCTCTGATCTCAATCATCAGCAAAGTGATGGAAGGAGTCGTCGACTGTGCTATCAAGCAGCACTTACTCACCAATAACCAGCTCACCGATGCTCAGTTTGGGTTCCGCCAAGGCCATTCGGATCCAGATCTCATTACAGTGCTGTAGTGCTGAAGATTGTGCTCCAGAACTAGCTGCACCTCTAGCCAAGCTGTTCCGGTACAACTACAACACTGGCATCTCCCCGACGAAGTGGAAAATTGCCCAGGTATGTCCTGTCCACAAAAAGCAGGACAAATCCGATCCGGACAATTACCGCCCCATCAGTCTACTCTCAATCACCAACAAAGTGATGGAAGGTGTCGTTGACAGTGATATCAAGCGACACTTACTCAGCAATAACCTGCTCACCGATGCTAAGTTTCGGTTCCGCCAGGACCACTCGGCTCCAGACCTCATTACAGCCTTGGTCCAAACATGGACAGAAGAGCTAATTCCAGAGGTGAGGTGAGAGTGACTGCCCATGACATCAAGGCAGCATTTGACCAAGTGTGGCACCAAGGAGCCCTCGTAAAAT
This sequence comes from Heptranchias perlo, assembly GCF_035084215.1. Classification (NCBI taxonomy): domain Eukaryota; kingdom Metazoa; phylum Chordata; class Chondrichthyes; order Hexanchiformes; family Hexanchidae; genus Heptranchias; species Heptranchias perlo. Next base: position 2,200,221 of record NC_090326.1, on the reverse strand, counting down.
TGAAGTCATTGCGAATCAGGGGGAAAACTATCCAGTGGCTGGAGTCATACCTAGCACAAAGGAAGGTGGTAGTGGTTGTTGGAGGCCAATTATCTCAGCCGCAAGGCATTGCTGCAGGAGTTCCTCAGGGCAGTGTCCTGGGCCCAACCATCTTCAGCTGCTTCATCAATGACCTGCCCTCCATCATAAGCTCAGAAACGGGAATGTTTGTTGATGATTGCACAGTGTTCAGTTCCATTCGCAACCCCTCAAATAATGAAGTAGTGTGAGCCCGCATGCAGCAAGACATGGACAACATCCAGGCTTGGGCTGATAAATGGCAAGTAACATTCGCGCCGGATTATGACCATCTCCAACAAGAGAGAGTCAAACCACCTCCCCTTGACATTCAACGGCATTACCATCGCCGAATCCCCCACCATCAACATTTTGGGGGTTACCATTGACCAGAAACTTAACTGGACCAGCCATATAAATACTGTGGCTACAAGAGCAGGTCATAGGCTGGCTATTCTGCTGCGAGTGACTCACCTCATGACTCCACAAAGCCTTTCCACCATCTATAAGGAACAAGTCAGCAGTGTGATGGAATACTCTCCATTTGTCTGGAAGAGTGCAGCTCCAACAACACTCAAGAAGCTCAACACCATCCAGGAAAAAAGCAGACCCCTTAATTGGCATCCCATCCACCACCCTAAACATTCTCTCCCTTCACCACCGACGCAGAGTGGCTGCAGTGTGTACCATCCACAGGATGCACTGCAGCATCTTGCCAAGGCTTCTTCGACAGCACCTTCCAAACGCACGACCTGTACCACCTAGATGGACAAGAGCAACATGTACATGAGAACAACACAACCTGCACGTTCCCCTCCAAGTCACACACCATCCCGACTTGGAAATATATCGCCATTCCTTCATCGTCGCTGGGTCGAAATCCTGGAACTCCCTTCCTAACAGCACTGTAGGAGAACCTTCACAACAAGGACTGCAGCGGTTGAAGAAGGTGGCTCACCACCAACTTCACAAGGGCAATGAGGGAAGGGCAATAAATGCCGGCCTAGCCAGCGATGCCCACGTCCCATGAACGAATAAAAAAAATACAGCCTTGATCCAAACATGGACAAAAGAGCTGAATTGCAGAGGTGAAGTGCTTGCATTTGACCGAGTGTGGCACCAAGGAGCCCCATTAAAATTTAAGTCAATGGGAATTAGGAGGAAAACTCTCCAGTGGCTGGACTCATTCCTCACACAGAGGAAGATGGTAGTGGTTGTTGTGGACCAACGATCTCAGCTCCAGATCATTGCTGCAGGAGTTCCTCAGGGCAGTGTCCTAGGCCCAACCATCTTCAGCTGCTTCATCAACGACGGCCCCTCCATCATATGGCCAGAAATGGGGATGTTCGCTGATGATTGCACAATGTTCAGTTCCATTCGCAACTCCTCAGGTAATAAAGCAATCCATGCCCGCATGCAGCAAGATCTGGAAAACATCCAGGCTTGGGCTGATAAGTGGCAAGTAAGATTCGCACCAATCAAGTGCCAGGCAATGACCATCTCCATCAATTGTAAACAATTTTACAACACCAAGTTATAGTCCAGCAATTTTATTTTAAATTCACAAGCTTTCGGAGACTTCCTCCTTCCTCAGGTAAATGAAGGAGGAAGTCTCCGAAAGCTTGTGAATTTAAAATAAAATTGCTGGACTATAACTTGGTGTTGTAAAATTGTTTACAATTGTCAACCCCAGTCCATCACCGGCATCTCCACATCATCTCCATCAAGAGAGAGTCTAACCACCTCTCCTTGACATTAAGAGGAATTACCATCGCCGAATCCCCAAGGATCAACATCCTGGGGGTCACCATTGACCAGAAACTTAACTGGGCCTGCTACATAAATAATCTGGCCAGAAGAGCAAGTTGTCGGCTGGGTATTCTGTGGCTAGTGACTCATCTCCTGACTCCCCAAAGCCTTTCCACCATCTACAAGGCACAAGTCAGGAGTGTGATGGAATACTCTCCAATTGCCTGGATGAGTGCAGCTCCAACAACACTCAAGAAGCTCAACACAATCCAGGACAAAAAGCCCGCTTGACTGGTACTCCATCCACCACCCTATACATTCACTCCCTTCACTACCGGCGCATTGTGGCTGCAGTGAATACCATCTACGGGATGCACTGCAGCAACTCGCCAAGGCTTCTTCGACAGCACCTCCCAAATCCGCGACCTCTACCACCTAGAAGGACAAGGGCAGCAGGCACATGGGACCAACACCACCTGCACGTCCCACTCCAAGTCACACACCATCCCAACTTGAAACTATATTGCCGTTCCTTCATCGTCGCTGGGTCAAAATCCTGGAATCCGCTACCTAACAACACTGTGCGAGACCCTTCACCACACGGACTGCAGCGGTTCAAGAAGGCGGCTCACCGCCACCTTCTCAAGGGCAATTAGAGATTTGCATTAAATGCTGGCCTTGCCAGTGACGCCCAGATATGATGAAACTGTAAAAAAATAACACTCTCAGGGCAGGTACAGCACAGGTTAGATACAGACTAATGCTCCCTCTACACTGTCCATCAAGCACTCCCAGGACAGGTGCAGCACAGATTAGATACAGTTTAAAGATCCCTCTGCACCGTACGATCAAACACTCACAGACCATACTGAGCAGGGTTTCGAGGTACTGCAGTGATGTCATAAAGCAGTGCCATCCAGCCCACCTGGTCCTCTCCTTGTCTCTTTAAAGGTGAAGAACTAGAACATCCTGTCTCAAAAGAAATCCCGCCTGTTCATAGTGACAATCCAAGGGGAAGGATCAAGGTCCAGAGTGTGGAGTGTGTAAAATGTATTTTTTTTTTAAAGCCGTGACTCTGATCAATGTCTGTGTGAAGTTTTCTTGCCATTTGTGATCGCAGCACCGTTTTCTTCAAATTGTATCCCAGAGTGAAATATGCACAATTTCAAAGCGAAGCAATGTGCAGAGGATTGGAAAAGAAGTGCGATTGGAGATAATGGGCCTGGGGCACTGAGAACATCTCTTGAGCGTTATGATGTTTGGTGTCTGAAAGAAGCAGGGAGATGAGATCTTTGTGTCTGTTTATCCTGGTATCTGCAAAATCCATTGTCTCTCAATGCCCAGCATCTTTCTTCCCCCCTGCCTGTTTCCCAGGTCAGGTTTTTTTTTCCGTTCAGTCATGCAATTGCATCGAACATCTAATTCACCGGCATCTGGGGGAGCAGAGGAAAGTGGAGGAAAAGAATTGACAGAAGCAGAAGGAGATGGAACGTGGTGGCAGAATCTTGCGTGTGCCATTTGCATGAAATGAGACTTGACAGCCTGGCGTTGCCTTGCATAATTCCCAGGAGCAGCACTGATCTGATGCATGTGTTTTGGAAATGGAAACAGTTACACCAGCAGCTAGTGGTAGTATTTCCCCTCACTGTCCTTTTCATGTGCCTGCCGACCCGCACTTGGTGCTGTCATTGTCTGAACAAGTCTTCGGTATTCTGACAGAAAATGCCATTTGGTGCGAGCAGCTTGTCTGGGGCCAAATTGACCTGAATTTGAAAGAGACAAGTTGGAAAGGCAGCGTTGGTCTGCTTGCTTGCAGAACAATTGCAATGTATTCCCTGGTGGTCTAGTGGTTAGGATTCGGCGCTCTCACCGCCGCGGCCCGGGTTCGATTCCCGGTCAGGGAAAGTAATTTTCTTACTGCTACTCGATCTGATACCAAAGTACCCCTGCTGGGCACGAAGCTTGTTTCTGATCACCTTTTCACCACTGCTGCTTCTGCCTCAAAAGCCAACAGCCCATCACTGCTTCATCTTACAACCCATTATATCGGCACACAATGCACTTTTTGCCTTGCATAAAATGACTGCTTTTTTAAAGTCGTGACGCTCGTCAAAGTTTTTTTGCGTGAAGTTTTTGTTGCTATTTGTATCAAGATTTGGAAAAGTCCTGCTACCTGACACTTTAATTGTCGCCAACCTTTAACTGTAGCTCACAATGTCCGAACATCTCCATCTCCATAACTACTTCATCACCGTTTTCTTCAAATTAAGTCCCGGTGTGAAAAATGCACAATTTCAAAGCAACGTATGCAGGATTGGGAAGAGAGTGCGAGTGGAGACAATGAGCCTGGGACAGCGAGAACATCTCTTAAATATTAAGATATTCAGTATCTGAAAGACGTCAAACCAACCAAAATTCCCCTTATCAACATCATCCTTTTCACCACCACTGCTCCTGCCTTAACAACCAGCAGTCGATCATTCTTTAATCTTCCAACCCATTATCGCGATACACAACACACTTTCTTGCCTTGTGTAAAATGCCTACTTTTTGAAAGTCCGCATGAAGTTTTCTTGCCATTTCTGTCGAGATTTGGAAAAGACCTGCTGCTTTACACTTTAAATGTTACCAACCTTTATTTGCAGCTCACAGCTTCAGAACACGTCGGAGTGATACATTTAGGTAGGAAGAAAGGGGAGAGGCAATATAAACTAGAGGGCGCAACTCTAAAAGTGAGAGAGGAACAGAGAGATCTGGGGATATATGTGCACAAAATCATTGAAGGTGGCAGGGCAGGTTGAGAAAGCAGTTAAAAAAAGTATACGGGATCCTGGGCTTTAAAATAGAGGCCTAGAGTACAAAAGTATAGAAGTCATGATGAACCTTTGTAAAACACTGGTTCGGCCACAACTGGAGTATTGTTTCCACTTCTGGGCACTGCACTTCAGGAAAGACGTGAAGGCCTTCGAGAGGGTGCAGAAGAGGTTTACTCGAATGATTCCAGGGATGAGGGACGTTAGTTACGTGGATAGACTGGAGAAGCTGGGGTTGTTCTCCTTGGAACAGAGAAGGTCACGAGGAGATTTGATAGAGGTATTCAAAATCATGAAGGGCCTAGACAGAATAGATAGAGACAATCTGTTCCCATTAGCAGAAGGGTCAAGAACCAGAGGGCATAGATTGACCAATGAACCAAAGGTGACATGAGAAAAAAAATACACTGCAAGTGGTTAGGATCTGGAATGCACTGCCTGAGGGAGTGGTTCAGGCAGATTCAATCGTGGCCTTCAAAAGGGAACTGGGTAAGTACTTGAAAGTAAAAAAAAATGAAGGGCTACAAGGAAAGGGTGGAGGAGTGGGACTAGCTGGATTGCTCTTGCATAGAGCCAGTGCAGATTCGATGGGCCGAATGGCCTTTTCCCGTGCTGTAACCATTCTAGGATTCTATGATAACAGTCACTGTTATCATTAGCCTTTTATGTATCTTGTTGTGCTGCACTGCACCTCCTTAACAACACTAGCTGATCACAGCACCACTTTCTTCAAATTGAATTGCAGTGTGAAAAAATGCACGGTTTCAAAGAAAGGCAACGTGTTTAAGATTGGAAGGAGAGTGCAACTGGGGATAATTGGCTTGGAACAGTAATCGCTTGAACATTATGGTATTCATTATCTGAAAGAAGAACGAAGATGATATATTTGTGTATTCTTATCAGTTTCGAAAAGAAGCAAGGCGATGAGATACTTGTGTCTATTCATCTTGATCTCGACAAAATCCACCACCTCTCAATGCACAACATCTTTCTTTCCCACTCACTGCTCTGTAAGAAAGGCTTGGTTTCATTAATTCTCTGTGTTTGCATCACACATCTAATTCACCTGGAAGATCAGGCCTTGTCTTCCAGTCATAAGTCATCACACTGTGCTGATACTATGTTAGCAACTCAAGATTAGCTGTTCATGTTCATGGAATACATTCGAAACAATTTTTCGAGAACAATATGTCGAGAAACCAACTAGGGAACAGGCTATTTTAGATATAGTATTGTTTAATGAGACAGGGTTAATTAGTAAACTTATTGTAAAGGATCTTCTGGGGAAGACTGATCTTAATATGATAGAATTTCATATGAATTTGAGAGTGATATAGTTACCTAACTCGTCCGAAACTAGGGTCTTAAATTTATACAAAGCCAATTACGTAAGTATGAGGAGCGAGTTGGCTAAAGTATATTGGGAAATTAGATTAAAAGCTATGATGGCAGATAAGCAATGGTGAACATTTAAAGAAATAATTCATAATTATCAATGAGGATCCCTTGAGGATTAAAAACTCTTCCGAAAAAGTGGTCCATCCGTGGCTAACCAGAGAAGATAAGGATAGTATTAGGTTATAGGAAGAGGCTTAAAATGTTGTCAAAAAGAGTAGTAAGCCTGAGGATTGGGAGTGTTTTAGAAATCAGAAAAGGATGACCAAGACATTGATAAAGAGGGAGAAAATAGAACGAGAGCAAACTAGCAAGAAATATAAAAATAGATTGTAAGAGCTCCTACAAGTATGTAAAAAGGAAGAGATTAGCGAAAGTAAACGTGGATTCCTTGGAGGCAGAGACAGGAGAAATTATAATGGAGAATAAGGAAATGGTAGAGACGTTACACAAATATTTTGTATCGTCTTCACAGTAGAAGATGCAAAAAACACACCAGAAATAGTGGGGAATCAAGGGTCTAATGAGAGTAAGGAACTTAAAGTAATTAAGATCAGTAAAGAAAAAGTACTGGAGAAATTAATGGGACTAAAAGCCAACAAATCCCCTGGGTCTGGTGGCCTACATCCTAGAGTTTTAAAAGAGGTGGCTGCAGAGACAGTGGATGCATTGGTTTTGATGTTCCACAATTCAATAGATTCTAGAAAGATCCCCGTGAATGAATGGTGGCAAATGTAACCCTGCTATTCAAGAAAGGAAGGAGATAAGAAACAGGGAACGACAGGCCAGTTAGCCTGATATTACTGGTAGGGGAAATGCTAGATTCTATGACTCGGGACGTGGTAACAGGACACTTAGAAAATCAAAATATGATTAGGCAAATTCAACACAGTTTTACGAAACGGAAATCGTGTTTGACAAATCTATTGGAGCCTGTGAGGGTGTAACTAGCAGGGTAAATAAGGGGAAACCAGTGGATGTAATATATTTAGATTCTCAAAAGGCATTCGATAAGGTGCCACACATGAGATTGTTACAGAAGTTTAGGCCTCATGGCATTGTGTGTAATATATTAGCATGGATTGAGGGTTGGTTGATCGACAGAAAACAGAAAGTCGGAATAAACGGATCATTTCCGGATTGGCAGGTTCCAACTAGTGGGGTGCCACAAGGATCGTGGGAAAGTAAGCTGTGAGGAGGACGCAAAGAGGATGCAAAGTGATATAGACAGATTAAGTGAGTGGTTGAGAAAGAGGCAGATAGTGTATAATGTGGGAAAATATGAAATTATTCACTTTGGTAGGAAGAATAGAAAAGCAGAATATTTTTTTTAAAGTGAGAAATTAAGAAATGTTGCTAGTCAGAGGGATTTGGGTGTCCTTGTACACGGATCACAGAAAGCCAACATGCCGGTACAGCAAGCAATTAGGAAAGCAAATGGTATTTTGCCCCCTATGGCAAGGGGTTGAAGTACAAGACTAAGGAAGCCTTGCTGCAATTACATAGGGACTGGGTGAGACCATACCTGCAGTACTGTCTACAGTTTTCATCTCCTTACCTGAGAAACGATATACTTGCATTAGGGAGGAAGCAACAAAGGTTCACTAGATTCATTCCTGTTTTTTTTTATTCGTTCACTGGATGTGGGCGTAGCTGGCAAGGCCAGCATTTTTATTGCCCATCCCTAATTGCCCTCGAGAAGGTGGTGGTGAGCAGCCTTCTTGAACCGCTGCAGTCCGTGTGGTGACGGTTCTCCCACAGTGCTGTTAGGAAGGGAGTTCCAGGATTTTGACCCAGCGACAATGAAGGAACGGCGATACATTTCCAAGTCGGGATGGTGTGTGACTTGGAGGGGAACGTGCAGGTGGTGTTGTTCCCATGTGCCTGCTGCTCTTGTCCTTCTAGGTGGTAGAGGTCGCGGGTTTGGGAGGTGCTGTCGAAGAAGCCTTGGCGAGTTGCTGCAGTGCATCCTGTGGATGGTGCACACTGCAGCCACAGTGCACCAGTGGTGAAGGGAGTGAATGTTTAGGGTGGTGGATGGGGTGCCAATCAAGCGGGCTGCTTTATCCTGGATGGTGTCGAGCTTCTTGAGTGTTGTTGGAGCTGCACTCATCCAGGCAAGTGGAGATTATTCCATCACACTCCTGACTTGTGCCTTGTAGTTGGTGGAAAGGCTTTGGGGAGTCAGGAGGTGAGACGGTTGTCCTTTGAGGAGAGATTGAGTAGAATGGGCCTATACTCTCTGAAGTTCATAATAATGAGAGACCAAGTGGAGCAAGTGTCAATGGGGGAGTATTGGGGGAGTATTTAGGCAGCAGCGATCATCGTATGATAAGATTTAGAATAGCTATGGAATAGGACACGGACCACTCTAAAGTAAAAATGCACAATTAGAAGAGGGCCAATTTCAATGGGATGAGAACAGATCTGGCCCAGGTACATTGGAATCAAAGATTGGCAGGCAAAACTGTAATTGAACAATGGGCGGCCTTTAAGGAGGAGATGGTTTGGATACAGTCTCCGCATTCGCAAGAGGCAGAAAAGTAGGGCAAATAAATCCAGAGCTCCCTAGATGACAAAAGAGATGGTGAGTAATATGAAATGTAATAAAGGGGCTTAAGACAGATGTCAGGTTGATAACATAAGTGAGAACGAGGCAGAATATAGAAAGTTCAGAGGGGAAATGAAAAAAGAAATAAGAGGGGCAAAGAGAGATTATGAGAATAGACTAGCAGTCAACATAAAAGGGAATCCAAAAGTCTTCTACAGGCATGTAAACAGTAAACGGGTAGTAAGAGGAGGGGTGGGGCTAATTAGGGACCATAAAGTGGGTCTAATCATGGAGGCAGAGGGGATGGCTGTGGTATTAAATGAATACTTTGCATCTGTCTTTACCAAGAAAGAAGATGCTGCCAGAGTCTCAGTAAAGGAAGATATAGTTGAGATACTGAATGGGTTAAAAATTGATAAAGAAGAGTTACTTGAAAGGCTAGCTATAATTGAAGTAAATAGGTCACCCGGTCCGGATGAGATGCATCCGAAGTTGCTGAGGGAAGTAAGGGTGGAAATTGCAGAGGCACTGGCCATAATCTTCCAAACATCCTTAGATACTGGGATGGTGCCAGAGGTCTGGAGAATTGCGAATGTTACACCCTTGTTCAAAAAATGGTGTAAGGATAAACCGAGCAACTATTGGCCAGTCAGTTTAACCTCAGTGGTGGGAAACTTTTAGAAACGATAATCCAGGACAGAATTAACATTCACTTAGACGAGGGCGGATTCATTAGGGAAAGCCAGCACGGATTTGTTAAAGGCAAATCTTGGTTAACTAACCTGATAGATTTTTTTTGATGAGGTAAGAGAGAGGGTAGATGAGGGCAATGCAGTTGATGTGGTGGAAATGGACTTTTTAAAGGCGTTTAATAAAGCGCCTCATGGTAAGCTTAGCATCAATATTGCGGCCCATAGAATAAAGGGGACAGTAGCAACATGGATACAGAATTGGCTAAGGGGCAGGAAACAGAGGGTATTGGTGAACGGTTGCTTTTTGGTCTAGAGGGAGGGGTAGAATGATTTTTCCCAAGGTTCAGTGATGGGACCACTGCTTTTCTTGATATATGTTAATGACTGGGACTTGGGTGCACATGGCACATTTTCAAAATTTGCCGATGCAGCAAAACTTGGAAGGGTAGTAAACAGTGAGGAGGATAGTGATAGACGTCAAGAGGATATAGACAGGCTGGCGGCATGGACGAACACAGATAAATTTAACACAGAAAAATGCGAAGTGGTACATTTCAGTGGGATGAACGAGGAGAGGCAATATAAACTAGAGTGCACAACTCTAAAAGGGGTACAAGAACAGAGAGATCTGGGGAATATGTGCACAAATCGTTGAAGGTGGCAGGGCCGGTTGAGAAAGCGGTTAAAAAAGCATTCAGGATCCTGGGCTTTATAAATAGAGGCACAGAGTACAAAGTATGGAAGTCATGATGAACCTTTATAAAACAATGGTTCAGCAATAAATGGAGTATTGAGTTCACTTCTGGGCACCGCACTTTAGGAAAGATGTGAAGGCCTTAGAAAGGGTGCAGAAGAGATTTGCTAGAATGATTCCAGGGATGAGGGATTTTAGTTACATGGATAGACTGGAGAAGTTGGGGTTGTTCTCCTTGGAACAGAGGTGGTTGCGAGGGGGTTTGTTAGAAGTATTCAAAATCATGATGGGTCTAGACAGAGTAGATAGAGAGAAACTGTTCCCATTGGCAGATGGGTCAAGGACCAGAGGACATAGATTTAAGGTGATTGGCAAAAGAACCAAAGGTGACATGAGGAAAAACTTTTTTACACAGCGAGTGGTTGTGATCTGGAATGCACTGACCGAGGGGGTGGTGGAGACAGGTTCAATCATGGCCTTCAAAGGGGAACTGTACAAATGCGTGAAAGGAAAAAGAATGCAGGCTACGTGGATAGGGTAGGGGAGTTGGACTAGCCCACTCCCTCTTTCATAGAGCCAGCATGGACTCGATGGACTGAATGGCCTCCTTTTGTTCTGTAACCTTTCTATGATTCTATGATCTCATTAAAAGCTATAAAATTCTGAGAGGTCTTGACGAGGTAAATGCTCGGAGGCTGTTACCCCTAGATGGAGAGTTTAGAACAAGGGGTCATAGTCTAAAGATACGGGGTCGGCCATTTAGGATCGAGATGAGGAAAAGTTTCTTCACTCAGACGGTTGTGAATCTTTGGAGTTCTCTACCCCAGACGGCTGTGGATGCTCAGTTATTAATTATATTCAAAACTGAGATGGATAGATTATTGGACACTAAGGGTATCAGGCAGGAAAGTGGATTTGAGGCCGAAGATCAGCCATGATCTTATTGAATGGCGGAGCGGCTCGAGAGGCATGAGGTCTACTCCCGCTCCGATTTCTTATGTTTTTATGTTGGTCCGCTGGAAGGGAAGAACTTGCCAGATGTTTTAAAATTTATAGCCTGATCAGGAGTTTAGAACCTGGAACCTCTGATCGTTACCTTCATTTCTAAAAGCCTGATACTCTACCGACTGAGCTACCCAGGCTCTAAATTATGCAGGCCTCCATCCAACAAATTCATGGAAGGGCTCCGAATTATCCCTTATGGACGTCGAACGAGGGTGAGTGTCCCTTTTATAAAATTCTCAGCAACGTGTTGAGGAGAGCCCTTGTTTCTGTTGAACATGGTTTCATAAACATGGAGAGCGAACTCGTGAGTTTAAAATTCTTCATCTTTGTCCCAAATGTCTTGTCATTCGTCAGCATTAATTAAAAAGAACACTTTATCTAGCGGCTCAAAAACTAAACTTGTCCCACACAGGAACTGGAAAAGGCCTCTCGACCTTTCAGCCGGTCAACGACTGAAAGAGGAATAATTTCTCCCGTTACACAGTGACACCAGGCAGCATGTTTCCCCTCAGAATTTCCCCGACACAGCACTTCAAACAGATGAATACCTGCTTCACGCAAAGAAGAATTGTGTGTTTGGTTCTTCAGATTTAAAGATCTTATGCCGGCCCCTTTGCCATATCAGCTGTCGCAAATAGCCCCCTCTCCCCCCTACAAAAAAATAAACTCGCACCTACTATTGCAACCCGATAGGCCAGAAGGGCCTCAGTGCCCACACTGGAACAGGACGAAGTCGATGCCTTATGGAACTTCCTGGTTTACCGTGAAATAAAAACAGAAAATGCTGGAAAAGTGCTGAAATCTGTTAACTCTTTAACATCTTCCAGTTCTGTCGAAAGGTCTTCGACCTGAAACGTTAACTCTGTTTCTTTCTCCACAGATGCTGCCTGACTTGCTGACCTCCTCCAGCATTTTCTGGTTTTGTTTCAGATTTCCAGCATTCGCAGTATTTTTCTTTTGAGAAACCAGTTGGTGATTTTTGACCAAAAATAGTGACACAGAGGGGCTTATCTGGCATTTGAACCCGAGACCTCTCGCATTTCAATCTCCATCTAAACGATGATTCTGAAAGAATCCAAGAGCTTGCTATTCTTTCCGAGAGAGCGGAAGATGTTGAGAAATGTGCTGAAGAATTCCCTGTAAATCATTAATGGTGCAAATTCTCCCATACATTTGATAATGGACTTTCACAAAGACTTTTAACCCTTTTTATATGCTTGAGGGACCAACGCATTGGTACATCCGGGTTAGTTGGAAAGACTGCCCTTGTGTGGGGAGGAACGGGTTAAACGGCTGAGGGAATCTGTTTGTTCCCTGAATCTCTCACAAACTCAGACTAATGAAAGTAAGAGGAGGTTAGTGAAGGAATTGTCAGGAAATTAAGAGGAGGTTAGCGAAGGAAAGGTCAGAGAATTATGAGGAGGTTAGTGAAGGAAAGGTCAAAGAAGTAAGAGGGGGTTAGTGAAGGAAAGGTCAGAGAATTAAGAGGAGGTTAGTGAAGGAATGGTCAGAGCGGTAGTTATTTCGTAGGTTTCGGAGGTCGGAGGGTCAGTTAGCAAGGTGATTTTTCCCCAAGTTCTGCCATTTCCATTGCTATTTACAAACCGTTTGTTTATTTAATGTTTAAATCATCACAGCCGAATATAAACTTATCTGTTCTCTCTGCTGATATTGAATGACCCGCCGTGTGTTTCAAGTATTTTATATTTTTGTTTAAAGCTCGTATTTAGGATGAACCGATGGACTTCAAAACCTGCCGTCGATGGAGGTCGAGTTGGTTTTCTGGAAGCAGCAAATCTCACTGGGCAGGAACAAGTGACCTCCAGCCGAATGTACAAAAAATAGTTCCCTATGTGAATAAAAATGAAAATGTCCCGAGTGCATTTTAAACAGTCGCCTCCAGAGGAGATCGTGATCGGGAGGCCGCTGGTCCACCCTGATTATGGGAGCAAACACTGGTGACAGCCTTCCTGAGCCAAATGTGTGTGTGCGTGTGTGAGTTGGTCCTGAATCGGTCCCCATCAGTGTAGGGTGGGCCGGCAGGCGCCTGGCAGACACGACTCGGAACGGGACTCGCTTCTCTCCGGCGTCACCAACTGGTTTAGAGATTACCGCTCTGCCTGCTGCTGTTACCCGGCCTCCCACACTCTGGGTGCTCCGCGGAGGTCGGTCCTGATTTCTCTCTTATGGCCCCGGCCCAACTGTTTACTGTTAAACGGAACGCTTCTGATATCAAGTCAGTCAAAAGCGTGTGCAAGTCACAAAGCGGGTAGCTCGGCTCAGGGACTGGCGACTGGTTTGAAATTGGGTCATTGTTTAAATCTGTTCAAGGATTGTATAATAGTAATTAACATCATTAACTTTGATAAGATAACATTTTTTTCCTGTTATTTTCCATTTACATCCTCGCCAGTTTTATATAGAATCATGTCATTTTGTTTAAGGGATGTGGTGGAATAAATTGAAGAATCCCCTGCTTATCCAAACTCGTACGTTAGATTTGGACCCTCACCTAGTTTGGAATGAGTTCAGCAATAGTATAAATATACCAGTAACATCCCCGAAACCTCAGCGGGTAAATTTGTTCCGATACATAGTGACGGTTCCAATTTCCATTGCAGTTCCCAATCAACAAAATCCAGAGGCTGACTTGGGCTTGACAAACTGTGATACAGATTAATTTCAAACCAGGAAAGAAGGTAGTTGATATAAAGTGTTATGTATTATCTCTTTCTGTTTCAGATTTGCAACTTATCTGTTTATGTGACTGACAGCAATGGCTGAAAGGAAGCCCAGTGACTGGGCAACAAGCTGCACTGAGTCATTGGCCTGCGTTACAGACCGGCTCCTTGGACCTGCTCATTTCAGCTCATCAAATTTTAAGCTAATTACTGAAAGGGAGGATGGTGAATAACAGCTCGAAGAATCAACTCTCTCTACAACTGGGGACTGAGCATTCCACCATACAGATATTTAGGAGCAACATTCTGAGGCAATATGATTTTCGGTTGTGCAATTGTTTAGGGCGATCGGCTATTAACATTTCCATGTAACCACCAAAACCAGGACTTACCTAGAAAGTCGGGAGAGGGAAATAAAGATGTTGGAACGAATCTTTTGGCTTGTGAACATTTCGATCGGAGTTAAAGAAACAATTGGTGTATTCCAAAATGCATCTACTTATTAGTGTCGCTGTGTGGCTCCTCCTGGCTACCGTGTTCCAATAACATATGAGAGGTTGAAAGCTACGCTTTAGTATTGCTTGTTCACAGCAAGGAGGCTGCGGTTTTGGAGCCACAAACTATGATATTGACCCATCTACAAATTGTGTGAATTGACTTCATCTTTAAACCAGCGCTTGAGACCGCTCAGCCAGGATAATTTCCACCCTACCCTTCAGGAGCTAATTTTATAGGAAGAGAATGGCTGCAAGCAAGAATTCTACCCTGAAGCACCAATGCTCGCACGGCAGCAGGCTGCATTTGTCCAGTTGGAAACCTTTCTGAAAGATCATTCAGTCTGACAGAGCTGGAAATCCAGCAGATTAACATTTGCTCTGAGCAGATAATTTGCCTCCTTCTTGAGGGTATTTCTGAGGGGATTAATCATCATGAATTCGGGTGGGACTGGAGCCACTTTTTTGATTCATTCATGGGATGTGGGCGTCGCTGTCGGGGCCAGCATTTATTGCCCATCCCTAATTGTCCTAGAGAAGATGGTGGTGAGCCGCCTTCTTGAACCGCTGCAGTCCGTGTGGTGACGGTTCTCCCACAGTGCTGTTAGGAAGGGAGTTCCAGGATTTTGACCCAGAGACGATGAAGGAACGGCGATATATTTCCAAGTCGGGATGGTTTGTGACTTGGAGGGGAACGTGCAGATGGTGTTGTTCCCACGTGCCTGCTGCTCTTGTCCTTCTAGGTGGTGGAGGTCGTGGGTTTGGGAAAAAGCTCTCAGTCTCTCTCACTCCGTGAGTGGATGTAAACTGACAGAAGAAGCCGGAGCAAAGGACTGAGCCGTTTAGTTTGTTTCCTTTTCCTTCGGGCAAGTACAGTTGGAGAGAGTGATTTCTGTTTCCTGATGGACGAATAACTGGAATGAGCGATGTATCTGTTTCCCATGGTACCCGTGAACATCCGCGTTTATATCTCACATTGACAGTGATATTGTCCTTCGTTACTAATTGTAGGAATCTTTGGACAAGGTTCAATCACACTTCAGAAGTCCAGAAGCACAAAGACATGTAGTCACCTCATGGAGACGTCGCATAGAGGCTAGATAAGTTTGCAGGTTTACCTGGAGCTGTAAATGTACAAACTCTTTCCAATGTACAATCTCCCCCCGCCAACAGCAATTAAGTTCTAACTGATCTGAGACTTTGGTCATTTATGGTCATTATAATTTGTGGAGTTAAAGCAGCAGCAAAATCCGTTGTGTGTTATATACATAGCGCGTCTGTCAATATAAAACATTGACATCAAACCTATCATGAGCAATGCCACAGGGAGTATGTTGGTTAACGGAGAGTCCCGCCTCTCGCAAGTGTTTTCTCAGTCACAAATCCGCCATCACCCCTCGGTGTCATACTTCAAAGTCACGCCTGTATATACACGCATTTGTGTTTCAGACTTCTACAGGAAGGTCAACAAATCACAAGTGAATATGGAAGGAACAAACAAATCAAATATTTAATATTGTTAATATATAGAAAATTCACCATAAATGACTGTGGAAAAAATGAAGCAAACGGATCAAGATGAAGAATTAGCAAAACGTAACAATCAAGGAAATGAGTAGTGGAACAGATCATATCCCTACAAATAGTTTTTGAACTATCTTTTCAGTTTTCATGTTAGTTTCACCGTTACGTTCGGGATGGAACATCCCGACCGAGCGCTGGCGTGTCTCTCCGATTGTGAGAGGCGGAAGCAGCAACAGCCAGACCGCCTTCAGCGCAGCGGAAAATCCCCACTCTTCAGCAAAACTTGTAACTGACTCTGTGGCGCAATGGATAGCGTGGTGGGCTTCTACTTAAGAGTTGACGAGACGTTCAAAAGCTGTGGGCTTGAGTCCCACCAGAGTTGAATTTTAGTTCGTAGTTCCGGCGCTGGAAAGTGAAATGTTGCAGCAAAATCGCAACTGTATAATTTAATGTCCGTCAAGGATGGGAAACTGCCCACTACATTCCCTCGAACAGGAGTGGCTCCAGTCCCACCCGAATTAATGATGCTTAATTCACTCTGAGCTCGGTTGGCGAAATACTCTCAAGAAGGAGGCTCATCATCTGCTCAGAGCAAAAGTCAATCTGCTGGACTTCCTGCTCTCTCAGACTGTATGTTATTTTCGACAGCTTTCCAACTGGACACATGCAGCCTGCTCCCGTGCAAGCATTGGTGCTTCAGGTGTAGAATTCTTGCTTGCAGTAATTCTCTTCCTGTAAAACTAGCTCCTGAGGTGATGTATGGAAATTATCCTGGCTGAGCGGTGGAAAGCGATGTTTTAAACCTCCGGTTAAATCACACATTTGTTGTTGGATCAAAGACGTAGTTTGCGTCTCCAAAACCGCAGCCTCCCTCCTGTAAACAAGTAATACTAAACATCTCATCAGCTATTGCAACAGGGTAGTCCGGAGGAACCACGTGGTAATCCAAATAACTAGTTGCATTTTGGAACATATCAATTGTATCTTCAACTCCGGTCGAAATGTTTACAAGCAAAAGACATGTTCGATCTAGGTGAGACATAAGACCATAAGAAATAGGAGCAGGAGTAGCAGCCTCTCCAGCCTGCTCCGCCATTCAATCAGATCATAGCTGATCTTCGACCTCAACTGCACTTTCCTGCCTGATCCCCATATACCTTCATTCCCCTGGAGTCCAAAAATCTATCCATCTCAGCCTTGAATATATTCAATGAATCAGCATCCACAGCCCTCAGGGGTGGAGAATTCCAAAGATTCACAACCATCTGCGTGAAGAAATCCCTGTTCATCTCAGTCTTGAAGGCCGACTCCTTACCCTACGACTATGCCCTCTAGTTCTAGACTGTCTTGGCAGGGGAAACAATCTCTCAGCATCTAAAAGACTAGAAGTAACATCCTAGGCATTTCCCGAGCCTAGGGCCCGGTCACTTTGATCACCAGTCCCACTCTGCTGGAAAAAATCTTGCGGTGAAACGTAGCCTGTTCCCGTGATGAAACTAATATCTGCACTTTTACTTCCAGCTTCTTTTGCATCCTCTGCTCGATTGTACTACATTTGGGTTTTCTATGAGCAAGTCAAATGAACGTTGCTGGGAATTCTATTAGCATTGGGATTCAAACCCAGGATCATAGGAGAGAGTAGATGTTTATATCTTAGAACACGAGCCTACAATTCCACAATGCCGCTCTACGATTGAAAAATCTGTTAAATGCTCAAATAAATGCATTGGAGCTAATTGGCTGTATTTACGCCGTGCGAGGGTTGTTCTCCTTAGAGCAGAAGAGGTTAAGAGAAGATTTGAGAGAAGTGTTAAACTCATCAAATGTTTACACAGAGTAAATAAAGCGAAACTGTTCCCATTGGCGGAAGGCTCTAGAACCAGAGGACACAGATTTAATGTGATTGGCAAAAGAACCAAAGGGGACATGTGGAAAAACGTACATTGCAGCACTAATGGGCAAAGAGCGGGGGAATGGGACTAACCTGAGCGCTCTTACAATGAGACGGCATAGGCCCGATGGATGGGATCGCCTCCTTCTGTGCAGAAACCATTCTACCCTTGGATGATCCTATTTATACTCTAATGCAGGAGCTCCCTGGATGAAAAAAGAGAGTGTGTAAGATAAAGCGAAAAAAAGGCGCGTATGACAAATGTCAGGTGGATAACATAAGTTAGAACCAGGGAGAATATCGAAAGTTCAGTGGGGAAGTGAAAAAGGAAATAAGAGGGGCAGAGAGATTGAGAATAACTGGCGGCCAACATAAAAGGGAATCCAGAAGTCTTCTACGGGCATGTGAACAGTAAACGGGTCGTAAGAGGAGGGATGTGGCCGATTATGGAGCGTAAAGATGATCTACCCATGGAACCAGAGGGGATGGCTGAGGTACTAAATGAATACTTTTCATCTGTCTTTACCAAGGAAGAAGATGCTGCCAGAGTCTCAGTAAAGGAAGATATGGTTGAGATACTGGGTGGGCTAAAAATATATAAAGGAGAGGTACTAGAAAGGCTAACTGTACTTAAAGTAGATAAGTCACCAGGTCCGGATGGGATGCGTCCTAAGTTTTTGAGGGAAGAAAGGGTGGAAATTACGGAAGTACTAGTCATAATCTCCCAAACATCCTTAGATACAGGTGTGTTGCCAGAGGACTTCAGAATTGCAAATATTACATGCTTGTTCAAAAAAGGGAGTAAGGATAAACCCAGCAACTACAAGCCAGTCAGTTTAACCTCGGTGGTGGGGAAACTGTTAGAAATTATAATTCGCGACAGCTTTAACAGTCACTTCAACGAGTGCGGTTTGATTAGGGAAAGCCAGCATGAATTTCTTTAAGGCAAATCGTGTTTAACTAACTTGATAGAGTTTTTTGATAAGGAAACAGAGAGGGTAGATGAGGGCAATGCAGTTGATATCGTGTATATGGACTTTCAAAAGGCGTTTGATAAAGTGCCGCATGACAGGTTTATCATCAAGATTGTGGCCCATGGAATTAAGGGGGCAGTCGCAGCATGGATACAGAATTGGCTAAGCGATAGGAAACAGAGGGTAGTGGTGAACTGTTGTTTCTCGGACTGGAGCGAGGTGTACAGTGGCATTTCCGAGGGGTTGGTGCTGGGACCACTGCTTTTCTTGATATATACAAATGAATTGGACTTGAGTGTACATGGCACAATTTCAAAATTTGCAAGTGACATAAAATTTGGAAGGGTAGTGAAAAGGGAGGGGGATAGTGATAGACTTGAAGAGGGTATAGACTGGCTGGTGAAGTTGGCAGACATGTGGCAGAAGAAATTTAATGCAGAAAAATGCGAAGTGATACATTTCGGTAGGAAGAACGAGGAGAGGCAATGTAAACTAGAGGGCACAACTCTAAAAGGGGTACAGGAACAGAGAGATCTGGGGGTATATGTACACAAATCGTTGAAGTTGGCAGGGCAGGTTGAGAAAGCAGTTAAGAAAGCATACCGAATCCAGGGCTTTATAAATAGCGGCATCGAATACAAAGGCATGGAAGTCATGGTGAACCTTTATAAAACACTGGTTCAGCCACAACTGGAGTATTGTGTCCAGTTCTGGACACTGCACTTAAGGAAAGATGTGAACGCCTTAGAGGTGAAGCAGAAAAGATTTAACATAATGATTCCAAAGATGAGGGATTTTAGTTACGTGGATAGACTGGAGAATCTGGAGTTATTCTCTTCGGAACGGAGAAGATTGGGAGGAGATTTGATAGAGATATTTAACATCATATAGGGTCTAGATAGAGAGATAGATTTCCCATTGGCAGAAGGGTCAAGAATCAGAGGGCATAGATTTAAGGTGTTTGGCAAAAGAACCAACGGTGACATGAGGAAATACGTTTGTACACAGAGAGTGGTTAGGATCGGGAATACACTGTCAGAGTGGGTGGTTGAGGCAGATTCAATCGTGGCCTTCAAAATGGAACTGGATAAGTAATTGAAAGACAAAAAGTCAGGGCTACGGTGATAGGACGGGGAAGTGGGACTAGCTGGATTGCTCTTGCATAGAACAGGCACGGATTCGATTGGCAGAATGAACTCCTTCCGTGCTATAACCTTTTTAAGATTCTATGAGAAATATTGATAGCGCCATTACTTGGCATTATTTCTCTATTTCCTCCTCCATTTTTCTCTACATATTGCCTCTCTCAGTGTCGGGTGAGCATTTGCTTTGAAGCATTTGTCCTAAACTGATGCCTTTTCCACATCTTGGGACAATCAGGAACAGGCCCAGAGTTGAACATTTATCAGCAAACCAACAGAGAGATAACACAACGGGAGTAAACTCGTTGTCTCACACTGTTAGATACTGAGTGGCACAGATTGTAATGTGTGTCAGTAAACATACCCGGATATTGAATGACACAGATTGTAATATGCGTCAGTAAACATACCCGGATATTGAATGACAGATTTTTAAGTCTGTCAGTAAACATACCCGGATACTGAGTGACACAGATTTTTATGTGTGTCAGTTAACATACCCGGATACGGAGTGACACAGATTGTAATGTGTGTCAGTAAACATACCCGGATAAATGATTCCAGAAAAGGAAACAATTAAGAGAGGTAGAAAAAGAGAGAAACGAGAGCGAGAGAGAGAGAGAAAGAGAGAAAGAGATGGAGACACAGAATGGTGAGTGAGAAAAGGATAAAAGAAAAATAAAAAATAATGTGTTTCTCCGCCCTACGGGTAAAGATATATCAAATATTGTTATGGATATTATTCAAAAAAAAGTACAGCGAGTGACATTTGTGTGCATTTGCTTCTTTGTGAAGCCTGGATTTGAAAAGTCACTAAAACAACGTAAACGAACGGCCAGAGGGGGGTTAAACTTACGACCGTGGCGTTATTAGCAACACACGCTAACCAAGTGGACTAAACGGTTAAATAGACATTTCATGCTTGTGGATTTGAACCCCGCGTTGGGCGGTTTTTGTTTTACTTCTCGCAGATGGTGACAGAGTTGCTGTACAAACCACATCCCTTAAACATTATCATCTGTTTCCGTATAAAACTGGCGAGGATGTAAATCGCATGTAACAGGAAAAAACGCACTAATGCAACAAATTTAATTCTTATTTTGTGAACAGTGTTCATGCTGTGAACCCGACGCGAGCTTGAGTACGCTGCTGGTCAGATACAGGAATCCGACGCGCTACCGTTGCGCCACGAGATCCACAAAACCATCGGAGCTAACGGATCCATAGCAGGGAGATCGGTACCGACTGCGGCATGGACTTGCACTTTAAGCCGAGTTAGCTGCTCTCAAATAGTCCCACACAGAGCGGGAAGAGCCCGGGCTCTATCCCGGGCTTGATCCGATCTAGGTGATCTCACCCAGTGTGTTACTGAGCCATACAGAGCGGGATGGGCTCAGGTTGCTTCTTCGGCCTTAGGTTTGTTCGTCCATCTCACTTGGATTCGCATTGAACCCCACACAGAACAAGAAAAGCCCCGTTTCCGGTCTGTGTTGTGTTACCTGATCTCACCTGTAGTGGTTCCCAGGCTATACAGAGCAGGAAAATCCCAGACTCAGTCCCTAGCCTATGCTCAGTAAGCTGTGCTCAGGGCTCGAGAAACTAGCCCCATTTTGGGCGGTTTGTGTTTTAATGTTTAGGCTTTCACAGGCGATCCCCAACTCTGAATTCCCCTGGCAGAGAGTTCAAGGAGTATTTGATCTAAATGAGATTTAAGGACAGTATCATAAATGGCCTCCTTGATTCCGAATTCTTATCTCGCTCCAACCGCTCGCTGCTACAGATTGAACTTTATTTCATTTCACGCACAGCTCGGGGTCAGTGTGAATCAGAGGGACTTCGGGTCCGTCTCTCCGTTCACGAGCCCGTCATTGGGGTTTCAAGCCCATCTCTCCCTTCACAAGGCGATCAGTGTGGATTCAGGCCCATCTCTTCCTGCACAAATCATCAGTGCCGAGGAAACAATGGAGAATTTAACACACATAATGTGTTCAGTAACTTTTCATAAACACTTCAGTGTATTTCACTCCGTGCCCAAAGCTGTGAGGCCTCCCCTGGTGCATTACCTTTTGTGTTTATAAAGAGTGCAATATATTGAACGGGGGGTTTGAGGGTGAGCTCTGATTCCCGCCCCCTTCTGAATTGAGAGGAAAGAATGAACGAGAGAGAAGCGGTGTGGGGACGAGATGGTGGAAGAATGTGTCCATGAACTTGATTAAAAGTGGCCAAGCACAAGATAATATTAAGATATCATCAGCAGAACATTAACATAACCTGAGCTCTGAGATCTGATCGGGTCCCATTCCCCCGAAGTGAGGAATGAGCGGGAGGGCCAATTCCACCCGGTTTATATTTTCTTCCAAGGCGATGACCCAAAGTCCAACTTGCGATGAAGCCGAAATAGTTCAGTTGGAAGAGCGAAAATCTAAATTTCCCTGTTTCAATTCCGGGTTTTAGCAATATTTGGTTGTTTTGTTCTCGTTCTTTGGGTTGAATCTCGCATTTATTTACATTAAAATTTTAACCCGCAGTGAAGGACCGGGGAAGGAATAGAGAAGCTTCAGGGATGAGAAATATTGATAGTGTCTTTATTAATCATTTAATTTTCGATTTCCTTCAGCCGTTTTCTCCGGTTTTTGTCTCTCTCGGTGCCGGGGAGAAATTGGATTTCAAGCATTTGTCCTAAACTGATGCATTTTCCACATCTCCGGGCGGTCAAGCACGCTCTGTCTGTTTGTTACTGCTTGTGACCATAAATGGGAACAGACCGCTCGTTAAACGTTTATCAGCAAACTGACAGAGAGATAACACAGCAGGAATAAAACTCGTTGCATCACATTGTTGGATACTGAGTGACAGAGGTTGTAATGTGTGTCAGTAAACATACCCGGATACTGAGTGACACAGGTTGTAATGTGTGCCAGTCAATATACCCGGATACTGAG
The DNA here is from genome assembly GCF_035084215.1 of Heptranchias perlo. Taxonomy (NCBI): domain Eukaryota; kingdom Metazoa; phylum Chordata; class Chondrichthyes; order Hexanchiformes; family Hexanchidae; genus Heptranchias; species Heptranchias perlo. Next base: position 2,177,617 of record NC_090326.1, on the reverse strand, counting down.
TGACACAGGTTGTAATGTGTGCCAGTCAATATACCCGGATACTGAGTGACACAGGTTGTAATGTGTGCCAGTCAATATACCCGGATACTGAGTGACACAGGTTGTAATGTGTGTCAGTAAATATACACGGATACTGAGTGACACAGGTTGTAATGTGTGCCAGTCAATATACCCGGATACTGAGTGACACAGGTTGTAATGTGTGCCAGTCAATATACCCGGATACTGAGTGACACAGGTTGTAATGTGTGTTAGTAAATATACCCGGATACTGAGTGACACAGGTTGTAATGTGTGTCAGTAAATATACCCGGATACTGAGTGACACAGGTTGTAATGTGTGCCATTCAATATACCCGGATACTGAGTGACACAGGTTGTAATGTGTGCCAGTCAATATACCCGGATACTGAGTGACACAGTTTGTAATGTGTGTCAGTAAATATACCCGGATACTGAGTGACACAGGTTGTAATGTGTGTCAGTAAACATACCCGGATACTGAGTGACACAGGTTGTAATGTGTGCCAGTCAATATACCCGGATACTGAGTGACACAGGTTGTAATGTGTGTCAGTAAATATACCCGGATACTGAGTGACACAGGTTGTAATGTGTGTCAGTAAATATACCCGGATACTGAGTGACACAGGTTGTAATGTGTGCCATTCAATATACCCGGATACTGAGTGACACAGGTTGTAATGTGTGCCAGTCAATATACCCGGATACTGAGTGACACAGGTTGTAATGTGTGTCAGTAAATATACCCGGATACTGAGTGACACAGCTTGTAATGTGTGTCAGTAAACATACCCGGATACTGAGTGACACAGGTTGTAATGTGTGTCAGTAAACATACCCGGATACTGAGTGACGCAGATTGGAATGTGTGTCAGTAAACATACCCGGATACTGAGTGACACAGGTTGTAATGTGTGTCAGTAAACATACCCGGATACTGAGTGACGCAGATTGGAATGTGTGTCAGTAAACATACCCGGATACCCAGTGACGCAGATTGGAATGTGTGTCAGCAAATATATATCTGGGAAAATGATTCGGAAAAAGGAATGAATTAGCTCCCAATAGAAAAAGCGAAAAAAGAGACAGATAGAAAGAGTGTGAAAGGAATGAAGAAAGACGTGTTTCTCCGCCCCAGGTGTAAAGATATATCAAACAGTGTAATGGATGTTATTCAAAAATATTTCCCCCATGATTTTTATGTCGATTTGTTTGTTTGTAAAGTCTGGATTTCACAAATCGGAAAAACAATGAAATAAAAAGTTGATGGTCTGTATCGGCATCGAACCCGTAACTTTGGCGTTATTAGCACCACGCTCTCACCAACTGAGCTCATTGGTCGTAAATAGGGCCAATAGTCATGGGCTTGAGCCCCGCGTTGGACAGTCTGATTTTACTTCTCACGCTGGATGACAGAGTAATGGCACAAACTTTGAACATACCACATCCTTTAAACAATGTAACTTGTTTCTGTATAAAACTGGCGAAGGTGTAAAGTTGGCAGGATTCTGGGCCGTTGTATAAGTGTTATGACCTCGACGAAGCTTTTATAAACGATAATCCGGGACAAAATTAACCGTCACTTGTACAAGTGTGGAACGATTAGGGAAAGCCAGCAGCGATTTGTTAAAAGCAAATCGTGTTTAACTAACTTGATTGAGTTTTTTTCATGAGGCAACAGAAAGAGTTGATGAGGACAATGCGGTTGATATTTGTGTATTTGGACTTTCAAAAGGCGTTGGATAAAATGCCACATAATAGGCTTGTCAGCAAAATTGAAGCCCATGGACTAAAAGCATGGATATGAAATTGGCTAAGTGACAGAATACAGAGAATAGTGGCGAACGGTTGTTTTTCGGACTGGAGGAAAGTATACAGTGTTGTTCCTCAGGGGTCCATACTAGGACCACTGCTTTTTTGATATATATTATGCCTTGGGCTGGGGTGTACAGGCACAATTTCAAAATTTACAGATGACACAAAACTTGGAAGTGTAGTAAACAATGAGGAGGATAGTAATAGACGTCAAGGTGACATAGACAGGCTGGTGGAATAGGCGAACATATGGTAGATTACATTTAACGCAGAGAAGTGCGATGTGCTACATTTTGGCAGGAACAACGTGGAGATGCAATATAAACTAATTGGTACAATTCTAAAGTGGGTACAGGAACAGAGAAACCTGGGGGTATATGTGCACACATCTTTGAAGGTGGCAGGGCAGGTTGAGAAAGTGTTAAAAAAACACATGGGATCCTGGGCTTTATAAATAGTGGCATGGAGTACAAAAGGAAGAAAGTTATGTTGAACCTTTATAAAACACTCGTTCCACCACAGCTGGGGAGGTGTGTCCAATTCTAGGCGCTACGATTTAAGAAGGGTGTGAACGCCTTGGAGAGGATGCAGAAAATATTTACTAGAGTGGTTCCAGGGATGATGGATTTCAGATACGTGGATAGACTGGAGAAGCTGGGGTTGTTCTCCTTAGAGCAGAGAAGTTTGAGAGGAGATTTGATAGAAGTGTTGAAAATCATGACGGGTTCAGATGAAGTAAATGAACAGAAACTGCTCCCATTGGCGGAAGTGTCGAGAACCGAGAACCACACGACACAGATTTAAGGTGATTGACAAAAGAACCAAAGACGACATGAGAGAAAACTTTTTTATGCAGCGTATAGTTATGATCTGGAATGTGCTGCCTGAAAGGGTGGTGGATGTAGATTCAATCATGGCTTTCAAAAAGGAATTGGATAAATATTTGCAGGACTACCGGGGAAGAGCGGGGAAATGGGACCATCTGGTTTGCTCTTACATAGACCCGGCACAGGCTCGATGGGCCGAATGGCCACTTTCTGTGCTGTAACGATTCCATGATTCTATGATTCATCCTCTCCCAAGCTCCATCTTAAATTCTGCTAACTTGATATTTAGGCTATTTATCTCTCTATCTCTCCCTGTCTCTCTGTATTTTTCCTCGATACACTTCTCGGACTTCCTTGAAAGATCAAGGCTGATCGAACCAGCGACACCAACAGAAAAGCAGATGGAAAAACTGAGACGGTGGGAAAAGTAAAAGTCGAACCCAGCTGATGAATCCGTAGCTAACGTCTCCGCATTTATGTCTCCTCTTCCTCACAGTGAGAAAACAACAATTTTGGCCCAGTAGGAAAAGAAAGACTTGCATTTCTAAAGCGCTTTTCACGACCTCAGGACGTCCCAAAGCGTTTTCCAGTCAATGAACTATCTTTGAAATGTAGTCACTGTTATACTTATGGTAGAGTGTATCATCAGCGGATGCCGAGACGAACAACAATGTAGCTTTAGAGCAATTAATTCTGCGAAGTCTCACTTGATAATACAAATCCTGCCTTCAAACTAATGTAGTAAAGAGAGGCGAATCTTGTTGTACATTTTAGTTTACATCTTGACATTGCTATACATCGGAATAGAAAACGTGATTGGATTATCAGAAGAGATCTGAAAGGATGGCCGATCAGTTGTGGGTGGCAACGAATTGTGCACTGGCTGCAGGGTTTATAACAAAAAAAAACACCATCGCCAGTGTTTCGTTAGTCTAGTGTTATAATTCTCGCTTCGGCAATTTACTGATTGCTTGGCATGCGGTCCCGGGTGCAAATCCCGGAGGAATCCTGTATTATCAATATTTTTTTGTGCAAATGAACTAATTGGCTTCTCACGCCTTGTCAGCGGTGCAGTAAGTAGGATTGACTTAATTCCCGAACATGGTGGAGCCCTAAAGGACAGAAAGCAGATGTTTTGTCGCCGCAACACTCATGTAGAAAGGGAAATGTCGCAAGATGGCATGCAGATTGTAGAATCCCAATTCAGGCGTTCGCATGAACGCAGAATGAAAACGCTGCTCTATTGGCCGGAAATCGAACGCGGTCCTCCTGGCTGCCAAGTGAGAATTTTACCCCTGAAACAGTAATGCCCGCACGGCAGCAACCTGCACGTGGCCAGCTGGAAACCTGTCTGCAAGAACTTTCAGTCTCCTCCATCGCCGTGATAACCTTACGCATTCTGATCTGTAGCCGTGTAGCTCTGCTGGCTTGCAGCTGCAATGGCCGAGTGGTTGAGACGTTAAATTAGATATCCTTTGGGGCTTTTTCTGCACTGGTTCTTATTCTGCTTGCAGTGCTTTCTTTAATGCTCAAATAAATATGAACTAGAGCTAAAAATTGCATTTACTCAGCCTCAGAAAGGTAACCTTGCGTGGCCGATATTTTTAATTCGGTGCCTAATGGTCTCTTGCAAAATTTCAAGACACTTGAAGGAATCTCTACTAAGTTCCATTTTAAATTCTGCTGGTTCGCAGAACTTGAATTTTGTACTATTTTTTCTATACTTTAATCTGTCCCTATATCTGACTCTTGACTCATTGTGTTTTCCTCTGATGGACTTCTGAGGCTTCCTTGAACGGCCAAGGATGATCGAACCTGCAACACCAGCAGAGAGGGTTAAATAAAAAAAAGACTGAGACGGAAATGCAAAGGTGCGAACCAGCTGATGAATTCGTAGCTAATGTCTCCACATTTATGTATCTTCGCCCTCACAGTGAAAAAATCAGTAATTTGAGTACAGCACACTTATGGTAGAGTGTATAATATGCGGATGCTGAGACAGGCAAAAATCGAACCCTTGTCAGAGGGATGAAAGCGCTGAATCCTAACCACTAGATGACAAGGTAATGCTGAAAATTCTTTCCTGCAACCAAGCAGCCCAACGCGGCCTTTCCTACTTGCATTTCAGGTCATTTTCGTGCCAGCCAAGCTGTTGCACAAAATGGCATTTTATGTTCGAACTACTACCGCGACAGAAGTTAATGTTCGCATAATAACAGCAATAAGTGCAAGTAGGCATGTACATGACATGGAAAGTGATGTAAAATACTACCACAAGCTGCTGAGGGACATGTTTCCAATTCCAAAATTCACACACCCAATCAATGCAGACCCTGGGAAAGCTGGAAGACAACGCAAGTCCGTCGTGAATCATTTGAAGCAACTGGCAGTTTAAAGTGCCAGCTCCTGCTGCTTCTGTCGGGAGTGAGGAAGAGACACTGTCGGTATCCGCGTACAGTTTTATTTTGTACCGAAGTGGACAGAGAAAGAGTAAAGATCCCGGAGCTGTGAGATAATGTATATTATTCATCTTTAACCAAAGGAATATCCCCAATCAGAAGCTGAAAAAAACTGAGAGGAAGGAGGCCTGACAATAAACAGAGTGCTGAATGAATCACGAAAGAGTGAAAGAGAAATAAATGTCATTGGTTCCACCGTGCCAGGTGCGCAATATTGAGAGCTCCCGGATGGATTGCTGGTTTGGACTGGGCGCTGTCACCATCGCCTGGTTCGAGTCCCGTTCATGGAATTAACTTTAACAAGACCTGTGACCAGCGGTGTGCCTCTTTGATCGGTGCTGGGTCCGCTGTTATTTGTTATTTATATTAATGATTTGGATGAGAATTTAGGAGGAATGGTTAGTAAGTTTGCAGATGACACCAAGATTGGTGGCATTGTGGACAGTGAAGAAGGTTATCTAGGATTGCAACGGGATCTTGATAAATTGGGCCAGTGGGCCGATGAATGGCAGATGGAGTTTAATTTAGAAAAATGTGAGGTGATGCATTTTGGTAGATCGAATCGGACCAGGACCTACTCCGTTAATGGTAGGGCGTTGGGGAGAGTTATAGAACAAAGAGATCTAGGAGTACAGGTTCATAGCTCCTTGAAAGTGGAGTCACAGGTGGATAGGGTGGTGAAGAAGGCATTCGGCATGCTTGGTTTCATTGGTCAGAACATTGAATACAGGAGTTGGGATGTCTTGTTGAAGTTGTACAAGACATTAGTAAGGCCACACTTGGAATACTGTGTACAGTTCTGGTCACCCTATTATAGAAAGGATATTATTAAACTAGAAAGAGTGCAGAAAAGATTTACTAGGATGCTACCGGGACTTGATGGTTTGACTTATAGGGAGAGGTTAGATAGACTGGGACTTTTTCCCCTGGAGAGTAGGAGGTTAAGGGGTGATCTTATAGAAGTCTATAAAATAATGAGGGGCATAGATAAGGTAGATAGTCAAAATCTTTTCCCAAAGGTAGGGGAGTCTATAACGAGGGGACATAGATTTAAGGTGAGAGGGGAGAGATACAAAAGGGTCCAGAGGGGCAATTTTTCACTCCAAGGGTGGTGAGTGTCTGGAATGAGCTGCCAGAGGCAGTAGTAGAGGCGGGTACAATTTTGTCTTTTAAAAAGCACTTGGACAATTACATGGGTAAGATGGGTATAGAGGGATATGGGCCATGTGCAGGCAATTGGGACTAGCTTAGTGGTATAAACTGGGCGACATGGACATGTTGGGCCGAAGGGCCTGTTTCAATGTTGTAAACTTCTATAATTCTATGAATCTATGATTCTAAGATTTATGAACTTATTAAATTAATTACATGAAACTAATTAAACCCAATTCATAGTTGAATCCTTGTTTTAATCACCACTAATCAACCGATAACTTCCTATTTCAGACTGAAGGAGATGCTGACATGGTTACCGAGAATGAATCAAAACCTTGATAATTTTTTCGTGCTTTGGATGTGTTGAAATGGCGTCATTTTACAGACTTAATCTTACGAGTGCGATTAAAAGTCCAGAGCTTATGACACCAGGAATCTGGTGATTCGGTTGTAAAATTTGACAATGACAGGCGATTGACGCCGTTTGTCACGGGAATGTCCTAACAGTTTCTGCGATCAACGTGAAAGTAATGCAATGAGGAACATCTGATACAAAACGAAAGACAAAAATATCAGCCACCCCCGACCGTTCAGCTTTTCCAAAATTGAAGGTGTCATATTTAATCTCTTTAATCTCTGAACTCAGCAACTATGCCGTAAGAGAAACGTGCCGGAGAAATATTCGATTTCAGCGTGGTGATACTGGGCCAGAGTAAAGTTCAGTTAAAATGATTGCCAAGTGGCTAGCGGGTGGATTTGGAACTCCTGAGCGACCACACTGCGCATTTTCCAGATCTACTTGGAGCACCATTCCCTTCAATTCGTCGCTTACAGGGACAATTCGATTCTCGGTTTCTTTTCCGTGAGTTTGGTGAGATTCTAAATAATTGAAAGCGACCTATTTCAAAGATAACCTCGTCACCGACATGCTCATGGATAGAAAGTGGCCACACTCTGCTTCAGTGAGATGAAAGCTCAGAGCGGTTTCAATTTCGATTGTAATTGCAAGCGAAACTCATTCAATGAAAATGAGATGCCTTTAACATCCTGATTGTTTGAACTGAACTTCTTCCCAAAGCGCTTGAGATTCAGGTGGACTGATTTGGGGACGTCTTTTTGCCTCTTTGCAAAAGTTTGAACCGCAGGTCAAGATCAAAAGTCTAGGACTAAATTAGGACTTCTCTGGGAGAATCGAGAAGTATATTCCCACCCAACAAACCTGGAAACAAGAACGTGTCCTTAACGTGTTAGAGTCACATTCTATGAGAGTTCTGTCTGTATAATAAAAGGGCATTTTTGAAGAGTCATTCTGATATCAGTTCCCTGTTGGCTCCTGAATAAAAACAAATACCGCATTCTGTTTTTTTGTTGCTTAAATTCTCAAATTAGGTAAAATTGCAGCAAGACTTCCTTACTCTTGTACACTAACCCCCTTTCACTAAAGGCCAACATTCTATTTGCTTTCCTAATTGCTTGCTGTACCTGCATGTTAACTTCCTGTGATCGGTGTACAAGGACATCCAAATCCCTCTGACTACCAATATTTCTTAGTCTCTCACCTATTAAAAATATTCTGCTTTTCTATTCTTCCTACTAAAGTGAATAATTTCACATTTCCTTACATTATACTCCATCTGCCACCTTCTCACCCACTCACTTAACCTGTCTATATCACTTTGCATCCTGTTTGCATCCTCCTCACAGCTTATTTCGCCACCGAGCTTTGTGTCGTCAGCAAACTTGGATACATTACACTCGTTACAACCAGACAACCCGAAAATGAACCGTTTATTCCTACTTTCAGTTTTCTGTCCATCAACTAACCCTTAATCCATGCTAACATATTACTCACAATGCATGAGTTCTAATCTTGTGTAACAACCTCTTGTGTGGCACCTTATCGAATGCCTTTTGAAAATCGAAATGAACTACATCCACTGGATCCCCCTTATCTACCCTGCCAGTTGCACCCTCAAAAGCTCGAATAGATTTGTCAAACACGACTTCCCTTTAATAAAACCATGTTGACACTGCCTAATCATATTATGACTTTCTAAGTGCCCTGTAACCATGTCCCTATTAATAGATTCTAGCATTTTCCCTACTGATGATGTCAGGATAACAGGCCTATAGTTCCCTGTTTTCTCTCTCTCTCCTTTCTTGAATAGCGGAGTTACATTTGGTACCTTCCAATCCACGGGGATCTTTCTAGAATCTAGGGAATTCTAGAACATCAAAACCAATGCATCCACTATCTCTTTTAAAACCCTGTGATGTAGGCCATCAGGTGCAGAGCATTTGTCGGCTTTTTGTCCCATTCATTTCTCCAGTGCTTTTCCTTACTAATCTTAATGACTTTATGTTCCTCACTCTCATTTCACCCTTGGTTCCCTAACATTTCCGGTATTTTTTGTGTCTTCTACTGTGAAGACAGATACAAACTATTTGTTTAACTTCTCTGCCATTTCCTTCTTCCCCAGTATAATTGATCCTGTCTCTGCCTCCATGGACCCACGATTACTTTCGCTAATCTCTTCCTTTTTGCATACTTGTAGAAACAATTACAGCCTGTTTTTATATTTCTCGCCAGTTTACACCCATATTTTTTTGCTCCTTTTTAAAATAAATGTCTTGGTCATTCTTTGCTGATTTATAAAACACTCCCAAACCTCAGTCTTACTGCTCTGTTTGGCAAAAATGTAAGCCTCTTGTTTTAACCGAATGATATCCTTAACTTCTCTAGTTAGCCAAGATTGGACCAGTTTTCAGGTGGAGGTGTTATTCCTCAAGGGAATGTATATTCATTCAGAATTAAGGATTATTTATTTAAATGTTCACCATTGCTTATCTACCCTCATATCTTTTAATCTAATTTCCCAATCTACCTTAGCCAACTCGCCCCTCTAACCTATGTAATTGGCTTTGTTTAAATTTTAAACCCTAGTTTAGGACTTAACTACATCAACCTCAAACTCAGTATGAAATTCTATCATATTATGATCACTTTTCCCCAGATGATCCTTTACCATACGATTACTAATTAACCTTGTCTGATTACACAATACTAGGTCTAAAGTAAATTCTCCCTCGTTGGTTCCTCGAAATATTGCTCCAGCGTGATGTGCTATTACCCATGCCCAATGGCCTCTGAGCAGGCAGGAGGCAAGTTTCAGCCCACAGCAGGAATTATCTGCAATCAGCGTTCCAGTCCAAGCCTTGCACGTGGAATCAATGCATTTTGCACTTTCCACCACCAGAGGGAGCTCAATTTCTTAAAGGGAAGATGTTTCTTAGAAATCTCTTAAAGGTAGCTGGTACCTTTTATTTGCTAAAAATAACATTGTACTGTGTGTACGAAGTCTGAACAGAGATCAGACATCACACACGTAAAACACAGATACAGGTCCCATACCTACGTTTATACACTGATGAGTTATGCTAAAATATTGAATAAAGGTTGCACACTACTAAATCCCACATCCTCCAATCTGCACGCCAGCCCTCACAAATCTGCCGATCTGAGTTGGTATTCCTGCGAGAGTGCATGCACCAATGTTCTCTGCTGATGCACTAGAGAACTTGAGTGAAAGAGGTGGACACAAGGTGGGACATCCTATATCCGCTTGGTGGCGGGGTGGGGGAGGGGGGGCAAGAGGCGCTCCAGACATATACTCGTAAGGAAGTGGTAGGCAGCAGGGGACAAAGCCAATGCCAGGCGCACAGCATCATGAACATGGATACAGTGCAGGAAGAATTTCAATGCTTTGACATGAGTGGTGAAGGTGAATGAGGTCAACTGTCAAGAGGCGTCTCCTACTAACTGAACCATGCACTACACCCCCCATCCCCCACTTACCATTAAAACCTTTCCATCAGTCCTCAACTCTTCTAATCAAATGCATCCTCTGACCCTTACACATTACCATTGTTTTAAGCCATCCACCCACAAGTCACAGGCCACACACACTGGCAGCTATTCAACCATGACAGGCACATCACCCAGACACACATCCCGCTCTCTTGCAGGAGAAGGTAGCGCATACCAAGAAGCAGCAAGTGGCAGTGGGATTTAGCCCCTCCAGCCTGTTCCGCAATTCAATGAGATCATTGTGGACCTGTGACCTAACTCCATGTCCCTTAATACCCTTAGTTCACAGAAATCTATCAATCTCAGATTTAGAATTCATAATTGAGCTAGCATCAACTGCCATCTGCAGAAGAGCGTTCCAAACGTCTCCCACCCTTTGCATGTAGAAGCATTTCCTAACTTCATTCCTGTACGTCATGGCTCTAATTTATTAGGCTATGCCCTCGCATCCTGGTATTGCGGTCTAGGAGACCTCGAAAAGCAGTTACAAATGTCTCGGCAGCCAGAAGCAATAATTCAGCCACTAAACTGTAAATCCTGCATGGTCCATTTAAATAGCGCTGGTGGCCGTGTGTGTGTGTGTGTGGGGGGGGGGGGGGGGTTCTCCAGGCACTCTAAGACACTTTCAGATGCTCGGGTTAATACTGTGCGCTGAATTGAGAGTTTCCTCCCAAAATGTTGCCTATCACTTTAAATCAGCGTTGCACACTGATTGAAGCCATTTTCTCCCTACTTTACATGATTCCAGCGTTCTTTATCTGCGCCTGCGCTAACTCCGATACCAAGTTAGTATCTGGCGCATATCGCTCAGGAAACGTGCGTGCGTATCCAAGACGCCATCTTGGATGTTAGAGAGGCCCTGTCGCACTGAAACAAAGGGCGCTTCACGGCCCAATTTAGTACCCATAGTGTTTCTTGTTGGTGATAATGGGAAATGTTGTCATTTAACTTGGGAAGCTAAGAAAATTTTTAAAAAGTTGTTAAAGGAAACCTGGCTGCTGAAACGCTGGCTCTTGTAGATGCAGTGATTCTGGGATACTATTTCGCAAATATTTTGAGTGACATCCTGTACAATGGTAGTAATGAAGATAGTATACACATTGAACGTTAGGTAGACAATCGTTCATTCTGGGGTAATGTAAACTCTCTACACAAAATGTGAGTTAGAAACTAATAAGAATTGACCTTGCTGGCTTGAAAGAAATACTGGAGAGAAAGTAAATCTCTAAAATTGAATGGGTAGATTCAAACCATCAACTGTCGGATTGTTTTGACTAGAAGAGGTACATGTACTAAGAGTCAATTAGGGATCATGGAGAATGGCCGGCTTACAATCTAATGCTTTGTATGGTATAAGAATTTTGTTTGTATTATGTATAATTGTTGTATTTAAAAGGACAGAAGGGAATCTCTTAATGATCAATTTGTACCAATTGATAATAATTGTGTTCAGGTGTATGTAGCAATTGGGAACTCAACTCTCTAAGGGTCAATTATAAGGGAGCAAGCTTGGGAAGAGCTTTTAGATAAGGGGTGCATGGTGTGTGATGTACACTTCAGTAAATAAAACCGTGTGAAACACAGAAGAATTGGTTCCAGGATTTAATCCGTCACCACCTGGCTATTCTAATATAACATTCCTTTCTCACTTCGGTCTAATTCTGTAACAAACCCTCAGATGATCTAGGTTTGGTCTGAGCTATCTTGAGCCTGAGAGGGAAGGGTGGGAGCGAGGTTGGATCGAGAGTAGACTGAAATAATGGAGAGAACTTTTTCTGATTTGTGATTCGCTCATAGCGAGACTTCTGTAGGTTCAAGCGTCTGCACTCTGGCCAGCTGAGAAATGCAGTTCCAGCTGATTGGCCTGAATGAATGAAGATTTACGCCTTTAACTTGTTCACGTGTGATCTGTTTCTGCCGGATTCCAGTTATGAGAGCTAGGAACTGCACTTGCAGATTTTTTTTGCAGAGGCCCTCATGGTACTTGCCAGCCAATCAGAAATTTTCGAGATGCTGGGAAACTTGTGTTACCAAAGTCACTATTAGAACATAAGAACATAAGAACATAAGAAATTGGAGCAGGAGTAGGCCAATCGGCCCCTCGAGCCTGCTCCGCCATTCAATAAGATCATGGCTGATCTGATCCCAACCACAAATCTAAAGAACACAAGAAGTCGGAGCAGGACCCGGCCACATAGCCCCTGGGCCCTCTCCGCCACCCACAGGGCATTGACCGATCCGAACTCAGCTTCATGTCCAATTTCCTGCCCGCTCCCCATAACCCCTAATTCCCTTTACTTCTAGGAAACTGTCTATTTCTGTTTTAAATTTATCTAATGATGTAGCTTCCACAGCTTCCTGGGGCAGCAAATTCCACAGACCTACCACCCTCTGAGTGAAGAAGTTTCTCCTCATCTCAGTTTTGAAAGAGCAGCCCCTTATTCTAAGATTATGCCCCCAAGTTCTAGTTTCACCCATCTTTGGGAACATCCTTACTGCATCCACCCGATCAAGACCCTTCACAATCTTACATGTTTCAATAAGATCGCCTCTCATTCTTCTGAACTCCAATGAGTAGAGTCCCAATCTACTCAACCTCTCCTCATATGTCCGCCCCCTCATCCCCGGGATTAACCGAGTGAACCTTCTTTGTACTGCCTCGAGAGCAAGTATGTCTTTTCTTAAGTATGGAGACCAAAACTGTATGCAGTATTCCAGGTGCGGTCTCACCAATACCTTATATAACTGCAGCAATACCTCCTTGTTTTTATATTCTATCCCCCTAGCAATAAAAGCCCGTCAGTGATATTCCAAGTGTGTGTGAAATGATCAATATTCTGTAACAACTGAAAATGTTTGGTTAGCATGCTTCCTCCTGATTTGCTGATGTGAATAAAATTTGAACATTTAAATAATCCCTTAATGCCATTTATCCCATCTACCTGCCATTGGGACTTTCAATAGTAAACCCCTTTTTGTTTTTTAAAAATGCATGTACTGGTCATTACCTCTCCTCCTCTTTCAATCTCTAATCTCGACTGTATTTAAAAAGGTAAAATCACATGGGTGCGATTTCAGATACCTCAGTGTCGCGCACAGGATGCTGAATAGAGATTCTTTAAAGATAACTATCGAATCGCTGGGTCTGTACATGCAATAATCAGCCTGAGGCTTGTTAACGAGGTTGTTCATGCGGCTCAGTCCCAGGGCTGCAGGAGAATCGTTGTTTTCTGACGAAAGTCCAAAGCAATTTTAAAGTGTTTTGAAAAATCCCTTAAAATAGATTCTGGTGCTTAATGAATCCTTGGGGAGAATGGTTGATTAAATCTGTTTGTTTAACTGAATGAGACTAATATCTCTGATGCAGCACTCCAGCTAATTTCCCAGCAGACGATCTTCTCTGGTATAAGTAGCGTCTCATTTGACCGAATTGACACTTTTCTGTCAGAGCCTCGTGTCCAGCGCCACAGACATCGCTCCTTCACACAGAACATGGATTATCTACTCATCTTTGAGATAGAACGTATTTACTACCCCGTTCTTGCAATCGTTGGTATTACGGGTAAGGAAATGGAACTGATTACTGTGGAAACCAATGTGTAATAGATGCTGCTCTTGTTGCTTGTCTTGTATTGTTACCTATTGATATTGATATGCTTTGATACGTTTATCAATTTAAAAACGTATGGAGTGTATAATTGTCAGAGAGGCAGAGAGCGATAGAGAGAAAGATAGAAACATATAACAAGACTAATTGAATAGTTCTTTCAACGAGCAGGCGCAGGCATGATGGACCAAATGGCCGCCTTCTGTGATCTATTGTGATTATAGATTTCTATCTGTTTGTGATATAATCGCACCTTGCATTGTATCAGTTCATTGTGCAGTATTTTTCTTGTCTATCAATACGATTGTTTGATTAACATTATGAACTGCTTTGAATTTTCAACCCAAGAAATAATGACGGATTATTCCCAGTACTTTGTGCTGGGGAATTCCGTATCTCGAATAGACGTTGGCATCAGACGTAACATAAACCTTTGTAGGACTGTGAGAAAGTGTGCTCTGTGTCTGTGCTGAAGTTTCAATGTGTCCTTTTATTGCCAGAAATAAAACGCCAAAGGACAAACAAAGCAGTAATCAACTTAGTGCAGACCATTGTCTGCTTGTTCACAAGGTTCAAAGTTCCAGATAATAGTAGTTCGCTGCTCTTGGTATTTAATTGACTACAGTCATCATATTGATTGAAAAAAAAATCGTTGTCATTTTCAAAGGCTGACTATCTGCGCAATATCAATGAATGGTACTTTGGTCTGTTATAATTGATTGCCTTTTTCCCAATTTAGTTGTGGGGTTAACTGACGCTCTGTCTTAGACTTGTGAGAAGGGGAGAGGACGAGTAATTTGACGGTGAGGTCACCTATGCAGGAATTTTATTGGATGTGAGGTGAACGGTATACTTCAGTCTTGCAACGATGAACTTAACTGTTTAACCTAGATGGGATGTACAACCAATGGGAGATTTATCTACCAAAATAAAAAGGATCTTTTAAAAAATATGAATAGGCAGATAACAAATGACGTCGCCATTCATTGTTGATGGAGGAGGTGTTCAGCACTGCAAGGCTATGCTCGTCATTGCTTGTTTCTGAACAAAGCCTTCCAACTGAAATAGGTGCGTTTGTTTAAAATGTGAATATTCTGTATATGGATTGAAATTTAGATAGAAAACTCTGGACATTGTGTCAACGGAACCTGTGCGTGATGAGCAATTCGGGTTCAACACTCGTCAATCCTAGATTTTCCTAATCATTGAGGAAATAAATCGCGGGTTGGCGAGTGTAAATCCCATCAGTGTGTTTGGGATCTCAGCAACCAACCGAGCGAATGAGGCAGCATTGTTTGAGGCTCAGAGAGCCAAGGACTGCAGAACTGGGAAATGAGACAGCATTGATTGAGGCTCAGAGAGACCTAGGGACTGCAGAGCAGGGAAATGAGGCAGCATTGACTGAGGGTTAGAGAGAGCCGGAGACTGCAGTGCTGGGAAATGAGGCAGCTTTGATTGAGGATCAGGGTGAACCGGGGACTGCAGAGCTGCGAAATGAGGCAGCATTGATAGAGGCTCAGAGAAAGTCGGGGACTGCTAAATGGAGTGAAGGAAACTTAACTAGACGTCGGTAGAAATTGACAAAATGAGACGAGGGATTTTGCAAGAATGTCACTGGATTCAACTCTTTACCTTCGATCAATCTCTCTTTAAGTAAATAACAACCCTACCAGTTCTGCGTTATTTTACCTCGCCCAGTCTGAGCTGCCATGCCATGGATTCTCTAACTCTCCCAGTAATTTATTTTGTACCGAGTCTCACTCAGTGTTGTGTCGCTCAGCTGCGGAGTTTGCCTCACAAACCAGTGTGGTTGAGAACATAAGGATGTTCCCGCACAATCCCCTCCTGCACCATCAATCGCTCCTCGCACCAGAATTCGACTTAGTTGGTTGAATTCAGCCGCTCTAGTGGGCCAGTGTACATTTACCTTCTCAGGTCGGTAACATGGCTGCGACCTCTCCGGTCGAGTGGAACTCGATATCTCATACGTTACATCTTTTGAGGTTCAAGGGCTGAGAGCAGAATGAACACCTCCACACAAAGCATACATAAGAATATAGCATATAGGAGCAAGAACAGGCAATACGGCCCCTGGGGGTTGCTCCACCAATCAGTTAGATTATGATTGATCTTCAACCTCAATTCCACTTTCCCGCCAATTCCCATATTACTTCATCCCCTTAGAGCCCAAAAATCTATCGATCTCAGCCTTGAATATATTCAACGACTGAGCATCCACAGCCCTCTTGGGTAGCGAATTCCGAAGGTTTACAACCCTTTGAGTGAAGAAATGTGTCCTAACTTCAGTCCTAAATGAGTGACTCCTTATCCTGAGAAGGTTCCTGAGAAACCCTATTTCTAGACTCTCCAGCCAAGAGATCAGCCTCCCAGCATCTACCCCGTTACGTGCTCTGAAAATCTTATGTTTCAATGATATTACCTCTCATTCTTCTAAACCCCAGAGAGTATGGGCCCATTCCACTCAATCTCTCCTCATAGGTCAAACCTCTTATCCCAGGAATCAATCTAGCGAACCTTCGTTACACTGCCGCGAAGGCAAGTACATCCTTCCTTAGGTAAGGAGACCAAAACTGTACACAATACTCCAGGTGTGGCCTCAACAAAGCCCTTATGAGTTGCAGCAAGACCGCCCTACACTTGCACTCCAACCCCCTTGCAATAAAGGCTGACACACCATTTGCCTTCCTAATTCCTTGCTGTAACTGCACGCTAGCTTCCTGCGTTTCGTGTACCAGGACGCCCAAGTCTCACTGAATACCAACATTTAATAGTTTCTCAACATTTAAAACATATTCTGTTTTTCTATTCTTCCTACCAAAGGTTTTAACCTCATATATCCCCGCATTATACTCCAACTGCCAACTTGTTGCCCACTCACTTAAGCTGCCTATATCCCTTTGCAAACTCTTTGGGTCCTCCTCACAGCTCACTTTCCAACTAGCTTTGTATCGTCAGCTAACTTGGATAAATTGCACTCGGACACCTCTTCTAAGTTATTAATATAGATTGTAAATAGCTGAGTCCCCAGCACTGATCCTTGCGGCACCCCACTACTATCACCGTGCCAACTTCAAAATGATCCTTTTATGCTTACGCTCTGTTTCCTGCCTTTTACCCATGCTCTATCCATGCTAATATATTACCCCCAATCCCATGAGCCGTTATCTTGTGTAACAACCTTATCAAATGCCTTTCGAAAATCCAAATACGTTACATTCACTGGTTCCCCTTTATCTACCCTATAGTTACATCCTCAGAAAACCCTAATAGATTTGTCAAACAAGATTTCTTTTTTATAAAACCATGTTGTCTCTGTCTAATCATTTTACGATTTCCGAAGTACCCTGCTACCACTTCCTTGATCATGGATTCCAGCATTTTCCAGAGCGTAGGGAGGCTGGTGGAATTCACTTCCAGGTATGAATCAGACGCTATGTTAACATGTAAGATTAAATTGGAAAGGCAGATGTCGTAGAACAGTGAAGTGGTTATGAGAGCAGGTTTGGTAAATATGATTAGAACTATCTGTTCACGTGGAGGGTAAACCCGAACAAGGACTGGTTGTGCCTAATGGCCTGCCTCAGTGTTGTAACTTCTGTGCACTTTTATGAATCACCCCTTCCTCCAATATCCCGATTTATTTTTTATTACGCTTTTCGTTATTTTATTTCCCGCCATTTGTCCACTCTGTTGCTTTGTTGCTCCTTTCGTTACAGCGTTTATCTTCATTATTAATCTTATTGAAGTCCCTTACCGTTAATTTCACAATTATGTTTTGATTTTAGTTGATCTTTATTACAAATCCCTGGACACTCACAAATTATTCCAAATTTGCCTGGTTTGATTCATCCGTTATATAATCTATTACTGATGAAATTTGCTTTACTTTTCCTTTACCAGAATATGTCACATCGTTAATTCATGGTGTTTTATTCCCCCCGCCCCCGCTATCTTGTAATCTCTTATCTAACGCCGTTTCGGTAAGATTTGAATCGATGCAATGAGTTGATTATTTTATGTACTCTCATTGCAATTCCCCAGTTCATTATTGTGCACATAACCAGTTACAATGAACACAGGGGACAACGAGATTGGAATCAGCCTGCAGACTTCAGCGGGACTGGTTATTTTTGGGACTGTCTGGTGATAATTTATTTTTTCTCTCTTACAGTTAATTTGGTGGCGATTGTGATCCTGACTCGAGGAAAGTGCGGTCTCTCCAAATGCATCACTCGCTATCTGGTGGCAATGGCAGCGGCCGATCTAACGGTGGTAATCATTGAAGTCATACTGAAGCGAATTAACAATATTTACTTGCCAGTAAATTTCTTATTCATCACTCCGATATGCGCCCTGAAACTTGTCACCAAAATTGCGGCCCTGGACTGTTCCGTTTGGTTCACGGTGGCTTTTACCTTCGATCGCTTTGTAGCTATTTGCTGTCAGAATCTCAAACCAAAGTTTTGTACCCAGAGGACAGCAAGCATGGTTGTAGCGAGCGTGTGTGCGCTGGGCTGTTTGAGGAGCATTCCCTTTTACTTCGTGTACGAACCCAAGCTTACAATTAACAATGTCCCGTATTTCTGCATTTTTACCACTACCTATTACAACTCGCTCTTGTGGGCGGCGTATGAGTGGTTCGATAGTATTTTAACCCCTTTACTGCCCATCTTTTTCATCCTGCTGTTCAATGCTCTCACCGTCAAACACATTATAATGTCCAATATAGTCCGCAGGACACTCCTGAGCAACGGTGATAATCACAATGATCCAGAGACCGAGAACAGAAAGAAATCCATGATTTTACTCTTCGCTCTATCTGGTAATTTCATTCTGCTCTGGATGACGTATGTTGTCCATTCCTTAACATGGCGGGTGAAAAACTACAATTATACAAACAAATACTGCAGTAATCCGATATACATCAACCAGCAAACGGGATTCATGCTGCAGCTTCTCAGCTCCTGTACCAATACGTGCATCTATGGACTGACACTGAGGAAATTCAGAGAGGAGCTGAAGAATGGGATGAAATATCTATTTACACGGAATGGCATATTATGTAAATAACAAACAACTGACATGAAGCTGTAGCAGGCTTTGTAGATTTACAACACAGTCTCCTCTTCTATTCGATAACACCACGCTGGCAGGTGATGGAAAGAGAGAGACTGACAGTCTTGAGAGGGATTTGGCCAATTATAAAGATAAGCAAAATAAAGCAAGTTGGGTTTTGACGTGGATTAATTGCGCATTGCGGAAAGGGGCAACATGTACACAGAAAGAGAGTGGCGCATGGGAAGTGAGCCACTTGACTGGTGAGGGTATGCAACATTAATTCCACTGGGATATTGTCAATTGCCTTCCTTAAAATATCAGCGAGGGATACATTAACATATTTAGTAGAATACATTAACACATTAACTAAAATACAATAAAATCGAAATCTCTATTGAAAAGTATCTGGTCAAAGTGAAGCACTTAATAATAATGTTGATTGGATATTGTAATCTGGTCAATGTGAAGCATTTACTAATAATGCACACTGGACACTGTAATCTGGTCAATGTGGTGCACTTAATAAAAATGCACACTGGATACTGGGTCATAAATGGTCATGGTGAACCGTTTAATAATAATGGGCACTGGAAAATGGGCAACATCTGGTCAAAATGAAGCATTTGATAATAATGTACACTGTGCATTGGACCACAGCTGGTCAATTTGAAGCACTTAATAATAATGTGCACTGGACACTGAACCACACATGGTCAACAGGAAGCATTGAATAATAATAATGTACACTGGAAAATGGACCATATTCGGTCAACGTGAAGCATTTAATAATAATGCGAACTTGGACACTGGATCATCTATGGTCAAAGTGAATCAATTAACAACAATGCGCACCATACCTCATCCGCTCACTGTGAATAATTTATTAATAATGTACACTGGACAGTCGGTCACATGTGGTCAAAGTGAAGCATTTAATAACAATGCGCACTGGTCAATAGACCAAATCTGGTCAATGTGATGCATTTAATAATAATGCGAACTGGACACTGAGCCATCTATGGTCAAAGAGAAGCAATTAATAATGATGCGTACTGGCCGACATCTGGTCAATGCAAAGAATTTAATAACAATGTACGATGGAAAGCATCTGGTCAATGTGAAACATTTAAAAATGTTGTAGAATGGACAATGGATCACATCTGTCAATATGAAACATTTGATAGTAATGTAAAAGAAAGATGTGTTTCTCCGTCCCAGGGGCAAAATTACGTCAAACATTATAATGAATGTTATTCAAAATCATATTCCCCGTGATATTTTGTGTGGGTTTGTTTGTTTGTAAGTTCTGGATTTTAAAAGCCACTAAAACTGGAGAAGTAATTAAATTAGAAACTTCGAAAATCGAACCAGCGACCTTTGTGTTATTAGCATAACGTTCTAACCAACTGAGCTAACTGATCATAAAAGTAGTAGAAACTCTTGGGCTTATTCCACGGATTGGGCAGTCTGTGTTTTACTTCTCACACTGGATAACAAAGTTATTGCACAAAAATTGAACAAAGTACAAAACTTGTTTCTGTATAAAATTGGCGAAGGTGCAAATCGAAATTAACAAATAAGGAGCACTTTCATGTATAAAATTTAATTCTGATCATGATTATTTTACAAACAGGGAACAGCCCATCCCGAAAACAATGACCCGCTCTCAAACCAGTCGGAGGGAGCCTGAGCCGCTGCGAAAATGCTGTGACTCTGACGTGATTTTCAATGGGTAACAAGCTGCATTGACTCATTGGCCGTCACGTTGGATCTTCTCATTTCATTTCATCTGGTTGTCAGCAAACAGGAAATTACTGAAATTGAGGCTGGTGAACAACAGCTTTAAATACCAATCCTCTCTACTATCGGCGACTGAGTCTTCCGACGTACAGGGGTTTTCAAATCCGACATTGCGTCTTTTAGTATTTTTGATAACCGATATCAAATCGATTTGCCCTGTACTGTACATTACTTTTTAAATATTACAGATAAGCAGGGTACTTGAGTTGTTACAGCTGGGACTTTGAATGTTCTCCCTCTCCTCGAGATCTCCCCGGCAACTGCCGCTAACCAAAATCTTCTGTCACACTTCTCCATGAGAAACATCCGCGCCTCCGTTTTCGAATGAAATAATGCCCATCTCTTGTGTTCCCAGGTGGGCACTTGGGTTCCTCTGGCCCAGCGGTGAAGTTGCAGGTGCGAGTTTATTTGTTGATAGTAGGGGAAGGGTGTTATTGGCGACAGCGCATATTGCAAAAGGGGCCGAAACGAGGTCTTCAAATCTAAAGAAACAAACAAACAATTCTTCTTTTCGTTAAACAGGAATTCATCTGTTTGAAGTGTCGTGTCGGGAAAATTCGGATGGCAAATATGCTGCCTGGTATCACGGTGTAACGGGTGAAATTATTAAACTTACGGTTGTTGATCCGCTGAAAGGTCGAAAGTTCATTTCCAGCTCCCTAACCCTATCCTTTCGCTCAGCCAACTTCCTAACCAAGTCCGTACTTTTCACTCGATTCCATGGGCTTCTATCGTAGCTAACAGTCTCTTATGTGGGACCTTATCAAATGCCTTTACACGTTAGAAAATATTGGTGCCTTCGGCTGAAGGTGATTTTTCTGCCCAGTTGGTTTGCCCCTTGCCGAAAACTAATCAGACATCCGTCCACGGCAGGTTTGTTCTTATATTTTGTAAGAATGTATTGCGTTGGGGGTCAGCAGAACACAGCCCGTGCAATCAATCTATTGTGACATTGACCAACCTCATATGGCTAAATAGGGAATCCAGATGTGTCTAATTGCAAATGTGATTACTAAATACAAAATAAATAGTGGACACAGTCTTTGGGTATGTGATCTGAAAGCTCATATTCGCATGACGTATACATGTGAACTTTAAACTTTTTCTTTGTTGTTGGTAAAATGATAAGATGAAAAGCTGAGTGTGCGAGTGTTGTTTCGGCGTTGTGAGTGTTTTACTTCCTTGGTTACTGAATGGTGGTAAGTGACTGTTGTGAAATAAAAACATGTGAAGTATATCTCCCTGTTTTGTGTATCTGTAAGATGTTTTCTACTAACATTCATTCATGAGGCTAAAATGGTATCGCCATAGCCACACCTGCAGCTAGTCAGCGATTTCTATTGAACAACACTGGCGTAGAGCATGGTCGAGTGAGCTGAGTCCGGACGTTGATGCTCCAGTATTATAAGCCTGCGATTGGATTTTCGTCGCTAACAAACTTTCCATAGACACGGAGGGTTTGGCTGCTGCATAAACATCACAGTCAAACAACTTTGACGTTGTACAATTGTGGGGGGCTCTAATTAAGATTCTTTATTTGAGGCGGCACTAGTTGGTGTTGTATGACAGAGTCGAGCAGTAGTTACCCTTGTGTGTTAGTGAGGTGGGGAATTTAACAAAGGCTG
Source organism: Heptranchias perlo (assembly GCF_035084215.1). Lineage (NCBI taxonomy): Eukaryota > Metazoa > Chordata > Chondrichthyes > Hexanchiformes > Hexanchidae > Heptranchias > Heptranchias perlo. The sequence goes on along the minus strand of NC_090326.1, from coordinate 2,155,358 downwards.
CTCCAGATTTCCGGTAATTATAAGCCCTGATAAACGTTTAGCCAAGTCCTAAAATACAATCTGTGAAATGAAAACGGATGACAATTCAACACAAGCAAAACACAAAAAAAAGGTATTCAAGTTTACATTGTCACTTGGTAAGCATGTCAGCATTTCCTTCAATCTGAAACAGAGAGTTATCGGTTGATTAATAGCGATTAGAACAATTATTCAACTTTTTTTACGGAGTTTAATGAGTTTGTGTAATTAATGCAGTAAACTATTTTTTAAAAGTTGATTCCATGAACTGAATCGAGCCCGTACTGAGAGCATTTGAAGACGATAGTTGTCTTCTGAATGTTTCCAATAACAGTGCTCAGTATCGAGTTTCCGTAATATAGTGGTTATTACGTTCGTTTAATACGCGAAAAGGCCCCATTTCGAAACTGGTCGGAAACACTTTCATAAACGTTCTCTATTAAAAATTAATAAATGCAAGAATTCGCTCTGGGGTAAAATGTGAATAAAATGCACCTCACAGAAACGGTATATTTTCTTCCCTCTGCACACACTCAAACACTACACAATTATCGACAATGTATCTCCCTAACTTGCGTTTCCTGCCCTGTCGTTGCAGAAAGCCGCTCTCAAAGCTTCACATTCAGGCTGGTTTCAGTTGATTTGTGAGAGATCACTAAAGGATCCCGCAGCGCTGCCTCAGTTAATAACAGCAGTTCTAAACAGTATTGCAGCCGCGGCAACAAACACATCAGTTTTTTGCTGTTCCCCAGCTGCCGGATTGAGGCCGCGACAACAACATTCAGGCCGCCTGTCCGGTCCCGTTCTGTCCAATCACACGCGGCTGGTGGAAAGCAGCGAATACTGCCGAAGGCTACGCATTACTGCCCATCCCTGGGAAACAAGATACCACTGAAGCACAGAGTTTTGCAGAGCTTTGAGTCTGCAGCGTATATGTAACGGTGTTGACGTTGATATCGATCCATTCATTTTTGAAATTCCAGAAGTACAGAAGAAAAAACAAGAACAGCGAATCGAATTTCCCTTTTAAGTGACAAATTGAAGGGAATGGCGCTCCAAGCAGATCTGGAAATTACGCAATTCCAAATCCACCATCTGGTCATTCGGCGATCATTTTAACGCCAGTATTGCTAGTTTACGAATGCACGTGGCGCTCGGAGCTGTGTTCGAAAACGACAGATTTTAAAGTGCTTGTGTGTGCAGGAAAGTAAAGTATGATCTTGCGTGTGTGAAGCGCACAAGGAAGTTATACTTGGAACTACCCCCTTGAGGCAAGTTGAGTTTTGTCAGGAAAACTGCTACTGTGCAATCACAAAAATAAAAACAGAAACTGATAGAAGCACCCAGCAAGTCAGGCAAGATTTGTGGAGAGAGAAACAGAGATAAAGATTCAGATTGCTGACCTTTCATCATAACTAAAAGGGGACCTCTGTAGTAGTATGTTCAAGCGGTCTAAGGCGCTGACTAAAACTGCATTCTTTGCGGAGTTTGTTAAAGCATTAAGGCCACCGAACTCTCAGGTTGCGGCGTTGCTTATTTTGGCCGCTTCACTACAAACCCTTCTTTTCGAAGCAGTGCCTTGCGCGGCATTGCTGTGGTTGGGGTAAGATGACCTCAGTGGATGCTTGGCGCGGTGACCGTGTATATAGTTGGTCCTCTGCTTTGTGCTCGCAAGGTCGTCGATATGAATCTGAGCTATGATATAGCTTGCTCTATTTGTTTTACCTTCTGCGACACATGCTAAAATAACGCAATAAGGAAGCAATCTTTACTATATGAAATATGTTTTTATGTTGATAGCAAAAACCTATTTCCTCCTTTTGCATGCTGGCATTCTCATATGTCTGTGCTCGATGCTCTAACATTTAAAATCCGCCTCTTCTCTCAGCTTTTTCTTCCTTCTCCAATTAAAAGGCCTCCTTTACTTTCGGACTTCTATTTCATTGACACTTTGCTACGGCCTTGCTTACTCTAACATTCAGTTTCGGGTTCTTATGACTTTAAATTTGCTTTGCTTCGACTGCTCTTCCTCATTTATGTATTGAATCCAGGCGATACATTTAGACCTGCGTGACTGTTCAACCGACAAGCACTAGGGAAGCAGAGATGGAACTCGGAAGGACAGCGGCTTGGATTTTAAGAGTTACAAAATGTGAAAGCAAATAAAGTAAACTTGTGATGGCTTGTCCGTTGTTCGAACCCAAGACTTTGCGCTAACCAAATGAGCTAATCGACCATACTAACATTCCATTATTCATTGAAATTATTTTTTTAATTGTACGCTAATTTGTGGTGGTTTCTCCACATGGACCCATGACTCTCTCTGCTCCACTACAGCTCCGAACGTCTCACCATTTAGATAATGCTCTGATCTATCTTTCGCCCATATCTCTGTACTCCTCCATTTCTTGCCTCTTGCGCATCCCCGATTTTAATCACTCCACCATTGGCGGCGGTGCCTTCAGCTGCCTGGGCCCGAAGCTCTGGAATTCCCTCCCCAAACCGCTCCACATTTTTACCCCTCTCTCCTCATTTAAGACGCTCCTTACAACCTTACTCTTTGACCAAGCTTTTAGTCACCTGTCCTAATATCTCCTTATGTGGCTCTGTGTCAAATTTTGTTTATTAACGCTCCAGTGAAGCGCCTTGGGATGCTTCAGGAGGTAAACTCTGCTGCCCCTATCCTAACTCGCACCAAGTCCCGTTCATCCATTACCACTTTCCTCGCTGACCTACATTGGCTACCCTTCCGGGAATGCCTCGATTTTAAAATTCTCATCTTTGTTTTAAAATCCCTCGATGGCCTCGCCCCTCCCTATCTCTGTCACCTCCTCCAGCCCTACAACCATCTAATATCTCTGCTCTCCTCCAGTTCTTGCCCATTGCGCCTCCCCGATTATAATCGCTCCACCATTGGCGGCTGTGCCTTGAGTTGTCCCTAAACTCTGGAAATCCCTCCCTAAACCTCTCCGGCCCGATACCTATCTTCCCCCTTTTAAGACCATCCTTAAAACCTACGTATTTGACCAAGCTTTTGGTCATCTGTCCTAATACCTCCTTATATGGCTCAGGGTGAGATTTTGTTTGATAACCCTCCTGTGATGCGCCTTTGGAAGTTTTACTACGTTAACGGCGCTATATAAGTGGATGTTGTTTTTGTTTTGTTGTTGAAGGCGCTTAAACATGAAAGTAGTTGTTGTTAGGCCCAAAGTGGGTGACCTCGCACTTCCCCACATTGAACTCTATTTGCCCCGGATTTGCCCCCTTAATAATGTATCAAAGTCACTTTTCAACTTCCTGCTTCAGTCTGCATTATTTATTGCGCCACCAGAAGGCTGCGTGTTCAAATCACGCCGGGGTAACAGTTGTTTTTGGAGCTGAAAGGATTCAGGATTCCGCGAATATGCGGAATGCATGTTTTAATTGTTTTTTCTCAATCTACAGAACCTTGATCTAAATTCTGTCTCCCGAGTTCCTCAATTTCAGGGAGGTGTTTCATTCTGCCTTCGAATTTTACAGAAACAGGCCATTCGGCCCAACTTGTATATGTCGGCGTTATGCTCCACTTCCCACACTTCTTCATCTAACCCTAGCAGCAGATCCTTCCATTCCTTTCTTCTTTATGTGTTTATCTGACTTCCCCTTCAATGTATCTGTGCTATTTTCCTAAACTTTCCCCTATGGGTAGCGCGTTCCACATTCTTACCGCTCTTTGAGTAAAGAAGTTTATCCTGAACTGTTATCTTATAGTCATGACCACTAATTTTAAACACCCCCGTAAAGTGGGAACATTTTCTCTACGTCTAGCCTATTAAACCCTTTCATTATCTTCGCCCTTTTCATTTGTCGAGAAAAGAGCCCCAGCCTGTTCAGCCATTCCTGATAAGTATTCCCTCTCAGTTCCTGTATTACCATTGTGGAGCATTGTGCTCCTTCCCCAATGCCTCTATATCCAATTTATAATATGGAGTCCAGAACTATGCACAATACTCTAAGTATTTTCTAACCAAGACCAAGGTTCTCTACAAGTTTAACATAACTTCTCTGCTTTTCAATTCTATCTCTCTAGAAATGAACCCCACTGCTTGGTTGGCTTTTTCATTGCCTTATTATTCTGCACCGTTACTTTTAGTGGTTTCTATATCCGGACCCCTGGATCCTCTTGCTCCTTTACCCCATTTACACTCTCTTTATCCGAGGAGACTGTGGCCTCCTTATTCTTCCGATCAAAATACACCACCGCACCTTAATTTATATTGAAATTCATTTGCTATTTACACTCCCATTCTGCAAATTTACCAATGTCTCCCTGTATTTGACGAATTTTTCCCTTGTATTAACTACACCTCGCAAATTGGTGTCTTCCGCAAATTTTGAAATTGTACTTCCGATTCCCGTGCCAAAATCATTAATATAAATTGTGAACAACAGTGGTCCCATCATCGACAGTTTGTTAACAACAGTGCTCCCAGCACCGAAAAATTGTGAACAACAGTGGTACCAGTCCCGATAAAGTGTAAACAAGAGTGGTTCCAGCAGTTTTCTTGAACTGCAGTTGAACCTTTTGCAAAGAGGGAGAAGAAGTCCCCAATTCGCTCCACGTGAATCTCAAAAGGTTTGGGAAGAAGCTCGGTGCAAACAATCAGGAATTTAAAGGCACCTCAATGAATTGCACTTTCTTTGAATTAATTTTGTTAGCCATTGAATTGGACCGTGAAATCGCTCTCGGCTTTCATCTCACTGAATCAGAGTGTGGACGCTTTGCATCTGTCAGCGTATAAGTGAGGAGGTTGGGGTAGGCACCGGTCTTACCCAGTGTTTATTGGACAACATTTGCATAGAGTATGGTCGACTGGCCTGAGCCCGGACATGGATTATCCTGTACTGTCAGGGTGCAGTTCGATTTACATTGCCAACGGAGACGTGGTCTTAGCAGAGCTTTATATAACTGTAACATAAGTTCCGCCTCTTTTAATTCCAGCTCCCTTGAGATAAAAGCCAACATTCCATCAGCATATTTCATTACTTTTTTCGACCTGCCCACTGGCTTTTTGTGTTTTCTCTGCTTAGACACCTAAATCTCTCTGCTCCTCCATAGCTCCCAGCTTATCACCAATTAGAAAATACTCTGATCTATCTTGCTTCGTTGCAAAGTGGATGACCTCACACTTTCCCAAATTGAAAGTTTGAACAGGCTGGGCCTCTGTTTTATTGAAAAGAGAAGGCTGAGGGGTGACCTGATATAGTACTTCAAGATCATGCAAGTGTTTGACAGGATAGACGTAAATAAGGTGTTTGCATTTTGGGGGTGGGGACTCCAATACTTGGGGCCATGAATATAAGATAGTCACTAATAAATCCAATACGATATTCAAGAGAAACATATTTACCCAGAAAGTCATTATAATATGCAGCTCGCTGCCACAAAGAGTAGTTAAGGCGAATAGCATGAATACATTTCGGGGAAGCTAGATAAACACGTGGAGGAGCAAGGGACATATGGGTTTGTTCATAGGCTTAGACGAAGAGGGATTGTAGGAGACTCGTCTGCAGCCTAAAGATCGGCATAGTCGAATTGGGCCGAATTTCCTGTTTCTGTGATGTACATTCTATGTACCTCTACGTAAGCTCCATCTGCCACTGTTTACCAGCTCACTTAATCTATCAATTTCCCTTTGCAACTCTATGCTCCCATCTAAAGTACTTACTGTGGCACCTAACATGGTGTCTTCGACAAACTTGAAAATGCGACTCTCAATACCTTTATCTACGTCATTTATCCATACAGTAAAAAGTTGATGCCCCGGTACACATCGCTGGGGGACACCATTATCATAGCCTGAAAATTTGAGCACATACTCATTATCCCTAATCTCCGTCTCCTATCTCCTAACCAACTCCATACCCATGAAAATAGGTTGCTTTAAGTTCCATGTGCTCTCATTTCTATTAACAGTCACTTATGTGGTACCTTATCGAATGCCCCTGGAAGTCAATATACATGTAACATCCATAGACACCCCATTATCTTCCACGTTAATTACGTCTTCAAAAATTTCAACTAGTTTCGTTAGATTTGACTTATCCTTTACAATTCTATGCTGGTTCTCTCTGTTCAATTTATATGTATCCAAGTGTTCAGTCATTCTTTCCCGAATAATAGATATTGGTAACTTCCCCACAACAGATGTCTGACTAATAGGTCTATAATTTCCTGCTTTATTTCTTCTACACTTTTTAAATGATGGAGTGATAGTGGCAATTTTTCAAACCATTCAACAATTCCTGAATCAAGAGAATTGTGAAAGTTCATGGGTGAAGCATATACAATTTCATCACCGGCTCCTTTTAATCCACTAGGGATGGTAACCACCAGGTCCTGGAGATTTGCCTATCTTTAGTCTAATTAGTTTCAATATTACTATTTTTTCACTTCTAGTGAATCCCCTTGAATTATTTTCATTTGTTCCTCGTGTCTGTGGTGTATTATCCTCATCCTTTTCTGTGAGTATTTAGCACGTCTGCCAGTTCCTGATTTTCTATTACAACATCACCTCCATCGGCCTTAAAGGGGCCCACATTACTCTTAGCCACCCTGCTTTCTCTTAATATACTTATAAATGCCTTGCGAATTGTCCTTAATATCCCTCTCAAGTTTTTCTCGTTATCCCTTTTATGACTTTTTTTTATTTTCAGTACCACAATAAACAACACTTTGCTGTGAATTTTGCTTTATTAGTTCTTCAGTGTCAGAGCGAGAATTGTGAGATCCCCGAATGTATTTGATGTAACAAGCAATCACAAGCACACATATTTATCCATATATCTCCGCACTGATGGACAGACAAAGATAAACACAGTCAGAACCGCAGGCCGTATTGGGATTCACAGGTAAATGGGCTTGCGAAATAGACAAAGATAAAACAGTCTGAACCCCCAATAGAATGTGACGTGCAGCTGATAGATATTAATGAGAGGAGGTGGGGAAATAATATCATGAATTGGTTCCGTGCCTTAGTTGGATTAATCGCCTATCTAGTGAACGGGCGATTCTGAGTTCGACTCCTAGATGTGCCTTTGTGTAATTTATGCTTTTTATCAAATTTGTGAATTTAAGCAACGAAAAAATAAGGTGCGGTATTCGTATTTATTCAGAAGCCAGTAGGGAACTGATCTCAGAATGACTGTTCGAAATTGCCCTTTCATTATACAGAAAGAACTGTTATAGAATGTGTCTGTAACACGTTAATGTAAGGACACGTTCTTGTTTCTCGGCTCGTTGGGGCAGGCATGTAATTCTCGATTGGAGGTGCAAATCCCGTAGCACCCCTAATTTAGCACTGGACTTTTAATCTCGGCCTGCGCTTCAAAATTTTGCAAAGAGGTAAAAGAAGCTCCCAAATCACTCCAGATGAATCTCAAACGCTTTAGGAAAAAGTTCGTTCAAACAATCAGAACTTTAAAGGCACCTCAATGACCTGCATTATCATTGATTGAGTTTTGCTTGCAATTGCATTCGACCTTGAAAGCGCTCTGGCTTTCACCTCACTGAAGCAGAGTGTGGCCGCTTTGTATCTGTGAGCATGTAAGTGATGAGTTTAATTTTGATACTAGAAGCTTCCAAATTTTAAAATGTCATCAAGCGTCAGGGAAAAGAAACCGAGAATCGAATTGTCCCTGTAAGTGACGAATTGAAGGGAATGATGCTCCAAGCATTTCTGGAAAATAGGCATTGCGGTCGCCCAGCAATTCCAAATCCACCCTCTCGCCACTCGGCAATCGTATTAACTGAACGTTGCTCTGGCGTAGAGTCACCGCACGGAAATCGAGGATTTCTCCGGCACGTGTCTCCTAACTTCATAGTTGTTGGTTTAAGAGTGAAGACCCGCTCGTTGGATTTTCAGTCCTGCAAACTTGAATCATTCATTTTGGAAAAATAAACTGACAGAACACAGCTGTTATATTGGTCGCTGCAACTTCAAGTTTTAGCTCAGTGAAATTGGTTTATCAGATGGCCTCTTCGCCTGTCTCAGTGGCGATATCGGTTGACACGAATGTTTGATGGTTCAAGCCCTTATTTTATTTTTCTTCAGGATTCATCGCCTCAAAGTTCCAGATTTTCAATATGTGTTTCTTCTGCAAGAAAATATCTCATAATCATTGCCAGCTGAGCAAGACTGGTATTCCACCATTTCGCCTGCGGTCGGATGGCAGGCAGATGAAACATATAAAGGAGTGTTACATTGTAACTGGATTGTTGCCAGCTGAGCAGGGATGATATTCCACTGCATACCCTGCGGTCCGAGATCAGACACATGAACATTGGCTTCACGGAAATCCCAATTCTTCTTGACAGACAAGGCCCAGAAAGACCCGAAGGGAGGCCGCACTGGCTGCAGGAGAGCTGGTTCGCTGTGACATGGAGATTTCTGTGGTGAGCGAGACCAGACTTTTTCCATGTTCACAGAATAAATGTCACTCCTTTCATTTTGGAAAAGCAGAAGGGTTAGGATTTTTGTCATAGCCCGATGCCTTTCGTTTTCAATCACATGTTCCTCGTTGCGTTACCTTCATCTTGATCGTGGCATCGCTTAGGGTGTTCCTGTTATGGTTAAATTTAACAATGGCTGCAACAGACTCCTCGGGGCTCGAATTTAGCAGGCCTGCGGGTTCCCAGCGGGTGGTCCTCCGGGAGCGTCGAAAACGCGAACGGCGAAATTAGTGGGTTGCCCACGCGATCGTAGCAGGCAACCCACTAATAGGATCCAATTACCTGCTCCTCCGGGGTCCACGGCGCTGGCCTGCGCGTCGGGCGGGCTGCGCATGCGCAGTACGATCTGTCAGCTGGAGGCTCTCGAGTTAAAGGGGCAGTCCTCCACTGACAGATGCTGCAACCAATGGGACAAATTGCAGCATGGAGCAGCCCAGGGGGAAGGCTGCTCCCAGTTTAATGATGCCTCACCCCAGGTATCATCAGATGGGGTGAGGAGGAGGGGGAGGACACAGATCTTCCCCCCGGCGGGCGGGAGGAAGCGGCCTGCCTCTGCCACCAAGAAGGCCTGGCTCGAGGTGGCAGAGGGGGTCACCTGCGCCACCAACATATCGCCCACCTGCATACAGTGCAGGAGGCGCTGCAATGACCGCAGTAGGTCAGCCACAGTGAGAACACGAAGTCTTTCCCCTAAACTCCGTCTGCCACAACACTGCCCCCACCCCAAACCTCCTTCGGCACCGCCAACACTATTCTGTCACATCACCCTTCATGCCCACTCACACCCCATCCTCATCTTACCTCCACCTACTCACCTCGCCAGTACTCATCCTGCCACTAACACGCGACCCAATCCTCATACAATCTCATGGCTCCATCCCATACTCACCCTCTCGTGCATCTCCCTCACGGCCAGCCTCACTCAACCTGCCACCACCTGTGCTGCAGCCACAGGGCATGCATCACATATGTGCAGTAGGCAGGGTAAGGCAAACGTCTCGTCAGCATGAAGGGGGTGCACAAGGGTGTCTGAGGGTTTGTCATGGGTGTTACCCATATTGAATTTCAGAGCCACAAACAGCACACATTATATTGACACCACCACTGCCATGTCTCCGCGAATCCTGTCCATTGTGTCCAATAATGCCCGCTCCTGGGTATCACTATGAGGACCCACCACTGATGCCACCCATCGTGTTACTGCAGAGTAGGTGCAGGTGTATTTGCAGGGCTCGTCCGCGCAGACAACTGAGAGACATCGGCGGTGTTGCCGGCTGCACCCTGGAAGGATGCGGAGGAGAAGGTGTGGAGGACAGTGGTGACTTTGCCAGCGACAGGTAAGCAGTTGGTGCTGGGGCCAGCCAGGAGCAGCTCGGCATGAAAGAGGCTGCAGATCTCCACGACTACATGTCGAGCGAATCTGCGCCTCCCTGTGCACTGCTGCTGGGAGAGGTCCGGGGAGCTGCGCCTCGGTCTGTGGACCCTGTGGCGAGGGTAGTGCCCTCTGCGACGCGTCTCTCTCTGCGGTAGCCCTCCCTCCTGCTGTGCAGGTGGGCGTGCAACCACACCGTGTTGGGGGGATCCACGTCTCTGCGGCGGACGGCGTGGACTGCGAGGCTGCTGGTGGTGGTCATGCTCTTCGTCCTCCGAGGGTGTCCACACACCACCCAACTGGCAGGTGTTGGTCTGAGGGGTTGTGCAGGGTAGGTGTGTGGGTCCTCGGACTGGGGCTGCGGTTTCGTGTCGGTCTGTCCTCTGGCTTGGCCGGGGGGTGGTGGGGGGCAGGGGTTGCCCTATGTGACGCGGTGGCCTCCTGCGTGGGTGAGGGCGCTCCCCCGTGGAGCGCACCTTGGCACCTGCCACAGGCTGCTGGCTGCAACACGCCTGGTTTGAAGGGTCCTGTTTCCCCCAGTGTGGGAAACTGACTGCTTTGAACGTAAAATCCCACACTTCCTCTTTTGACAGCTGCTTCAGCTCATTAACTGACCACAACGAGCAAGTTAAGTACTCTCAAGTGGAACCCCGCTGGCTTTAATTGCCTGCGGGATTCCCACCAGCGGGGCTTGCGCGCGCAGCCCCGCACGTCAGCGCGGTACCCGGAAGTGGCCGGGATTTCGTCCGAATCCGGTCACGTGATCGGAGATCGGGATTTTCGGGGCCCCCCCGCTGGAAACCCGCAGGTAACCCGACCCTAAAATCGAGCCCTTGGTCCGTCGCCCTGTAAGTTGCGGCACTTCAAGTTGAGGGTTTCTGCTTTTAGCAACCTTTTAGGAAGTGAGTTCCAGACCAGCACCCTCTGGTGAAAAATATTTCTCCTCACCTCCCCTCTAATCCTTCTACCAATTACTTTAAATCTATACTCCCGAGTCACTGACCTCTCTACTAAGGGAAATAGGTCCTCGCTATCTCGTCCCGTCATAAGTTGACATGCCTCAATTAAACCTCCCCCAGCCTCCTTTGTTCCAAAGAAAACAACCACAGCCGATCCAATCTTTTCTTGTAGCTAAAATTCTCCAACCCTGGCAACATCCTCGTAATCTCCTCTGTACCAAGTCTAGTGCCATTACATCTTCCCCGTAATGTGGTGACAAGAACTGTACACAGTACTCAAGCTTTGGCCTAACCAATGTTTTATATACCCCTAGCATAACCTCCCTGCTCTTATATTCTATGCCTAGGCTAATAAAGGAAAGTATCCCGCATGCCTTTTTAACCACCTTGTCTAGCTGTCCTGCTAACTTCAGGGATCTGTGGGACATGCACTCCAAGATCCATTTGTTCATCTACACCTATCAGTATCCTCCCATTTATTTTTTACTCCATTGCCTTGTTCGACCTCCGCAAATGCATTTCCTCATACTTTTCTGGATTGAATTCGATTTGCCACTTTTCTACCATCCTGACCAGTCCATTGATACCTTCCTGCAGTCTACAGCTTTCCTCCTCACGATCAACCGCACGGCCAATTTTTGTATCATCTGAAAACTTCATGATCAAGCCCTCACTTTCAAGTCCAAATCATTAATATATACCACAAAAAGCAAGGGACCTAGTACTGAGCATTGCCGACCCCCACTGGAAACCGACTTCCAGTCGCAAAAACACCCATCAACCATTACAGTTTGCTTCCTGCCACTAAGCCAATTTTGGATCCAGCTAGCCACTTTCCATTAGATCCCATGGGATTTTTCTTTTTAGACCAGTCTACCATGTGGGGCCTTGTCAAAAGCCTTGCTAAAATCCATGTGGGCTGCATCAAACGCACTACCCTCATCGACCCTCCTTGTTGGGTGCTCAAAAAAATCAATCAAGTTAGTCAGACACCTTCCCTTAACAAATCCATGCTGACTGTCCTTGATTAACCCATGCCTTTCTAAATGACGATTTATGCTGTCCCTCAGAATCGATTCCAATAATTTGCCGAACACCGAGGTTAGATTGACTGGCCTGCAATTACTTGGTCTATCTCTTTCTACCTTTTTAAACAAGTGTACAAATTCAGCAGCCCTCCAATCCTCCGGTGCTATTATATCCAGGGAGGATCGTAATATGATGGTTCAGAGCCTCTACTATTTCCTCCCGTGCTTCTCTTAACAGCCTGCGATACATTTCATCCGGGCCTGGCGATTTATCGACTTTCGAAGATGCTCATCCCCTTTATACTTCCTATCTCACTATGTTAATCCCATCCAACATTTCACTCTCCTCCTGCTTAACTACAATCTCTGCGTCGTCCCCCTCTTTCGTGAAACCGATGCAAAGTATTCATTAAGAACCATTCTCACATCTTTAACCTCCACACATAGATTACCTTTTTGGTTCTTAATAGGCCCTACTCATTCCTTAATTATCCTCTTGCTCTTAATGAATTTATAAAACATTTATGGGTTTTCCTTAATGTCACATGACAGTACTTTTTCATGCCCTCTCTTTGCTTTCTAATTTCATTTTATACTTTCACCCCTGCACTTTCTATGCTCCTGTAGGCTTTCTGCAATATTGACCTCTTGGTGTCTGACATAAGCTTCCTTTTTTCCCTTATTTTACCCTGTATGATCCTTGCCATCCACGGGGCTCTAGGTTTGGCAGTCCCACCCTTTTTCTCTGTGGGTACATGTTTAATCTGAACCCCTTGAATCTCCCTATTGAATGCCTCCCATTGATCTGACACTGATTTACCTTCAAGTAGCTTGTTCCAGTCCACTTTTGCTGAATCACTTCTCAGCTTAGTAAAAATAGCCTTTCCCCAATTTAGAACTGTAATTCTGTTCTACCTTGGTCCTTTTCCATAACTGTGCTAATTCTAACTGAATTATGATGACTACCAGCAAAATGCTCTCCCATTGATGCTCCTTCCAACTGCTCAGCTCCATTCCCTAAAATTGAATCCAGAACTGCCACCCCTCTTTTTGGACTTGCTACGTACTGGGCAAAAAAGTTCACTTGGACTCAATTTAAGATTTCTGCTTCCTCTATACCTTTTGACTGATTGTATCCCAGTTAATTTAGCGTAGTTGACATACCCTACTATTGCTGCCCTATTGTCTTTGCACTTCTCAGAAATTTGCCCACATATTTGCTCTTCTCTCTACCTTTGACATTTTGGAGGTCTATAGTACACGCCCAGCAGTGTGATTACCCCTTTTTTATACTTTAACTCAATCCATAAGGCCTCATTTGATGATCCTTCGAACATATCATCCCTCCTCACAGCCATAATTCTTTCTTTAACAAATATTGCCACCGCCCCGCCTTTTTCATCCACCTTTATATCTCGTCGGAAAACGTGTAACCAGGAATATCTTCACGACTCTTACCTCTCCCTTCTTTTCAGTTCTTGGCTACGGATATCCCACTGGTCAAATATGAATAATATACAATATCTGACAGCCCCGATACATTTTTTTCTGTCTCTATACAATTCTGTACAAAATCAAACTGTACTCAGATATTAGTAGTGTCTCTCCCTCGCTCCCGACAGAAGCAGCAGGAGATGCCACTTTAAAAGGCCAGTTGCTTCAAATGATGGACGATGGACTTGCGTTGCCTTGTCGCTTTCCCAAGAGCTGCATTGATTCGATGAGTGAATTTTGGAAATGGAAACATGTCCATCAGAGGCTTGTGGTAGTATTTTATCCCACTTTCCATTTCATGAACATGCCTATAAAATCGTAAAATCATAGAAAGGTTACTGCAAGGAAGTAGAGCTTTCGGCCGACCGAGTCCGCGCCGGATCTATGCACAAGCAATCCAGGTAGTCCTACTACTACGCCCTATCCCCGTAGCCTTGCACATTTTTTCGTTTCAAGTACATATCCCGTTCCATTTTGAAGGCCATGATTGAATTTGCCTCCACCACTCCCTCATACAATGCGTTCCAGATCCTAACCACTCGCTGTGTAAAAATGTTTCTCCTCATGTCACCTTTGCCTACTTGCACTTGGTGCAGTCATTGTCTGAACATCACCTTCTGTTGTGACAGGAGTTCCAGCAGAACATGCCATGTTTTGCGAGCAGCTTCTTCGGCACGAAAATTACCTGAATTTCAAAGGAGCAAGTAGGAAAGGTCGCGTTGGTCTGCTTGCTTGCAGCAAAGAATTCGCAGCGTTACCTTATGGTCTAGTGGTTTGAGCCCGCCGGCACAGATTCGATTATTGTCTGTCTCAGTATCGACATATTATACACTCGACCATAAATATGCTGCAGTCAAATTGCGTATTTTTTTCACTGTAAGGGCTAAAAGACATAAATGTGCAGACACTAGTTACGAATTCATCAGCTGGGTTTCACCTTTGATTTTCCCACCGTCTCAGTCTTTCTATCTTTATACTTCTCTGCTGTTGTTGCAGGTTCGAGGAAACCTGAGCAGTCCTTGAGGGGGAGAAAAAGAGAGTCAAGAGACAGAGAAAGGGAGAGATAGAGACAATAAAATATTGGAAAAAAATAGTATAAAGTTCAAGTTCTGCGAATAAGCAGAATTTAAAATAGTTTGGGAGAGATTCAATCACGTGACTTGAAATTTTGCAAGAGACAATTGGGCTCCGAATTAAAAAACGCCTGCTGCGCTGGAGTGCCTCCTTGAGAGAGAGAAAGGCGCTCCGTTAGCTTCATTCATATTTATTTGAGCATTGAATAAAGCTCTAAAAACTATCCTAGCGAGCAAGACTCGAAACTGCACAACGCAACTCTGTTTATATGTTTAAGTCAACGCTTCAACCACCCGACCATCGCAGCTCCAAGCACTTACGTTGCACGCATCAGAAGGTGTAGGTTATCACAGCAGCTCTGTGAGAATACGTTCTTTCTGACAGGTTTCCAATTCGCTACAAAAAGCCTACAGAAAGATGAATAATTGTTGTAATCGCTATTGGAAAACCGATAACTTTCTGCTGCAGACTCGCGGAAATACTAACATGGATAGTGAAACTTTCAATACGTTTTTGTGCTTTGTATATGATGAACTTACACCCATTCACTTTTTCCAGATTGCATTTTAAGAGTCTGGTTAAAAATGTTGCTTGTTTGTGACACCGGGAATCCAGTACAGCCGTTGTGAAATTGAACTGAAACAATCAATTATCGTCATTTTCCACAAAGACAATTTCCTCCGGATGATTCATCTCGAGCGAGTTCTTAAACGATGTGTTCGATCGGGATCGAACCGAGGTGTTAAATTCTTCACATTGACCATATTTGGTCCAATGCGCATTATTCTTAATTGCTTTACTTTCACCATAGGTGGCCGAATATCCAGTTCAGAAAATTATTAAATTCTTCACATTGACCGGATGTGGCCCATTTTCTAGTGCACATTATTATTATTAAATAATTCATATTGACCAGATGTAGTCCATTGTCCAGTGGACATTTTTATTAAATGGTCACATTGACCAGATAGTTTTTAATAGCGATTTTGATCAGTTGTATTTTAGTTAATGCGTTAATGTATTCTACTAAATGTGTTAATGTATTCTACCAAATATATTAAAGTATCCCTCGCCGATATTTTAAGGAAGTCAACTGACAATAACCAAATTGGATTAATTTTACAGACCTCCACCATTCAACTGGCTAACTTCCCATGCGCCCCTTTCTTGCCGTGTACATGTTACCCCTTTCAGGAAAGCGCTATTAATCCACGTCAAATTCCAACTTGGTTACTTTTGCTTATCTATATAATTAGCCAAATCCCTCTCAAGACTGTCAGCCTCTCTCTTTCCATTACCTGCCAGCGTGGTGTTATTGAATAGAAGAGGAGACTGTGTTGTAAATCTACAAAGCCTGCTGCAGCTTCATGTCAGTTGTTTGTTATTTACATAATATGCCATTCCGTATAAACAGATATTTCATCCCATTCTTCAGTTCTTCTCTGAATTTCCTCAGTGTCAGTCCATAGATGCACGTATTGGTACAGGAGCTGAGAAGCTGCAGCATGAATCCCGTTTGCTGGTTGATGTATATCGGATTACTGTAGTATTTGTTTGTATAATTGTAGTTTTTTCACCCGCCACCATAAGAAATGTACAACGTACGTCACCCAGAGTAGAATGAAATTGCCAGATAGAACGAAGAGTAAAATCATGGATTTCTTTCTGTTCTCGGTCTCTGGATCATTGTGATTATCACCGTTGCTCAGGACTGTCGTGCCGACTATATCGGACATTATAATGTGTTTGACAGTGAGAGCATTGAACAACGAGATGGAAAAGATGGGCAGTAAAGGGGTTAAAATGCTGTCGAACCACTCATACGCCGCCCACAAGAGCGAGTTGTAATAGACAGTGGTTAAAATGCAGAAATACGGGACATTGTTAAATATAGTAAAAGGGAATGCTCCTCAAACACCCAAGCACAAACATGCTCGCTACAGCCATGCTCGCCGCCCTTTGGGTACAAACTTTTGGTTTGAGATTCTTACAGCAAATGGCTATAAAGGGATCGAAGGTGAAAGCCATTGTGAACCAAACGGAACAGTCCAGGTCCGCAATCTTCGTGTAAAGTTTCAGGGGCGCATATCGGAGTGATTAATAAGAAATTTACTGGCAAGAAAACTTTATTAATTCGCTTCAGTATTACTTCAATGATCACCACCGTTAGATCGGCCGCTGCCATTGCGACCAGGTAGCGAGTGGTACATTTGGAGAAACCACACTTTCCTTGAGTCAGGATCAAAATCGCAACCAAATTAACTGTAAGAGATAAAAAATAAACTATCACCAGTCTCTCCCAAAAATAATCAGTTCCACTAAAGTCTAACCGCTGTTTCCAGGCTCGTTGCTCACTGTGTTCATTTTATCTGGTTCTGTACGCAATAATTAACTGAGGAATTGCAATGGGTAATCAAAATAAACAACACACCAGCATCAATTGAAATCTTACAGAAACGGAGTTAGATAGGAGGTTACAAGAGAGCGGGGCCGGGGGGAATAAAACACGATAAATGTAACAATATTGCTGATTCGGGTAAAGGAAAAATAAAGTAAATTGCATCAGTAAAGATTACATAAGGGATTAATAAAAGCAGGCAAATTTTAAATGATTTTTGAGTGTACAGGGATTTGGTATGAAGATCAACAAAAATCGAAACATAATTGTGAAATTAACGGTCAGAGACTTCAATAAGATTACTAATGAATTTAAAAGTTATAACAAACGGAGAAACAAAGCAACACAGTGGGAAAATGGCGGGAAATAAAATAACGAGCAACGAAATAAAGAATAAATCAGGATATTGGAGGAAGTGGTAGTATATAAATGTGCACAGAAGTTACAACACTGAGGCAGGTCAATCGGCCCAACCAGTCGTTGTTCGGGTTTACCCTCCACGTGAACAGATCGTTCTAATCCTATTTACCAACCCTGCTCTCATAACACCTTCACAGGTCTATTTCATCCAGCTTTCCAACTTAATCTTCAATGTTAACATAGCGTCTGTTGCAAACCTGGAAGTTAATTCCACCAGCCTCGCTACGCTCGGCAAAATGCTGCAATCCGTTATTAAGAAAGTGGTAACAGGGCACTTGGAAAATCATAACCATTGGCAATATTCTGATGATACAAAGATAGGTGGAAAAGTAAGTTGTGAGGAGGACATAAAGTGACTGCAAAGGGATTATAGATAAGTTAAAAGAGTGAGCAAACAATTGGCAGATGGAGTACAATGTGGGAAAAGGTCATGCCATCCAGTTTGATAAGAAGAATAACAATGCAAAATTTCATTTAAATGGAGAAAGACTACACAACGCTGCGGTACAAGAGGGATTTGGTTGTCCTCGTACAAGAAATACAAAAAGTTAGCAACAGGTGCAGCAGGTAATTGGGAAGGCAGATGGAATATTGGCCTTTATTTCAAGGGGTATGGAGTATAAAAGCAGGGAAGTCTTGCTACAACTGTACATGATGCTGGTGAGGCCACACCTAGAGTACTGCGTACAATTTTGGTGCCCTTATTTAAGGAAGAACATACTTGCTTTGGAGGCGGTTCACCGAAGGTTCACTCGTTTGATTCCGGGTATGGAAGAGTATTCTTATGAGGAAACATTGAGCAGGTTGGGCCTATACTCACTGGAGTTTAGAAGAATGAGAGTTAAAATTATGAGGTGACTTGACAGGGTAAATACTGAGAGGATGTTTCCCCACAAAGGGGAATCTAGAACAAGGGAGCATAGTCTCAGAATAAGGGGTCGTCCAATTAAAACGGAAATGAGGATAAATTTCTTCTCTCTGATAGTTGTGAACCTTTGGAATCCTTTGGCCCAAAGAGCGGTGAGGCTGACTCATTGAATATAATCAAGGCTGAATTAGACAAATTTTTGATCAGCAAGGGAGTCATGGATATGGGGAACAGGCGGGAAAGTGGAGTTGAGGCCAGAATCAGATCAGCCATGATCTCATTAAATGGCGGAGCAGGCTCGAGGGGCCAAATGGCCTACTCCTGCTCCTATCTCTTATTTTCTTATGTTCTTATATTTGAGGGTTGGAAGCCTGTGTGTTCTTAAATGACAGGATCAACACCCAGTTACACCAAAAAGGGAGAGAGCCCGACTCATCCAGTAATTTGACACTGCTTTAAAATCAACCGATTTCTTGATTTCACTGAAATCATACCTAGACGCAAACTCATGGGCGAGGGGTGTTTGTACTTAAATGTACTCCTCAAAATAATAGGCTAACAACATTAAATGTTAGGCGTCATAGAATTAATAAGCATGCAATAATAACTATTATTAACAATAATTAAACGTGCATTTAACAGCGGCACTTACAGCAAATCCTTGCGACATTTTAGCCAAAGAATCGAAAACACGTTACAGTTTCGAAACGCGATCAGCTTGATCAGGCTTTAAACGAATTTCAAAGTATCTGTTCCAATACCCACCCTTCTAGTAAAAAAAATCGCATGTTTCATATTTATATTGCATAGTTTTCACTCAACACTGATTTGATTTCCCTGTCCTTGCAGCCATAGATCTGTATTCACTAACTTGCTATACTCCCCAACTTTCCAGATCTATGGTCTTCCTCAGGCAGGAGTTCATCTTCAAGTAGGGCTTCAAGGCCTTCCTAACAAAGAGAGCTTTTCTCCTTGTTCTGCGTCCGTGTTTTAACGAGTTCATTTTCCGTAGACCGGTACAACTCCCCATCTTTCTTATGTTTACCATTACCATATCAATCTGTTTCTTGAAAGGATGATGTAGTCCCTTCTGCAGAAATGAATATCAAGTAATTAATGGAATGTCTTTTGACTAGGTTCATTAGCTAAACTGACCACTGGTTTAATGTCGGTTGCTTTAATTCAACAGTTCAGTGGTTACTGCATGTATATAAAATAAAGCCAGCCTCTCTTCTGATTATAACATTAGCCGACTTCTAGAGCATTGGAGAAATAAGTGAGAAGATTAACTGCTGAATTGTCAGTTTTATAATTGACTGTTTTGCTAAATTGGACCACTAACCATACCCAACCAAAGTCATATCTAGACGCAAAAATTCGGAACAATGTTCGCCATCTGTGTCTTTTAAATTTTGGAATCGAACCCCCAATTCTCATACTCACTCAGAAACACACACACGCACACACACAAGCTCAGATATACACACACATGTACAGACACAGACAAACACACACACAAGCACAAACACTCACAAACACCTAGCGATGTCATATGCACAGCAATGAGATAACGAATCAGACTGTTAGTTTTAGCCATACATGTTAGACAAGAACTCAGGAAAACCCACCTGTCCATCTTCAAATAGTAGCATGAGATATTTTACGCCGATTTGAGAGTTTAATGTCTCATCCGAAAGACGGCACCTCCAACAGTGCAACATTCTCTCGGGTGCAGAAGTGTCAGCCTACATCATGTGCTCAAGCTTTTGGACTGGAGCTGAAACCCACGAATTTCTGATTTAGAGCCAAGATTAATACAAACTTAGCCAAGATGGACTATTACTGAGGGAAAACTGCATCTTGGGACTTACCATCCTCCAGAAGAGTCATTAAATTAGACACCCAGTGCATCTGATCAGGTAAAGTATCCCATTTGCACTATTCAAAGAAAAGCAGGGGAGTGTCCCCAGTGTCCTGGACAATATTCATCCTTCAACTAGCATCGCTATTACAAGTTAAATGAGCAATCATCTCATTAATGCCTGTGGGATCTTGCTGTATGCAAATATTTCGCTGGTGCATTTCCTTACTTTACAACAGTGAGTACGAAGTTGGGTGTAGTCAGTGGTCCAATTTAGTAAAACCATGAATGATAACATTGACAATTTAACACATAATGTTCTGACCTAATTTCTCCGCTGCTTCTCGATTTCCATGAGAGGGAACAATAAGGTTTAGATATCCGGAGTCAATTACTGGCTTACAAAATAAGAACTTGTGAAAAGTGAAGGAGCAGAAAAGGTCATTTGGCCACTGAAACATGTGCCTACCGTTCCATAACTCTCCTCTCACAACATCCAACTGTATTATGAACTAAGCCAAAGGTATACGTTGAACCTAACACACCAGGTGGCAAACAGGGGAGTTCGGATAGGCCGCCTACATGCCGCCCGATTTTTTTCTCCATTGAGCAGTGGAGGCGGCAACGTTTAGGGATGGAATTCCAGAGCTAAGGAACTAGACTGCTGAAAGCACGGCCACCAATGGAGGAGCGAAGGGAATGCAGGATGCACAAAAGGCCAGAGTTCTGCTGACTGAGTTGACGGGGTCGGCGGCGGGAGGGATAAGTGAGATGGGAAAGACTTTGGCAAGATTACCCCGCAGTGGGCGCGCTAAGAGTGAGGTTTGAACAGAATCCAGTAAAATTTTTCATCAGGAAATTCTCTGACGACAGAAGCAAGTCGGGTAGTTGGAGCTATGAAACATAAAGCGGAAGAGGCTTGAGGTGCTGAATGGTCTACTCCTGTTCCAATGGTTCGACTGGTTGAGCGTCGTGTCTACTAAGACTGCAGGTCGTTTCTAACTGCGGCCTTAGCTGTTTCACCTTTCAGTCCATGATCTCCTTACATTTACTTCCCGAGGTTCGGGGTCCAGTGGTAAATGGTTGGGGGAGATGGTTCGTGGTGGGGAAGAAGAGAGACAACAGTTAGCTTAGTCCGTGTGTTTGCAATGAACGGACACGACATATGGTTTAACCTACCTTTCTTCTAGACGTAAACACCAAGTAGAGCAAGGATGGGAATCAGAAGCAGAACAGAGCCAACAGCTGCCTCCAGCCCAGCGGGTGTATCTAAATGAGATAAAGGGACACCGTGGAGCCAAGTGAACCAACACTTTCTACATGAAATTAATAATTTGCTGCTGAATGGAACAAAGATATGCACTGGAATGCTCCAGGATCCGGAGTGAGCTGCAGAATAAAAGAAACATAAAAAAGGTTCAGATGATGCAGTGATTCCAACACTCGTGACCATTTTTTTTAGCGATTACTTGGTTTTCCACTGTTCCGATATCGTGCATTAGTCTCTTATACTCTAAGTCTGTCGTCTATCTCTCTTCCTCGCTTTTCATCCTCGAAATGACCCACGTTAAAACAGTGCCACAAAGGAAGATGATAGTGGTTGTTGGAGGCCAATCATCTCAGTCACAGGACATAGGAACATAGGAACAGGAGTAGGCCATTCAGCACCTCGTGCCTGCTCTGCCATTTGATAAGATCATGGCTGATCTGTGATCTAACTCCATATATCTGCCTTTGGCCCATATCCCTTAATACCTTTGGTTGCCAAAAAGCTATCTAGCTCACATTTAAATTTAGCAATTGAGCTAGTATCAATTGCGGTTTGCGGAAGAGAGTTCCAAACTTCTACCACCCTTTGTGCACAGAAATGTTTTCTAATCTCGCTCCTGAAAGGTCTCGCTCTAATTTTTAGACTGTGCCCCCTCCTCCTAAAATCCCCAACCAGCGGAAATAGTTTCTCTCTATCCACCCTATCTGTTCCCCTTAATATCTTATAAACTTCGATCAGATCACCCCTTAACCTTCGAAACTCTAGAGAATACAACCCAATTTTTTGTAATCTCTCCTCGTAACTTAACCCTTGAAGTCTGGTTATCATTCTAGTAAACCTACGCTGCACTCCCTCCAATGCCAATATGTCCTTCTGAAGGTGCAGTGCCCAGAACTGCTCACAGTACTCCAGGTGTGGTCTAAACAGGGTTTTCTATAGCTGCAGCATAACTTCTGCCCCCTTGTACTCTAGTCCTCTAGATATAAAGGCCAACATTCCATTTGCCTTCTTGATTATTTTCTGCACCTGTTCATGTCACTTCAATGATCTATGTACCTGAACCCCTAAGTCCCTTTAGACATCCACTGTTTTTAACTTTTTACCATTTAGAAAGTACCCTGTTCTATCCCTTTTTGATCCAAAGTGGATGACCTCACATTTGTCCACATTGAATTCCATTTGCAACAGTTTTGCCCATTCACCTAATCTATCAATATCGCTTTGTAATTTTATGTTTTCATCTAAACTGCGTACAATGCCACCAATCTTTATCTCATCGGCAAACTTAGTTATGAGACTGTCTATGCCTTCATCTAAGTCGTTAATAAATATTGTGAATAATTGAGGCCCAAGACAGATCCCTCCGGGACTCCACCAGTCACATCCTGCCAATGTGAGTACCTACCCATTATCCCTACTCTCTGTCGCCTTTCGCTCAGCCAAATTCCTAACCAAGTCCGTACTTTTCCCTCGATTCCATGGGCTTCTATCTTAACTAACAGTCTCTTATGTGGGATCTTATCTAATGCCTTCTGGAACTCCATATAAATAACATCCATTGACATTCCCCTGTCCACTGCTTTAGTCACCTCTTCAAAAAATTCAATCAGGTTTGTCAGGCTCGACCTACCTTTCACAAATCCATGCTGGCTTTCTCTGATTAACTGAAAATTCTCGAGGTGTACAGTCACCCTATTCTTAATTATAGACTCCAGCATTTTCCCCACAACAGATGTTAGGCTAACTGGCCTATAATTCTCAGGTTTCCCTCTCTGTCCTTTCTTAAAAAGCGGAGTGACATGTGCAATTTTCCAATCTAGAGGGATTGTTCCTGAATCTAGAGAACTTCGAAAGATTATAGTTAGGGCATCCGCAATGTGCTCACCTACTTCCCTTAAAACCCTCGCTCCAGGAGTTCCTCAGGGCAGTGTCCTAGGCTCAACTCTCTTCAGCTGCTTCATCGATGACCTTCCCTCCATCATAAGGTCAGAAGTGGAGATGTTCGCTGATGATTGCTCAGTGTTGAGTTCCATTCGCATCCCCTCAGATAATGATGCAGTCTGCGCCCGAATGCAAGAAGAGCTGGACAACATCCAGGCTTGGGCTGATACCTGTCAATTAACATTTGCACCACACAAGTGCCAGGTAATGACCATCACCAACAAGAGAGAGTCTAATGACCTTTCATAGAAACATAGAAACATAGAAAAATAGGAGCAAGAGTTAGCCATTAGGCCCTTCGGGCCTGCTCCGCCATGCAAAATGATCATGGGTGATCGTCTAACACAGCACCCTCTTCCCTTGACATTCAATGGCCTTACCATCGCTGAATCCCCCACCATCAACATCCTGGAGGTCAACATTGACTAGAAACTTAACTGGACCAGCCACATAAATGCTTTGGCTACAAGAGTAAGTCAGAGGATGGGCATTCTTCAGCGAGTGACTCACCTCTTGACTCCACAAAGCCTTTCCACCATGTACAAGGCACAAGTCAGGAGTGTGATGGAATACTCTCCACTTGCCTGGATGAGTGCAACTCCAACAACACTCAAGAAACTCGAGACCATCCAGGACAAAGCAGCCTGCTTGATTGGGACCCCATCCACCACCTTAAATATTAAGTCCCTACAACACCGGTGCACCGTGGCTGCAGTGTGTACAATCTACAAGATGCACTGCCGCAACTCGCCGAGGCTTCTGCGAAAGCACCTCCCAAACCCCGGACCTCTGCCACCTAGAAGGTCAAGAACAGCAGGCGCTGCACCACCTGCACGTTCCTCTCCAAATCACACACCATCCTGACTTGGAAATCTATCGACGTTCATTCATCGACGCTGGGGAAAAAACCTGTAACTCCCGACCTAACAGCATTGTGGGAGAACCTTCACCACGCTGACTGCAGCTGTTCAAAAAGGCGGCTCATCATCGCCTTCTCAAGGGCAATTAAGGACGGGCATTAAATGCTGGTGTCGCCAGCGACGCCCACCTCCCATGAAAGAACTAAGAAAATCAGCGAATCAGTAAAAAGTTCGGCATTGGTTTGGCACTCGGATAAAGTCATAAACAAGCAGGGAGACATGACACAACACAAAGCTCAATTTCCGTTGGTCGTTTAATTAACTGCCTGATTTATTCAGTGATACCTTCATTCGATATTAACTGTGGACCTGGGACAAGGTGAATGTTTAAATCTTCCCAGCTAGCGGCAAAAATATAACAGCATCATTGTGGAAATTAATCGGTTCAATTCTTTAAGTTCCGAATAATGATACAATCATAGAAACTTACAGCAACGGATGAGATTATTCGGTCGTGCCTGTGTCGGCTTTTGAAAGAGCTATCCAATTGGTCCCACACCCCTGCTCCTTCCTCATAGACCCGCAATTTTCTCAACTTCAAGTGTTTATCGAATATCCTTTTGAAAGTTGGCACTGAATCTGCTTCCTCCACCCTTTCAGGAAGAGCATTCCAGATCATTATAACATGCTGCTTAAAAAAAAACCTCATCGGAACTTTGGTCCTTTTGCCTATTTCCATAAACCTGTGTCCTTTGGTTACCAACCATTCTGCCAGTGAATCGTAGAATCATAGATTCATAAAATGGTTAAAGAACAGAAGGAGTCCATTCGGCCTATCAAGGCCGTGGCGGCACTTTGTAAGAGCAATGCAGTTTGTACCGTTCCCCCGTTCTTTCCTTGTAGCTGTGCAAATTATTTCCCTTCCAGTATTTATCCGATTCCTTATTGAAAGCCACGATTGAATCTGCCTCCACCACCCCCTGAGGTCGTGCATTCCAGATCATAACTATTTGCTGTGCAAAAAAGTTTTTCCTCAGGTCGCTTTAGGTTCTTTTGCCAATCACCTTAAATCTGTGCCCCTGGCTTTCGACCCTTCCGCCAATGGGAAAAGTTTCTCTTTATTTACTTTATCTAAACCCTTCATGGCTTCTATCAAATCTCCTCTCAAACTTCCCTGCACTAAGGAGAACAACGCCAGTCTATCGACCATAACTGCAATCCCTCATCCCTGGAATCATTCTACTAATTCATGAAGGCTACCTCTCTATGGCCTTCACATTCTTCCGAAAGTGCAATGCCCAGAATTGGATACAATATTCTAGGTGTGGCCGAACGAGTGTTTTATAAGGGTTCAACATAACTTCCTTGCTTTTGTATTCTATGTTTCTATTAATAATGCCCAGGATCCTGTATGATTTTTTAACCACTTTCACAACCTTTCCTGCCATCTTCAAAGATTTGTGTACAAATATCCCCAGGTCTTTCTGTTCCTGCACCCCCTTAAGAAATGTACCATTTAGTAAATATTGCCTCTCTTCGTTCTTCCTACCAAAATGTATCACTTCTCACTTTTCTGCATTAAATTTCATCTGTCATGTGTCCGTCCATTCCGCCAGCCTTCCTATGTCCTGTTGAAGTCGATTGCTATCCTCCTTACTGTTTATTGCACCTCCAAGTTCCATGTCTTCTGCAAATTTTGAAATTTTGCCCTGAACACCCAAGTCCACGTCATTAACACATACCAAAAAAAGCAATGGTCCCACTACCGACCCCTGGGAAGCACCTTCCCTCAGACCGAAAAATAATCGTTCACCATTACTTCTGTTTCCTGTCACTTAGCCAATTTCGTTTCCATGCTGCCATGGACTTCAATTTTATTCACATGCTTATTATTTGGTATTTATCAAACGTCTTTTGAAAGTTCATATACACAACATCAACCGCATTGTCCTCATCAGCCCTTTCTGTTACCTTATCAAAAACTCAATCAAGTTAGTTAAACACGATTTTGCTTAACATTCCGTAATGACTTTCCTTTATTAATCCAGAGTTCTTCAGGTGACTATAACTTTTGTTCCGGATTATTGTTTCTACAAGCTTCCCTACCGTCGAAGTAAAACTAACTGGTGTGTAATTGCCAGGATTATGCTTACACCTTTTATTGAACAAGGGTGCAACATTGGCAATTTTCCCTTCCTCTGGCAACACCTCCGCATCAAAGGAAGATTTGAAGATTGCGGCCAGCGTCCCTGCATTTTCCACCCTTAATTTCCTCAACAGCCTCACATGCATCCCATCCGGACCGGGTGACTTGTTCACTTTAAGTACAGCCAGACTTTCTAGAACGTCGACTTTATCAATTTTTAGCCCATCCATTATCTCAACTACCTCCTCTTTTACTGTGACTTTGGCAGCATCTTCTTCCTTGGTGAAGACAGACGCAAAGTATTGATTTAATACCTCAGCCATGCCCTCTGCCTCCATAAGTAGGTTTCCTTTTTGGCCTCTAATCGACCCACCCCTCCTCTTACTACCGATGTATTATTTATATGCCTACAAATGACTTTTGGATTCCCGTTTATATTTGCCGCCAGTCTATTCTCAAACACTCTCCTTTGCCCTCTTATTTCCTTTTTCACTCCTCCTCTGTACTTTCTATATTCAGTTTGCTTCCCTTGTATTATCAATCTGATATCTGTCATACGCCCCCTTTTTCTGCTTCATCTTACTCTCTATCTCTTTCGTCATCCAGGGAACTCTGGCTTTGGTTGAACCACGTTTCCCCCTCGTGGGACCTAGACTGTACCCAAACCATTTACTTTTTAAAGCCACACATTGTTCGATTACAGTTTTTGCCTCCCAATCTTTGATTTCAATTTACTTGGGCCAGATGCGTTCTCAACCCACTGAAATTGGCCCTCCTCCAATTAAATATTTTTCTCTCGATTGCTCCTTGTCATTTTCAATAAATATTCTAAACCTTATGTTACTCTGATCGTTGTTCCCTAAATGTTTCCCCACTGACACTTGCTCCACTTGACACCTCATTTCCCAGAAACAGATCCAGATCCAGTAATGCCTCCTTCCTCATTGGGCTGGGAACACACTGATCAAGAAAGGTCTCCTGAACACACTTGAGAAATTCCTCCCCCTCTTTGTTCTTTACACTATTACTATCCCAGTCTATATTAGGATAGTTGAAGTCTGCTATGGTCACTATTCTATGGCGCTTGCACCTCTCTGTAATTTCCGTGCAAATTTGCTCCTCCATATCCTTTCCACTGGCTCGTGGCCGATGGAATAAACCCAGTAGTGTAATGGTGCCTCTATTGTTTCTTAACCTAACCAAATAGATTCTGTCCTTAAACTCCCCACGCCATCTTCTCTCTCCAGCACTGCAACATTCTCCTTAATCAATATTGCCATTCCATCTCCTTTCTTTCTTTCACTATCTTTCCTGAACACCTTGTAACCATGCATATTTGGCACCTAATCCTGCCCTTTTTTGAGCCACTTCTCCTTTATCACCAAGACTTCATTTTCTGTGTGACTATTTGCGCCTGCACCTCACCAACCTCATTTACCACACACCGTGCGTTTACACACATTAAATGTCGGTCTATCTTAGACTTTCTTGCATTCTCTCTCAGTTGGATTCAACCTAATACCGCACTATTTATTACTCTAGTGCTATCTGTCCCAATCCACTGTGCATCTTGATTTTCCTTTCCAATGCAACATCCTGGTGCCCATTCCCCTGCCAAATTAGTTTAACTCATCCCCGCCCCACCCACACAGCACGAATGAACCTCCCTGCGAGGGCTTTGGCCCGAGCTCTGTTGAGGTGCAACCTGTCCGGCCTGTACAGATCCCACCGTCCCCAGAACTGCTCCCAATTCCCTTAGGAATCTAAAGCCCTCCCTCCTGCACCATCTCGCGAACCACGCATTCATCTGCTCTATCCTCCTATTTCTAAACATGTTCAGGCGTGGCACCGAGAGTAATCCAGGGATTACTATCTCTGAGGTCCTGCTTATTTATCAATTTCCCAGATCCCTAAAATCTGCCTGCAGGACCTCATCCCTCTTTCTACCTATTACCACGGATCTTTAAATATTCATTAGATGCGGCCTTGTTTTAGTGTGTCCTACGAAGGTCGGCACATCCGACAACACAGCACTCCCTCAGTACTGACCCTCTGAGAGTACAACGCTACCTTAGTTTTGACCCTCCGATCGTACAACCCTTTTTAAGTACTTACCCTCCGACAGTACAGCGCTCCGTCAGTACTGACCCTCCGACAGTAAAGTGCTCCCTCATTACTGACCCTCCGACAGAGCAGCACTCCCTCATTACTGACCCTCCGACAGTGCAGCACTCCCTCTCTACTGACCCTCCGACAGTGCAGCACTCCCTCAGTACTGCACTGCATGTCAGTCTGATTATGTGTTCAAGTCTCTTCGGTGGAACTTGAACCCATAACCTTCTAACCCAATGCTGAGGCAGCTATCACCAATCCACGTCTGACAACTGAAAGGGGGAAAGGGAGATGGAGGGCCTTTGGGAGGGCATTCTGGAGTCTGGATATGGCTGAAAGCACGGCTGTCAAAAGTAGGGCAAATGAACTGTGGAGGCACAAGTGGCCAAAAGTGGAGGAGCAGAGTGTTTCGGAGGAGCTGTATGTCTGGAGGAGGTTACAGAGATAGGGAGGGATGAGGCCCTGGTAGATCCAAGTGTAAGAAAGAACGAAAATACGTTACAGGCTTATGAGACTCGCATACATTGAAGCCAATGGATAAAAGAGGCAGTGGCAGCATGGATACAGAATTGGCTAAGTGACAGGAAACAGAGAGTAGTGGTGCACGGTTGTTTTCGGACTGGAGGAAGGTATACAGTGGTGCTTCTCAGTGGTAGGTACTAGTATCAGTGCTTTTCTTGATATATATTAATGACTTGGACTTGGATGTACAGGGCACAGTTTCAAATTTTGCAGATCACATAAAACTTGGAAAGGTAGTAAACAGTGAGGAGGATAGTGATAGACTTCAAGAGGATATAGACAAGCTGGTGCAATAGGCGGACACGTGACAGATGAAATTTAACGCAGAGAAGTGCGAAGTGATATATTTTGGCAGGCAGAACGAGGAGATGCAATATCAACTAAATGGTACAATGCTAAAAGGGGTACAGG
This sequence comes from Heptranchias perlo, assembly GCF_035084215.1. Taxonomy (NCBI): domain Eukaryota; kingdom Metazoa; phylum Chordata; class Chondrichthyes; order Hexanchiformes; family Hexanchidae; genus Heptranchias; species Heptranchias perlo. The sequence goes on along the minus strand of NC_090326.1, from coordinate 2,126,113 downwards.
AACAGAGAGATCTTGGGGTGTATGTGCGCAAATCGTTGAAGGCGGCAGGACAGATTGAGAAAGTGGTTAAAGAAGCATACGGGATTTATAAATAGAGGCATCGAGTACAAAAGCAAGGAAGTCATTACCAACCTTAGTAAAACACTGGTTCCACCACAAATGGAGTGTCGTGTCCAATTCTGGGCTTGGAAGGATGTGAGCGTCTTGGAGAGGGTGCAGAAAAAGTTTACTGAAATGATTCCAGGGCTGAGGGACTTCAGTTACGTGGATCAACTGGAGAAGCTGGGTTGTTCTCCTTAGAGGAGAGTCGGTTGAGAGGAGATTTGATAGAGGTGTTCAAGATCATGAGAGGTCTAGACAGAGTAGAAAGAGAGAAAGTGTTCCCATTGGCGGAAGGGTCAAGAAACAGAGGGCACAGATTTAAGGTGATTGGCAAGAGAACCAAAGCCGACATGAGGATAAACTTTTTTATGCAGCAAGTGGTTATGATCCGTCATGCACTGCCTGAGACGGTGGTGGAGGCAGATTTTACCGTATCCTTCGAAAGGGATTTGAATAATTACTTGAAGGGAAAATAAATAAAGATCTACGGGGAAAGGATGGCGTATTGGGACTAGGTGGATTGCAATTGAAAGGAGCCGGCACGTGCTCGACGGCCCGAATGGCCTACTTTTGTACTGCAACCATTCTACGATTCCAGGTCGGTAAGTATTTGAGTGACTCACAAATCAAAAACCGGGGCGTGTGGATGGAATCCGTTGCAAGGATGTGGAGATTGTGAGACCAAAGATTGAGACTTCCTAATTTTTAAATGGAGGAAATTGTGGCTCATCTCAAACAGAAGGTGGGTCTGACAAAACAAATTAATTGGAAGGGTCAAGAGAGGCGGTGGTTTTGTCAGCTTCCATCTGAAAGCTGGTCCATGTCTGTGGTCTATGAGGTAGAGGAGGGAGCCAAGGATTGGAAGTTTAGAATCAGCAGAGATAACTTTGATAGTTTGGGAAGAGAAGCTTCTCCTGGCTATGATCATATAGGTGAGTGGAACCAAGCGAGGGTAGTCCCACCGCAAGAGGCCAGTGTCTGATGAATGAGGATGTGATGGGTGGGTTTGCTGTAGGTAGAGAGATGGGGAGAGTTGGGCCATGAAGGAATTTAAACCCGAGGATGAGAACTCTAAATTTAAGGGCTATGCAACTGGGAGACAGTGAGGATCAGTGAAGCCGAGCAGGACATGGTGCTGGTTGGACACGGATAACAGAGTTTTGGACGAGCTCACGTTTATGGAAGGTGGAGGTTGGCTAGCCGGTCACGACTGTATTGGAGGAACGGGGTCTGGAGGGGACAGAGGCATTGATGAGCTCAGCTCGTTTTTTCACGGTACCAATTTTAGTGGAGCCGTTAACCAATGTAGAATAAACGGGTAAACATCTGCAGTAAAATAGCGGAGAGAGGGTTGTGAATGGGGCACGTTCAGTGTCCGTCCCCTAATATCACCCACAATCATTTCTCGGCTGCAATCCTCAACCTGCCTTTTAACTGTCCCGTGGCAGAGACTCAAAATTCATATTTATCTGAGAAACTGCAGGAAAATAGTGATACGGGTCTGCTTGTGTCCCTGGATTCAGTCTACACGGCGGAGAAATCGGTATAAATTATAAATGAATCGCCAAGAGTAACGGCCAATATAATTAAATGGAAGCTCTAAATGAAGCCGCTCATTATTATTGGATCAGTCCTTTCTGAGCACAGCTTTTACCTTTATCCCTGAGAGAGATTTGTTTCAGATAATGTCCTAGACTGTGAGACGTTTGTGTTATGTCCACCATATTATTTACAGCGGAGTCAAAACTGCTGACGTGGTGTGTTTGTTCAAGTGACTGTAACTATTAGCAATGACCAGGACTATAATGATGTCAGTGGAGACTTATCCCCTGTATAAAGCAGTGATTGTTGGAATGGATCAGCTCAGAATTCCTGCCGGAGCTGTGGTATACAGTCAAATAGAAGTCAGTGCTTTTCACAGAAATGGGATACCCAGTAATCTTTAAGATAGAAGACATTTATTATCCTATGCTTGCAGCCATTGGAGTTCCAGGTAAGCCATTATCTCATCTGTTAATGGTGTAAATCGTTGCTAACTCTGCTGCTGTACTTGTCAAATTACCTTTTCTCCCTTCAAGTTTTTTACAGCTGTCTGTTCTGTTCTATCGGTTGAATGATGGAATGTGTTAACTATCTGCTCTTTCGGTCTTGTAGGAGCTGCATTATATCTGTAATATACTTTGTGTATCCAAACCTGGCATTGTTACTGGAATATTCTCTGTACTGAACGTATTTGAACCAGGTGTCTGGGCTAAGAGTTGATATCAGACCATCAGGAGCTGTTAACAGTTTCATCTCCGGGAACTAAACTGTCCTAGAATATGTTTTCATCAATGTGTTTTCAGTGATTGATAATGAGACAGCTCACGGTCTCAGTGTTACAAGGAGGCAGCACAATGTCCTCCCTCCCCAATAACATGCTTCAGTTTAACTGGGATTTCAATGTATTTATTGGTTATCACAGTTATGAAATATTATTCTATTACGTTTATATCTGACACTGCTTCAGATATCTGGCTACTGAGGTGAGTTTGCTGCTAATTCTTTCACGTCTCCTTCTCTGATTCACTGTGGATGAATTCACTGACTGTCACTGGACTTCATTATAAAATGAAACGTTTTGATATTATGTTGTATCAGCTTACACTTTATATTTTGGATTCTGGAGCTCTTCTATTTATCTTCACGTTATAAGTGTGAAGTTGGCTTTTTGTTACTTGAAAAATCCCGCCATTTATCGCTTTACTTTATAATTAAAGAAGAAGGAATCACAATTATTGTGAGATCTATCTGGAAGAGGCATTTGATTCTGTCTATTCCATGATTTATAGATGAAGTGAACAGTGGTGGTGAACACTTGGAGAATTGAAACAATAAACTATTCCACAGAGGATTCACTATTTAACAAACTGAGATTAGGATCGGTGGGACACAGGGCTGGTGAATAGAAAGCAGGCAGAGGATGATAGGATTTAATCTGGAGTGAGTGATAGAAAGGGCGATTGAGAGGGAAAGCGAGAGGCTGTAGTGTGAATAATTCATCAGAATAAACTGCTGAAACCTCCAGTACAATTAAACATAGAAAATGTGACTTGAGGGTGTTATGATGTGGTCAGATTGGGTGAGTTTTTATTGTGGGACTCGCTCCTCATGTTTATATCCCTGTCAGGTCCTCAGTCTGTTTTTGTGAATGTTCCATATTTTCCAACTTAACATTAAACATAATTAAAATTTACTCAAAGTATCGAATCTGTAATTTCTTGATGGTGATGTATTAAAGCTCGGCTGAATGCAGTAAACAACGAGGTTGATTTAATTAATACTTTTCAATTTAATTTTAATTGAATGTATGAGGTAAATTTATTGAACACATTTTATGCCCACCACAGGTTCCCTGACAACAGTAACCACAGGAATAATCTATTGTATATATTAGTTGGATTGTGCTAGTTGGACCAATAGAATAGATTTCCTCCCATTGCACTGAATCCTCTGTCTCCTCTTCCCTTGCTTCAGTTGATCCGTTTTACCAAACCATCTGCTCCTGACTCCACTCCAGCTCCTACATGTCTTTTTCCTTGTCTCCCTCCCAATCTCACTTACTGGCTCGATCTCCAGCTGCCTTTCCCCTTTAGTTCCAGCCCCTGTCGGCTCTCTTCACCCAGAGCAACAAATCAGCTGCACCTCCCCCTGTCCCTCACCTACCCTACCCTTCACTCTCCTTCACCTTCCGCCTGGAGCCAAATTCCGGCTTTAATCCGCTGGATTCCCGGTGTGTAAAACCCCTTCTCCCTTCCCCACCGGCACTGCGCCCTCACTCGTGCCTTCCGGTGGATCCGGTGCTCACTTTATTCACTTTCTTATCCATCTTCCAATTCATTATTGATCATAGTGTTTAAAAACATCTCTCTGTCCGAAAGCGCTGCCCACGTCAATCAATCACTTTCCACCTTGATGCAACAATAAAGCTGGAAATTTCACCCCAGATCCTCTCTAACTGCTGCGTTGGCTCCAGGTCTGATCAGTAATTTGTCTGATTTCTTTTCTCTCTCTTACAGTTAACGTAGTGGCGATTGTGATCCTGTCCCGAGGAAAGTGCGGTCTCTCCAAATGTATCAGTGTCTACCTGGTGGAAATGGCAGTGGTCGATCTAATGGTCGTTATCAATACTGTGATATTGGGGGGGATTGCTTCGATTTATCTCCCAGTGTCATTCCAGGAAATTACTCCCGTGTGTAGTTTTATTAACTCATTGAGTGTTGCAGCCATGGGGGTTTCTGTCTGGTTCACAGTCGCTTTCACCTTTGATCTATTTGTGGCCATTTGTTGTGAGAAGCTGAAAACTAAATATTGCACCGAGAGAACGGGCATTGTGTTTCAGGTTACAGTGAGTGTGCTCGGCTGTTTAGAGAGTGTCCCCTGGTACTTTACATATGAATCTGAATATATAATTCATAATGTTTCCTGGTATTGTGAGATTAGAGTAGACAGGGCTTGATGGCCGGCGCGGACACGATGGGCCGACGGGGCCTCTATCCGTGCTGTATAACTCTATGACTCTATGACTCTTAACCGAGCTTCCGTGCTTCCCCCGCATGGGCCGCATTTGAGATGTTTGACCTCATTTTAACCCCTTGTGTCCCATTCTGTCTGATATCATTGTTCAATGTTCTGACGGTCAGACGTATTTTAGTGTCCAGTCGAGTCCGCAAGGGATTCCGGGGCCGAAGCAATGGAGAAAATCACAAGGATCCAGAGATGGAGAACCGAAAGAAATCCATCATTTTACTCTTCAACATATCGGGCAGTTTTATACTGTTATGGATGACTCTGGTTGTCTTTTACATTTATGTGCGAGTTACAGACATTCAGATTTATTCCTCCTACACTGAACATATTTATAGCACAGAACACACAGCAAAGATGCTGCAGCTTTTCAGTTGCTGCACAGACACGTGTATTTATGTCCTGACCCAGACTAAATTCAGAGAGGAGCTGAAGAACGCGGTGAAATACCCAATCAATCTAACTATTAAATTAGTGAAATCATAAAAATAGCTGAAGGGTTTGAAGCACTGGAATTAAACTCCATTTCATACACCTTCCCCTACACTTCCCAAGGAAAGGAAAGTACATTTTATATTCAGTATAATAGTACAGAGTCATAAAATCATATTAAATCTGATCCGATGTTATACATTATTGATAATCTGACCTATTGGGGGACGATTTACTATGCAGAGGACATATGAACTGTTGCTGAAAATGGAGGCACGAAAGGTCTCAGCTGGTATTTAACGAAATGGCCGCCCTGGAAAATGAACAAAGCTGATAATCAAAGTCACTGCTGTGGGCCTGATCAGAATGGGTGCACCCCACATAAATGGAGAGTTGAGAGGGTGGGAGAGTGAGAGAGAGAGAAGGAGAGGGAGAGAGCGAGACAGAGAGAGAGACAAGAGAGAGCGACGAGAGAGAGAGACGGGGAGGAGAGAGAGAGAGAGAGAGATACAGAGGCAGAGAGTGAGAGAGAGCGAAATATTGATACAGAAAGTTAGAGAGAAACAAAGGGTGAGAGACAGGGAGCAAGACAGTGAGAGAAACAAAGGGACAGAGAGAGAGAGACAGAGAGACACACACAAACAGAGACACGGAGATAACGATAGAGGGACAGATAAAGAGAGAAACACTGAGAGAAATAGACAGTGAGTGAGACAGCGAGAGAGAGAGACAGTGGGAGAGGGAGGGAGAGAGGGAAAGGGATAGAGAGAGAGAGCGAGACAGAGAGATAAACACGAGAGAGACAGAGAAAGAGAGAGTGAGATGGAGGGAGAGACAGAGAGAGAGACACACACTGTGATAGAGAGTGAGAGAGAGCGAGATCTTGATACAGAAAAATAGAGAAAAACAGAGAGTGAGAGAGGGACCGAGAGTTAGAGACAGTGAGAAAGACACAGAGAGAGAGAGAGATAGACAGAGAAAGTGACAGAGAGTTAGAGACAGAGAGAGAGACAGAGAGAGTCAGACGGCGAGATATATATAGAGAGAAGGGGGACAGAGAGAGAGATTCAGAAAGACGAAGAGAGAACACGGCTAAAATAAATATAACAGTTAAAAAAGCGCAGAAAATTTCGACAGATTCACATAAAAGGGAGGGAGTGTGTGTAAGGGCGATAAAAATAAAAAAGGGGCAGAGTCAGAGTTACTGGGAGACGGCGAGAAATAAAGAGAGTTCCTAAAGCAGGAGAGAAAAATAAAAGGAGAAAGAAAGAGAGAAAGAAAACAGATATGTATATATATATATTTATATACACACACATATATATGGATAGAATGATAGAGAGAGACTCACAAAGAATTAAAATGGAATAGAAGTCGAAGTGTAAATAACAATTTGGAAAAACACACAGAAAACGAACAGAGATAAACGATGACCAGACACAATGAAAGATGGACAGACATATAAAGTGACAAGAGAGTCGAGAAAGGAGTGAGAATAGAACACAGAAAGCATTAAATAACCAAGCAAACTGTGCAATCAGCTTGGAGTGTGAGAGTGCTGGCTAGCAAAACAGCAGCAGATGGAGTTTACATTTGTTCTGGGGTAAAACTCTTGTGGATTTAATTTTGACATTTCTAAAGGTGATGCCTGGAGGAAGCACATTAAAGTCCCTCATTCTTGTGTACCTGACCCTGACCATTACTCACTGCAGGAGCTTCCCGCTGCTCCGTGTAGTTAAAATTCATCTGATAAACGAAAGCCTGAGACTAAATCGGCTTCAAAATGTGTGAAGAAAATGGACTCTTAAAAAGATTGTTGATGACACATTGTAAAAGATCACACAGCAGAGGATAGATCACCATAGCAATAAGAACGATCCCAGAAGGTCTAGAGGTCGTTTGAACACGTGCTGACTTAATTTAATTACGTTGTGGACACTTAGAGAAAACAAGTGAAGTGTCAATCAATCAAGGGTTTTATTTATGGGAAACTATTTTTGACAAGCTACCGTTCCCCGAGGTGTGGTTCCATGTTAAAAAGGCCTTTAAAAGCTGGGCAGATGTTGAGTGGGGAGAGACACAGAGCCACCACGACTGCTCCAACCTCACCTTTCCCTTCCTGTCAGCACCAGCTCTCCTGGAATCTTCCTGACTGCTCGCCATATCCCAGCTTGATGCCTCGATGCAGATTTACAGATTGCCTGCGAAGCAGATGACCTGATTACAAGAGAATGCCAAGCTGCACTACAACGGCATCCATCAAAATACCTGGAATCTTACTGGCAAACTTGAGCCAACCATAAGGAAATAACTTTCGTAATGGGGTTAGTCGAAAACAGACATTTGATTTCCAAATGGGGATTTGGGAATTCAGAATGTGTTGTTTTATTGTTGTTAAAACAGTTCTAAATCTAGATGTTGTTTAAATTCTAATGTCAATGTTTCAAGTGGATTAATAATAAAGCCTTTTAGTCTTATAGTCTCTTATAAATGATTGTTTACTTTTAAAGCCATGGTTTGTGCCTGAAGTTGCTTTAGGAAAAAGAGCCCATTATATTAAATATGAAATTAAATCTCGTGGAGATAAAATGCATTGCCCCAAGGGAAAGTGTAAAATCACTTTGTACCTTCTTGGTCCTCCATCTGTAGCATGTGTAACTTTCTCAGTGAGCTGCTGGATTCTGTAATAAATCACAACGTACTCTTACCCCTTCTGCTGTGTCACTAAACTGGACAGGGTCCCACAGCACTCTTCTGCTATGTTATTGTTACAAATACTCCTATTGTTTCAGATTATAGAAAAATATGAATAATTGAGAAATGAACCAAATCCCAGAACAGAACTTCATTCATGTTGAGTCCAATTTTACTCTGATTTATTTAATAGAAGGTAGAATTACATTCTCTGCACAAAATGGCTAATTTTCCCTTTCCTCTGAATGTCTGGTCTCTCCATCTCCGGAAACATTAAGTCCGAATAATCAACTGTTCTTTCCGTTTTTTAGCAGAAGTTCACATTTTGGTATTTAATCGCCTCACTGCACCGCTGTGTTTGTATTAAAAATATGCTCCTGCCATTCTCACTCTGTTTGTATCTTTAACTATAGTGCAACAGTAATTTAACAGGAATAGCAAATGAACTCTTCCTGTCTCTCACCATAACAAGCTTCACCTTTCCCCTCAGCAAGTTGGCCGCTTTGCCCCTCAGTAAGATGGCCGTCTGACTGACGGCAGTTTTGCTTCAGGTTCAGAGTGGCCATTTTGAATAAACTTCATGGCCGTCTTGCCCCTCAGTAAGATGGTCGTCCTGCCCCACAGGAAGGAGGCTGCCTTATTTGAGGCCCTTTTGTTTCGGAATCAGAGCGGCTATTTTGATTATAAGAACATAAGAAATAGTAGCAGGAGTGTCCATGTGGCTCCTCGAACCTCATCCGCCATTCAATAAGATCTTTGGCCTCAACTCCACTTTCCCACCTGATCCCCATATCGCTTGATTCCAATAGAGTCGAAAAATCTATCGATCTCAACCTTGAATATAGTGAATACCGCAGCATCCACAGCCCTCTGCGGTAGAGAATTCCGAAGATCACAACCTCTGAGTGAAGAAATTCCTCCTCATCCCAACCTTAAATGGCTGTCCTCTTATACAGAGACTATGCCCATTAGTTCTAGACTCTCCAACCAGGAGAAACAACCTCTCAGCATCTACCCTGTCAACCCCACTCAGAATCTTATATGTTTCAACGAGATCAACTTTTATTCTTCTAAACTCCAGAGAGTATAAACATAGAAACATAGAAAATAGGAGCAAGAGTAGATCAATTGGCCCTTCGGGCCTGCTCCGCCATTAAAAATGATCATGGATGATTGGCTAACTCAGTACCCTGTTCCCACCTTTTCCCCATATCCCTTGATCCCTTTAGCATTAAGAATATATCTATCTCCTTCTTGAAGACATCTAATGACTTGGCCTCCATTGCCTTTTGTGGTAGAGAATTCCATAGGTTCACCACCCTCTGAGTGAAGACATTTCTCCTCACCTCGGTTCTAAATTGCAAACCCCGTATCCTTAGACTGTGACTCCTGGTTCTGGACTCCCGAGCCTCCCTGCATCTAATCTGTCTAGTCCTGTTACAATGTTACATGTTTCGATGAGATCACCTCTCATTCTTCTAAACTCTAATGAATATAAGTCCAGTCGACCCAATCTCTCCTCATTCGTCAGGCCTGCCATCCCAGGAATCAGTCTGGTAAACCGTCGTTGCACTCCTTCCATGGCAAGGACATCCTTCGTCTGATAAGGAGACCAAAACTGCACACAATACTCCAGATGTGTATAACTGCAGTAATACTTCCCTGCTCCTGTAATCAAATCCCCTTGCGACGAAGGCCAACATACCATTCGCCTTCCTAACTGCTTGCTGCACCTGAATGCTCGCTTTCAGCGACTGGTGTACAAGGACACCCACGTCTCGTTGCACCTCCCCTTTTCCCAATCTATCACCATTCAGATAATATTCTGCCATTCTGTTTTTACAAGCAAAGTTGATAACATCACATTTATCCACGTTATACTGCATCTGCCATGTTCTTGCCCATTCACCCAACATGTCTAAATCACATTGGAGCCTCTTTGCATTCTCCTCACAGCTCACATTCCACCCCAGCTTTGTGTCGTATGCAAACTTGGAAATGTTACATTTTGTTTCCTCATCCAAATCACTGATATATATTGTGAACAGCAGGGGCACAAGTATTGATCCCCGCAGTACCCCACTAGTCACTGCCTGCCAACTGGAAAAAGACCCGTTTATTTATACTCTCTGTTTCCTGTCTTTCAACCAATTCTCAATCCATGACAATATATTCCCCCCAATCCCATGTGCTTTAATTTTGCACAATAACCTCTTGTATGGGACCTTATCAAAAGCCTTCTGAAAATCAAAATACACCACATCCACTGGTTCTCCCCTACTTATTCCATGCGTTGCATTCTCAAAAAACTCCAGTAGATTTGTTAAGTTTGATTTCCCTTTCTTAAACCCATGCTGACTTTTTCCAATCTCGTTAATGCCTCTCAAATGTTCTGTTTTCACATCTTTTATAATAGACTCTAGCATTTTCCCCACTACTGATGTTAGGTTTACTGGTCTGTAATTCCCTGCTTTTTCTCTCCCTCCTTTTTTATATAGTGGGGCTACATTTGCCACCCTCCAATCTGTAGGAACTTATCAGGCCCTGGGGATGTGTCAGGCTTTAGCCCCTTTAATTTCCCTAGCACTATTTTTTTTTACTAATACTGGTTTCCATCAGTTTCTCCCTCTCACTCGACCCCTGGTTCCCTAACATTTCTGGGAGGTTATTTGTGTCGTTCTTTGTGAAGACAGAACCAAATTATGTGTTTAATTGTTCTGCCATTTCTTTGTTCCCCATTATAATTTCCCCCATTTCTGATAGTAAGGGACCTACATTTGTCTTCACTAATCTTTATCTCTTGACATATTTATAGAAGCTTTTACCGTAGTTTTTATGTTCCCTTCTAGTTTAATCTCATACTCCATTTTTCCTCTCTCAATCAATCTCTTTCGTAATTTCCTTTATTTTGATTCAGAACCCTAGTTTTGAACTCAACTACTTCACTCTCCAACTTAATGAGGAATTCTATCACAGGTAACCCTTTCATCCCAAGAATCAATCTAGTGATCCGTTGTTGCACCCAGTTCTCTCTGCACAACAACATTTAATAGCTTCTCATCATTTAAAAATATTCTACTTTTCTATGCTTCCTATAAAGTGACATTTCCCCACTATTTACTCATTCTGCCATCTTCTTGCCCACTCACTTAACCTGTCTATATCACCTTGCAAACACTTTGTGTCCTCCTCACAACTTACTTCTCCATCTAGCTTTTTATCATCAGCAAACTTGGATAGATTACACTCGGTCCCTTCGCATAAGTCATTAATATAGATTAATGTCGGTAGCTGAGGCCCAAGTATTGATCTTTGCGGCACTCCCATAGTTACAGACTGCGAACCTGAAAATGACCCGTTTTGTATCTACTGTCTCTTTTCTGTCCATTAACCAATCCTCTATCCTACTAATACAACACCCTGTACCATTGTCTTGCATCACAACCTTTCTTGTGGCACTTTATTTAATGCCTTTTGGAAATCCAAATATGCTGCATCCACAGGTTCCTCTTTATCTACCCTTCAAGTTACATCCTCAAAGAACTCTAATAAATTTATTTAACATGATTTCCCTTTCATAAAACCAAGTTTAATATGATTAATCATATAGTTTTCTAAGTGCCCTATCACTACCTCATTAAATATGATGTGGAGTATTATCCCGACGACTTATGTCAGCCTAACTGGACCATAGTTCCCTATTTTCTCCCTCCTTCCTTTCTTGAATAGTGGGGTTACATTTGCTACCTTCCAATCCGTTGGGACCTTTCTACAATCTAGGGAATTTTGGAAGATCATAACCAATGCACACACTATCTCTGCAGCCACTCTTTTAGAATCCTCCGATGGAGCCATCAGGTCCAGGGATTTTATTGACTTTTAGTCCCATTAGCTTCTACACTACTTCTCCTCTACAGATATTAATTATTTGAAGTTCATTACTCTCATTAGCCCCTTCTTTCAGGTTTACTTTTTGTGTCTTCTACTTTAAGGGAAGATGCATAATAGTTGCTAAACGTCTCTGCCGTTTCCATTTTCCCCATTATAAATTCACGTGTCTCAGCCTCTAAGGGACCAACATTAACTTCATGGCGGCCTTGGCCCTCAGTAAGATGGCCGCACTACCCCTCAGTAAGGTGCCTGCCTTACTAGTGGTCATTTTGTTTCAGGACCAGGGCAGTCATTTTGTTTAAGCTTCATGGTTGCCAGTTTGTTTAAGATGACCATCTTGCCACCAGCACCCACCCCCACCCCCCGCCGTAGTAAGTTGGCCATCTCGCCCCTCAGTAAGATGTCCAGCTTGCCCCTCAGTAAGATGGCTGCCTTACTCGTGGCTATTTTGTTTCAGGTTCATGGCGTTGAGGTTGTTGTTCATAGCTTCATAGGAGGTATGGCAAAAGAGGAGACCATTCAGCCCACTGTGCATGTAGCAGCTCTTTGAAGGGGCTATCCAATTAGTCCCATTTCCTCCTCTGCTCTTTCCCCACAGCCCTTATGGAGGCTTTTTGTAGTAATTCTAATATATGTATATATATATATATATATATATCTTGTTAAGTAATAGGAGCAGAATTAGGCCATACGACCCTTCGAGCCTGCTGCGCTATTCAATCAGCTCATGGCTGATCTTCGACCTCAATCTGTTGTAGTAGTTGCTGCAATATATGAATACAAGTTGTTGTTGTCGACAAAGATTGTGTCTCAATCTTTTACTCTTGAGATTGTTCTCCTTTATGAACTGGACCTTGTTTCTGTATAAATGAATGCTGCGAATAGATCGTCCCTGTAACTGAGTGAGGAATATTGCTGTATATTAGTTTTTTAAAAAAACTTTTTTGCTTTGGCTCTTTTAAATGTCATGAATTTGTTTGAATTCTTTGGCTAATTGGAAAAAGCCACAAACTGTAAGTTGACCATGAACTCGCCCACTGCTAATTAAAGCAAGGGAAAAGAGGAAAGGGAAAGTTCGTTCATCTTTGCAAACTGCAACAAAAAGGGATGAGTTAGCAAGAAATGCCCAGGCTTTTTATCCCCTGCTCCAGGAACAGATGAGAAAACAAAAACACCGGCAGATTGGACCCTGAAACAAATACTCACCAGGACAGACCGGCACCTTTTAGGGGGAATGAGTGAACGGCAAAGCAGGAGACAAAATCATGCAAACTTGCATTAGAGAAATAGCGAAGAAACATGTACTCTTCAGTGTGTACTGAGTGTCTCTCTCTCTGTCTCTTAAATTTTCTCTCTTCTCTTTAGATTCGCTTCTTTGTAACTGGCGATTTTATTTTGAAATGGTGTTTGCTGAGAGATTGGCTGTGTAACAGAATGAGTGAGTGAGCGAGTGTGAGGGAGCTCTGGACTCTTGCTGTGCAATTTGAATCCCTTCCTTTGTTTTTAATCAATTCCTTTTCTCTCTGTGTTCAGTGGAATTTTTTTTTGTACAAATGCTGTAACATGAAGAGGTGCAAAGAGAAATTTAGGGAGGAGGAGGAATCATTGGGCAAGAAGATTTCTCTCCAGCGGGAGCTGGCCGAGGCCTTCACCACATGCTCCTCCCAATGGGGCTCGTGTAAGTTGTGTTTAGGTCACTGTAAGATCATGGGATCACTATGGGATCAACAGGACCCAGCAGGATGACTGGAAAACTGTGGGATCACCACTGTGGGATCACTGTGTCATTGTGGTTTCACTGGTTCACTGTGGGATCACTGGGACACTGGCGGCCATTTCGTTTATGATATTCGCCTTGCCCCTTACTAAGTTGGCTGCCTTACTGGTGTCCATTTTGTTTCAGGTTCACGACGTTAAAGTAGTTGTTTCTAGTATCATAGTAGATAGGGCATAGGAGGAGGCCATTCGGCCCATCGTGACTTTGCCAGCTCTTTGACAGAGCTATACAATCAGTCCCATTTCCCCTCTGCTCTTTCCTCTCAGCTCTTATGGGGGCTTGTCTTAGCAGTAATTATTAGTGTTGTCTTTGTCGTCATCGTCGTCGTGGTTATAAAATAAATATTAAATAGTCGCTAATAAATTGAATAGGGAATTGAGGAGAAACTTCTTAACCCAGTTGGACCGAATAGCTTGATTTTTTTATTGTACATTCTATGTAAAATATATATAAATAAATTATATATATGTACAAGTTGTTGTTATAGTAGATATTGTAACATTGAAATGCAAGTTTTGTTGTATAGGAATAAAAATCAAGGAGAAAAGTAGAAAACCGGAGAAAGGAGAAATACAAAGATTAAAACAGAGCTTGAGAGAAATAGAATGAAATTCAGACACAGATGCAAAGGCGAGATCAACAACGGGCGAGACGGACAGGGTGGTAGGTGTAATGGAAGTGAGAGAAGGCAGAGAGAGAAAACAGGCAACGAAATACAGAGAGAGAGAGAGAGACGCATAGGAAAGAAAACAAGAGTAACAGATGGGAAAAGATAGAGATAGAAAAAGCGACAGAAGAGACAGAAATCAAAGTAGAAGTGGAAATACAAAGATAGAAAAGATAAACGATATACACAGAGAACAGGCACAATGAAAGACGGACGAACATATAAATTGACAGGAGGGTCAAGACAGGAGTGAGAATAGAGCACAGAAAGCATTAAATAACCAAACAGCTTTGTAATCAGCCTGGAGTGTGTGTGTTTGCTGACTGACAGAACAGCAGCAGATGAAATAGTAACACTCTTGTCGATTTAATTTTGACATTTCTATTTGTGATGCCTGGAGGCTGCACAATAAAGTTCCCCAGTCTTGTGAACGTGACCCTGACCATTACTTACTGCAGGAGGTTTCTCAACTGCTCTGTGTAGTAAAAAATCATCTGATAAACGTAAGTCTGAGACTAAATCGGCTTCAGCATGTCTGGAGGAAACAGACTCTTAAAACGGATTGTTAATGACACATTGTAAAAGATCACATAGCAGAGGTTAGATCACCATAGCAACAAGAACGATTCCAGGAGGACGAGATGTCGTTTGACCATCTGTCGACTTAATTTGGTTACGTTGTGGACACTGGGAGAAAACAAGTGAAGTGTCAATCAATCGTGGGTGGTATTTGTACGAACATATTGTTGACAAGCCACCACCCCAGAGGTTTCCTTCTTCATTCAAAACGTCTTTAAATGCTGGGCAGAAGTTGAGTGGAGAAAGACACACACCCAACACGACTGCTCCAACCTCACCATTCGCTTCCTGGCAGCACCACCTCTCCCGGAATCTTCTTGACTGCCCGCCACCTCCCAGCTTGATGCCTCGATGCAGGTTTCCAGATTGCCTGTGAAGCAGATGACCTGGTTACAAGAGAAACCCACGCTACATTACAACCGTATCCATCAAAATACCAGGAATCTTCCCGGCAAGCTTGAGCCAACCATAAGGACATAACTTTCGTTCTGGGCTTAGTCTAAGATAAACATTTGATTTCCTAACGGTTATGCATTTTGGGAATTCAGAATGTGTTGTTTTATTGTTGTTAAAGCAGTTCTAAATTGGGCATAAACCCAAGATGTTGTTTAAATTAAACTGTCGATTTTCTAGTGTATTAATAATAAATGATTGTTTTCTTTATAAAGCCATGGTTTTTACCTGAAGTTTCTTTATGAAAAAGAGCCAATTAACTTAGATATAACATTAAACCTAGTGGAGATAAAAAGTCTTTGCCCAAAATAAAGTGTAAAATCACTTTACGCCTTTTTGCTACTACATCTGTACCATGTGTAACTTTCCCAGTCAGCTGCTGAATTCTGTAATAAATCACAATGTACTCTTATCCCTTCTGCTGTTGTACTAAACTGGACAGGATCCCGCAGCACTCTCCTGCTCAGTTACTGTTACAAATACTGTTATTGTTTCAGATTTTAAAAAAATATGAAAGATAGAGAAATAAACCAAATCGCAGATCAGAACTACATTCATACTGAGACCAATTTTACTCTGATTTATTTAGAAGCTAGAATTAAATTCTCTACACAAAATGGCTAATTTGACCTTTCTCCGAATGCCCTGGTCTCTCTTTCTTCATAAGCATTATGTCCAAAAACAAAATGTTAATGCTTTTTTTTTCATAAGTTCACATTTTGGTGTTTACTTCCCTCACTGCACTGATGTCTTTGTGTTAAACACCAGCTAGTGTCATTTTCACTCAGTTTGTATCTTTAACTGTATTGCAACAGTGATTTAACAGGAACAGCAAATGAACACTCTCCTTGGCTCTCACCGTAAGAAGCTCCGCTTTGCCCCTCAGTAAGATGGCTGCCTTACTAGCGGCCATTTAGTTTCAGGGAAGCCATTTTTTTCAGGGTGGCCATTTTGATTTAGTTTCATGGCGGCCATTTTTTTTCAGTTTTAGGACGGGATCCATTTTCCAGGTTCATGGCATCGAAGTTCCCGTGTCGACACTTTGAAGCGCAATTGAAATTGTCCCATTTCCCCTGCGTCATGTTCGTTCCCCATAGCCCTTATCGGGACTATGTAGTCGTTGCAGTAATGTAGAAAGGTGTGTATGGCTATATATTATATATTCAAGTTGTTGTTATTGTTGTAAAACAAGGAATTCTACAGATGGGCTGAATGGCCTGTTTCTGTGCTGCGCTGTATTCTATGTTATATATATATTATTCTATATACAAGCTGTTGTTGTAATATATACGTACAAGTTGTTGTTGTCTATCAAGATTGTCTCCAACTCCTATACTCTTTAGACTCATCTTCTTCATAAACTGGACTTTGCTTCTGTGTAAATGAATGTTGCTGAGAGTTTGTCCATGTAACTGAGTGAGGGATCTTGCTGTGTACTTCTTTAAAGTTCTTTGCTTTGGCTCTTTTAAATGTCATGAACTCGTTTTAACTCTTTTGCTAATTGGAAAAAGCCACAAACTGAAAGTTGACCACAAACCACAGGCTTTTTGTCCACTGCTAATTAAACCTAGAGAAAAGAGCAGAGGTTCGTTCACCTTTGCAAACTGCAACAAAAAGGGGTGAAGTAGAATAAATGCCCAGGCTTTTTGTCCCCTGCTCTAGGAAAAAAAAGAGGAAACGAACGGAGCGGCAGTTTCAACTCTGCAACAAACACTGACCAGGACAGACAGACAGAAGCACACCGGTACCTTTCAGGGGGAGGGAGGGAGGGAGTTGCAAAGTGGGAGAAAACCCTGCAAACTTCTGTTAGAGAAGGAACGTGTGCTCTTCAGTCTGTCCTGAGTGTCTTTCTGTCTCTCTCGCTCTCTCTCTCTCTCGCAACTTTCCCCTCTTCTTTTTGCATTCTTTGTTTTGTAACTGGGGATTGTGTTTATCGATGGTGACTGCTGAGAGATTGGGCCCGATTTTACCAGGGGTGCGGGTTCCCGGCGGGTAGGCCTGCGGGCACGTACCAAACGCGCCCGATGAAATTAGTGGGTTGCCCGCGCGATCGCAGCAGGCAATCCACTAATTGGATCCACTTTCCTGCTCCTCCGGGTTCCGCGCTGTTGACCTGCGCGTCGGACGGGATGCGCATGCGCAGTAAGTTCTGTTAGCTGGAGGCGCTCTATTTAAAGGGGCAGTCCTCCACTGACAGATGCTGCCACAAATAGCAAAAATTACAGCATGGAGCAGCCCAGGGGGAAGGCTGCTCCCAGTTTAATGATGCCTCACCCCAGGTATCATTAGATGGGGTGAGGAGGAGGGGGAGGACAGAAATCTTCCCCCCAGTGGCCGGGAGGAAGCGGCCTGCCTCTGCCACCAAGAAGGCCTGGCACGAGGGGGCAGAGGGGGTCAGCTGCGCCACCAACATATCGCCCACCTGCGTACAGTGCAGGTGGCGCACCAATGACCTCAGTAGGTCAGCCACAGTGAGAAAACGTAGTCTTTCCCCTACACTCCGCCTGCCACATCACTGCCCCCACCCCGCATCTCCTTCGTCACTGCAAACACTACTCTGTCACATCACCCCTCATACCCACTCAAACATCATCCTCATCTTACCTGCACCTACTCACCTCGCGAGTACTCACCCCGCCACTACCACGCAACCCAATCCTCATACAATCTCATGGCTCTATCCCATACTCACCCTCTCGTGCATCTCTTTCACAGTCAGCCTCAATCAACCTGCTACCACCTGTGCTGCAGCCACAGGGCATGCATCACATATGTGCAGTAGGCAGCGGAAGGCAAACGTGTCGTGAGCATGAAGGGGATGCACAAGGGTGTTTGAGGGATTGTCATGGTTCTTACTTCTATTGAATAAAAGAACAACTCACATCACACATTATATTGGCACCACTACTGCCATGTCTTCGTGAATCCTGTCCGGTTTGTGCAATAATGCCCGCTCCTGGGTATCCCTATGAGGACCCACCACTGATGCCACCCAGTGTGTCACTGCAGAGTGGGTGTAGGTGTATTTGCAGGGTTCTTCTGCGCAGACGACTGAGAGACATCGGGGATGTCCCCGGTTGCAGCCTGGAAGGCTGTGGAGCAGAAGTTCGGGAGGGCAGTGGTGACTTTGACAGCGACAGGTAGGAAGATGGTGCACGGGCCAGCCAGGAGCAGCTCGGCATGAAAGAGGCTGCAGATGTCCACGGCTACATGTCGAGTGACTCTCAGCCTCCGTGTGCACTGCTGCTCAGAGAGGTACAGGAGGCTGAGCCTCGGTCTGTGGAACGTGGGGCGAGGTTAGTGCTCTCTGCGATGCATCTCTCTCTGCGGTATCTCTCCCTCCTGCTGTGCAGGTGGATGTGTCACAGCACTCTGTTGTGGAGCTCCACGTGTCAGAGGTTGACGGCGTGGATGGCGAGGCTGGTGAGGCTGGTGATGCCGTTCGCCCTCCGAGGAGGGCATGACTGCAGCTACGGCGGCCCCCATCCGCAAGCTGTACATCTGAGGGGGTCCGCAATGTAGGTACATGTCTCCGGACCCCGGCGTAAGTGTGCAGGTTGGTGACTTCGACCATCAGGAGGAGGGTGGTGGAGGCCAAACTTTGTCCCAAGTGACAGAGCGGCCTCCTGCAATGGCTGAGGGTCTCCCACCACCCCACCTGTCAAATGGACCTTTGCAGCTGCCACAGGCTAACGGCTGCAACACGTCCATTTCAACTGGGACTGTTTCCCCCAGTGTGTGAAACAGTCCCATATTTATCCAAAATCACACACAGTCCCTTAATCAGGTCAGTTAATGACCTGAACAACCAAAGTAAATACACTCAAGTGGCATCCCGCTGGCTTTAATTGCCTGCGGGATTCCCACCAGCGGGGGCTGCGCGCGCACGCCGGCGCGTCAGCCGGGAACCCGGAAGTGGGCGGGTTGGGGGCGGGCTCCGGTCCAGTTCCGGGATTCTCCGATTTTCGGAGCCCTCCGGCCAGGAACGCACCCGGTAGCGGGTGCTAAAATGACGCCCATCGTGTGGCAAAAGAGCTTCTCAATCCCCGCCAGCTCTTGAACACCGAGACGACCGTCAGAAGCAGCATTCACCGCCAAGGCCGGTATCGCGCTCCTTTGCCGGACCGCGAAAATCCAATGCTGAAAATACAAAGCAGGACGGTCAGTATCTGAAAAACCGTTAAACTTTCAGTGTTCAGACTTTGGTGAGAACTATAAACATGACTTTGTGTAGATATAAACTGGTTGTGTTTTATGAGTGCGTTCTCGTTTTATAAATTGTGGGTGTGTATATATGAGCGTGATGTTCATATATGAACTGTGGGTGTCTATATATGAGTGTGATGTTTATATATGAACTGTGGCAGTGTATATATGAGTGCGATATTTATATATGAACTGTGGCTGTGTATACATGAGTGCGGTATTTATATATGAATTGCGGAATGAACGTGAGGGGCAATTCCTCTCGGCGTTATATTTTCTTCGATGACGTTGACAGAAAGTCTAATTTGCTTTGGACGGTTATAGCTCAGTATCCATTGCGTTAACATGAAGCTTTGTTTCGATTCCCGCTTTTATTTATATTGAACTTTTATGCCCGCCACTGAACAATTGGGGATGGAATAGAGAGACATCAAGAATGGGAAATATTTCTATCGTCTTCATTTCGCTTTGATTTTCAATTTCCTCCTGCCTTTTTCTCTGGATTTTGCCTCTCTCGGTGCCGGGTGACCATTTGCTTTGAAGTATTTGATTGCTGAATTGATGCCTTTTCCACATTTCGGGGCTGCCTGACACGGTCTGCCTGTCTGTTGCTGCTTGTGACCATTAGTGGGAACAGGGCGTGAGTTAAACGTTTATCAGCAAACCGGAGAAAGACAAATAAAAAGAAAAATCTGTTTCTCCGCTCCAATGGATGTTGTTCAAAAAAACGGCCCGTGACTTTGTGCGTCGATTTGTTTTTTATGCTTGGATTTTAAAAGTTCAAAAAACCTGGATCAAATAAAGTAAACTGTTGATAGCCCGCACGGAGATAAAGCCGCGACTTTGGTGTTACAACCAGGTGAGCTAACTGGCCGTAGTAAAATTCCACCGATCATTCGGTTTATTGTTTAGTACTGTAAGCTAGTTGATAGCGGTGTCTGTATATAGGCCCCTAAATCGCTCTGCTCCTCGACAGTTCCTTGCTTCTCACCATTTACAAAATACTCTGATCTATCTTTCTTTGGTCCAAAGAGGATGAACTCACACTTCCCCACATTGAACTCTGCCGCAGTTTTGCCCACTCACTTAATCTATCAATTCACCCTTCAACTTCCTGCTTCCATCCACATTACTTATTGCGCCACCAGATGGCTGCGTGTTCCGGAAAGAATGTTTTCTTTTCCTTTTCTAAATAAACAGAATCTTGCTTTAAAGTCTGTCTCCCTTGGTCCCAAATTTCAAGGGGGCGCCTCATTCTTTCCTCGACTTTTGAGCTGCATTTGGTTCTTTTGCATAGTTGGAAAATAAGTCCTCAAATCGCAACACGTAAATCTCAAAAATCTTGAAAAGAAGTTCAGGACTTTGGAGGCACTTCAATGACTTGCACTTTCTTTGAATGAGTTTTGTTTGCCATTACATTCGACCGTGAAATCGCACTCTGCTTTCATCTCAATGCATATGCCTGCGTGTAAGTGACAAGGTTGAGGTAAGTATGGGTCTTTTTCAATTTTTGAAATCTCTCCAAGCGCCAGAGAAAAGAATCTTAGAGACGAACTGTCCCTGTTAGCGATGAATTGGAGGAAATATGACTCCAAGCATATCTGGACATTTTTCTTCACACAAAGATTTGTTAAGATCCGGAAAGCACGACCTCAAAGAGTGGTGGAATCAGATCCCATATGAACTTTCAAAAGTCAATTTGAAACGCAACTGAAGAGGACTAATTTGCATAACTATGGGGAGAAAGCCGGGGATTCGGGCTAAATTGGACAGCTCTTTGAAAGAGCCGACACAGGCACAACGGGCGGAGTGTGCTGCAACTTTCTGTAATTCTATTATTCTATAAATCTGCAAACTTCTCTTATTTGTATGTGACATCACCAAGCAGTGTCCCTTTCTTTGTGCTTCTATACTTCTGAAGTGTGATTTAACCTTGCCAAAAGTTTCCTATCATTAATAAGGAAGGAAGATATCAGATAGATAGAAACGTGGATGTTTCACTGGCTACCATGGGGATCAGATACACTGCTAATTCCAGTTATTTGCCCATCAGGAAACAGCGACCATCTCTTCAACTGTGCTCGCTCCAAAGAAAAGGAAACATACAAAACTGATCGGTCCTTTGTTCTGGCTCGTTCTGTTGGTTTACGTTCACTCACCGAGAAAGTGACGGAGAGAGAGACTGAGAGACTGGATTGGCTTTTTCATTTTGTAATTGATTATCATTTGTACTTATTGTAAGAGACGGTTCCATCCCTAATGCTCTGTGCCTAACATTCTCATTGACACTAAGATGTGCTTTAAATAAGTAATTATACATTCCGAACAACAGCTGAACACCGAAAACTGCTCTGAAGCCAGTTTGGCTTCTCATCCTTGAGTGGGAGGTGGGTTGCTGGTTGTAAGTACAGAAGTTTTACTAGCAGCCCTCAAGAGCAGTAGCCACAAAATGTGTTTCGGATATATTCTATGAGATGCCTGTCTGCAGAATGAAGCAGCACTTCTGCACTGCAATTCAGGCTCCTGAACCGATACAATACCGCTCTGTGAAATTGTGTTGCTTAAATTGACAAATTAGTATTACCATTAAAGAAACTCAGCCCAGCTGAGAATCAGAATCCATCACCACTTGTTTAGGGAGCAAACACTTTAACCAGCTAATCCACACAACCAAATCGCGTTGCTAAGTTACCATCTCCTCTCACTGATATCTGTCAGCTACCTCTCACTGTTGCCGTTTGAGGCCAATTTTTACTCGTCCATCTCTCTTGCCTATTTCTGCGTGTTTCCCGATGCTGTCTGCGTCTCTCGCCGTGTTTATCTTTGTGTGTCCATCTGTGAGTTGATTCTGAATTAATACGAATACTTGTTTGTTTTTACATGAAATAAATGAGGGGATCAGACGATTCTCCCTCTGATATTGGGAAACTAATGAGCCAAATTTTATGGCAAGATATCGTTTATTGTGATGGAGAACAGAAAATATGCCATCTTGAATAATTTAGGTTCAGTTATGTGCCAAAAGAAACTCTGACCACAAAATATTTCGAACCTAAAGCCTTTTAAGTTGCTGTCAGACATGCTACTATTGCACTGGGCTGCCGACCTTCATGCATATACGGGCTGTTCAGACACTTCGTGTGACACAGGAGCTTTCCAATCCTTGCCAGCTCCTCGAGACCGATACATCCCGCAGAAGCACCATTCCCCGTCAAGCCCGACAAACGGGCGGTGACAGCGGAAAGAAGCAAATCTAATGCTGAAAATAAAATGCAATACGGACAATATGTGTAAAACAGTTAATAGTCCACTGTGCCGACTTTTGTGAGAACTGTAAACAGGAGCTTGGGTCGATATAAACTGGGTATGTATGAGTGCGACGTTTATATCTAACTGCCTCAATTTCGTAATTTTCAATTCACTCCAGCCTCAACAGCTTTTCTTGGGAGACAGTTCCAGAATTCCACCGCACTTTGTGTGAAGAAATGTTTCTTGACATAACCCCTGAACGGCCTAGCACTAATTTTAAGATTATGTACCCTTGTTTTGGTCTCGCCACCAGAGGAAATATTGTTTAAATTCGTTCATGGGATGTGGGCGTCGCTGGCAAGGACAGCATTTATTGCCCATCACTAATTGCCCTTGAGAAGGTGGTGATGAGCCGCCATCTTGAACTGTTGCAGTCTGTGTGGTGAAGGTTCTCCCACAGTGCTGTTAGGAAGGGAGTTCCAGGATTTTGACCCAGCGACGATGAAAGAACAGCGATATATTTCCAAGTCGGGATGGTGTGTGACTTGGAGGAGAACGTGCAGCTGGTGTTGTTCCCATGTGCCTGCTGCCCTTTTGTCCTTCTAGGTGGTAGAGGTCGCGGGTTTGGGAGGTGCTGCCGAAGAAGTCTTGGAGAGTTGCTGCAGTGCATCCTGTGGATTGTACACACTGCAAACATGGTGCGCTGGTGGTAGAGGGACTGAATGTTTAGGATGGTGGATGGCGTGCCATTCAAGCCCGCTGCTTTGTCCTGAATGGTGTCGAGCTTCTTGAGTGTTGTTGAAGCTGCACTCAACCAGGCAAGTGGAGAGTATTCCATCACACTCCTGGCTTGTGCCTTTTAGATAGTGGAAAGGCTTTGGGGAGTCAGGAGGTGAGTCACTCACCGCAGAATACCCGCCTCTGACCTGATCTTGTAGCCACAGTATTATGTGGCTGGTCTAGTTAAGTTTCTGATCAATGGTAACCCCCAGGAAGTTGATGGTGGAGGATTCGGCGATGGTAATGCCGTTGAATGTCAAGGGGAGGTGGTTAGATTCTCTCTTTTTGCAGATGGTCATTGCCTGGCACTTGTCTGGCGCGAATGTTACTTGCCACTTATCAGCTCAAACCCGGAAGTTGTCCAGATCTTGCTGCATGCGGGCGCGGACTGCAAATTGTTCCTCTCTCCATGTACCCGATCAAACCCTGCAATCATCTTAAACAGCTCCATTAGATCACCCCTTAATGTTCGATATTTAAGTTAATAAAAGTTTAGTACATGCTGCCTGTCCTCACAATTTAACCCTTTTAGCTCCGGTACCATTCCGATGAGACTTCCGCTTCACCACTTCAAAGGTCAATATGTCCTTCCTGAGATGTGGTGTCCAGAGCTGAACGCAATACTACAGATTCAGTCTAAGCAGAGCTTTATTTAACAGTTACGTGACTTAAACCCCCTTGTATTCCAGCCCTGTTGAGATAAAGTCTTTCATTCCATTAGCCTTTTTAATTATGTTTTATAGCTGCCCACTAGGTTTTAATGGTTTCTGGACATTTACCTCTAAATTGACCTGCTGCTACACATTTCCTAGCGTTTCACCATTTCGAAAATACTCTGACTTTTCTTGCTTAGTTCCAAAGTGGATGAGCTCGGACTTCACCAAGTTGAACTCCATCTGCTACAGTTTGCTCCAGGCAATTATCAATCAATGCCCTTTTGCACATTTCTGCTCCTATCCACACTATTTGCTCTGCCACCTAACTTGGTGTTGTCAGCAAACTTGGATGTACATCCCCCATTCCTTTATCTAACTCTTGTATAAATATAGTGAAACACTGCGGCTCCAATACAAATCCCTGGCGACATTACTCGTCACATTCTGCCAGTATCCATACTCTCTGTCTCCTACCTTCCAACCAATTCCGACTCCATGTCAATAGGTTGCCCCCTCATTTGCGTTAATAGTCTCTAATGTGGAACTTTATCGAATGACTCCTGGAATTCCATATAAATAACATCAATAAATATTCCCTTATCTACGACGTTAGTTCCATCCCCCCAAAAATGAACTAGGTTCGTTAGACATAACTTAGCCTTTAAAAAGCCATTCTGCCTCTCTCAAATCAGCTTATATTTATCCAAGTGCTCACTCAATCTGTCTCTAATAATTGATCTTAGTAACTTCCCCACAACAGATGGTAGACTAATAGGCCTATAATTTCCTAATTTATCTTTCCCGAGCTTCTTAAATAACGACGTGACATTCGCAATTTTCCAATGTAAGGGGACATTTCCTGAATGAAGAGAGATGTAGAAGATCATGACTGAAGGATCTACAATTACCTCACCTATTTCTTTTAACACCCTGGGTTGGAAACAATCAGGTCCTGGAGATTTGTCTGTGTTTAGTCTCATTATTTTCTCCATTATCATTTTTTTAACTCAATATTCATTGGCAGCAGGCAGCTGAAACGAGCACGATATGCGCGCTGACTGGGAATGCTAATTCCCATGGTTGTATCATCCCTGTGGGGGCTGGATGTAACGGTAGCGCGTCCAAATCTGAAGTCTGCGTGTAGAAATCACGTCGGGTCACGGTTGCTTTTATGCCAGGTGTGTGTCTGGATAAGACGAATCATCTCACAATAAACACAGTTGCTTTATCGTCGCTAAAACTTTAGCGGAAGAGTTTCGGGGAATGATGTATATGATCCTCTCATTTAAGCATTTTTACAAAGTTCGATAAAACTCTTCGTGAATGATTTACAGGAAAATCTTCAAAACATTTCTCAAAGTCTCCCGCTCACTCACAAAGAAGCACAAAGTCAAGAATCCATTCCTTCAGAAACAACCCATAGATGGAAAATCAAAGACAAACACAACCAGAGAGATCTGCAATGTCCGCAGCTCAAGGAGATTTTGAGAGTGTGATTTCGTTCCGTGGTTTAAATAACGCCCAGCGGGGTCTTACTTTAATTTATGATGTTTGATTAATTTGTGTGTTTAAGCAACGAAATAGCACAGGGCCCTTTGTGTTTTGTTTAGAAGCCAGCAAGGAAAGCATTTCAGAAAGGCTGTTGGAAAGTGCCACTTTATTTCATAGACAGCCCTCTAATAGAATGTTTCTGTAACACGGTAATGTAAGTACACATTTTTATTTATGTTAATTTAAGATGGATTTCGGGAAAGTGGCCGAAGCTGAGAAACTCTCCAAGTGGGGCGCAGAAGGACGGGGAACTTATTCGCTTGCTGATTCCCCACAACCTCACTGCTCTGTATCACCCGAAGCACCTTGCAACTACAGCTAACCACAACCACCGGACTGCAGCATTTGACAGCTCAACCCCCTATTTAAATTGGAGATTACAAAGCTTGATGTTTAAACACTTTCCTTCATTTATAGTTAGCTAACAAGAGGGAATAAAGGACCAAATTATAATGCAACATCATAGTCATCCCTCCGCCAGCAATCTGTGCTGATACATTATCCAAATATCAGGCCTCATGCAAAACGGATGCATAAACTCTTCCGCTGCGCTCGCGTGGGCACCTGCTGCCTCCATATATTATTGTCCTAACAGCTCATTTAGTGTATGAGTGGAACAGCGCATTGTTTTAGGGGTACAATTGTCTCTTCGGGGTTGTTAGTGCAAATATACAAAAGATCACGTGTTCAAATCCTAGACGAGCCCTCGGAATTTCCCGATCCTGTATTGTTATATAAATACCGCGCGTTGATTGCTTGCGCCACTACAGCCGCGCACAGTCCATCCACTTTGATCACCTGTCCCATTCTACCGGAAATAACCTTAAGGTGAGAGGCACCTACCTGCAAAAACGTCTCCCGTCCCCTGATAAAACCAATATCTGCACTTTCACTTTCAGCTTCTTTCATATCCTCTGCTTCATTTCACTCCACACCGGTCTTGCTGAAATGACAGACAGGTGGTGCAGTTCTAGAGCTAAGTCTGAATAACAATCTCTTCCAGCAATATAACTGGACAATTTGAGAAATTTGCTTTTAATTGCCACCCCTCCCTAAGCTTCACGTGGCCCATCACCGACTCTTCTCTTCCCTTCCTCGACTTCTCTCTTTTACTGGGGACAGACTGTCCACCAATGTCCACTGCAAGCCCACCGACTCCCACAGATACCTTGATTATCTTCACCTTCCACCCGACCAGCCTCCACATTGAATCGATCATCATCTGCCATTTCCGCCACATCCAGCGCCATGCCGCCACCAAACACATCTTCCCCTCCCACCCTACAGCATTCCGATGGGACCGTTCCCTTCTCGACACCTTTGTCCATTCTTCCATCACTCCAAACTTCTGCTCCACTTCCCTATGCTCCACTGATGGAAGCTAAGGAGATGCAACACCTGCCCTTTCACCGCCTCCCTTCCCACCGTCCAGGGCCCCAAACACTCCTTCTTGGTGAAAGAGCCATTTGGTGATTAAGTGAGATTAAATGAATGGGTATATCTATGTCAGATGGATATAAATGTCTGCAAGTATGAGGTAATCCGCTTTTGTCCTAAGAAAGATAAATCGGTGAGAAATTAGGAACTATAGAGGAGCAAAAAGACTTTGGAATCCAAGTACACAAATCATTTAAGCTGGTAGACAAATAAAAGCAATCCAAAGGCTAATGGAACGTTGGCTTTCATCTAAAGGGGGCGGGACTACAAAGGGGAGGAACTTATGCTTCAGTTGTATAGAACCTTGATCAGACCCCATCTGGAGAATTGCGTTCAGCTTTGGGCACCAGACCTCAGAAAGGATATGTTGGAGAGGGTGCAAATCAAATTCACCACAATGATAGCTGGGCTAAAAGGGTTAAATCATGACGTCAGGAGGCATACTATAGAGTGTCGTATACAGCTTACTATACTGCATGCAATGCTTATGATGCGATCCACTCTACGTTGGGGAGACCAAACGCAGATTGGGTGATCACTTCGCTGAAAGCCTCCATTCAGGCTGCAAGCGTAATGTTGAGTTTCCGGTCGCTTACATTCTCCATGCCACTCATCTTCTGAGCTTTCTGTTCTTGGATCCAACACTATCCCAGTGAACGTCGTTGTAAGCTCGAAAAATAGCACCTCAACTGTCGACTACGCACTTTACAGCCTTAACATTGAGTATAACAAATTTAGATCTCAACCACCGCTCCCATTTTCTCGGGCAGCCTCAGGAAAAATATATTGGCCTTGGTGCAGCCCAGATTACCCAAAATGCTACCGGGGCTAAAAGGGTTAAATTACAAGGTCAGGTTGCATAGACTAGGCTTCTAGCTGAATTAGTATGGAAGAATAAGGGGTAATCTAATTGAGGTGTTTAAAATATTAGAATACAGAGAAACTATTTCCTGTGGTGGGGAAATCAAGAACGAGGGGACATAATCTCAAAATTAGAGCTAGGCCATTTGGGAGGGAAATCAGGGAACACTTTTTCAAACAAATGGAGGATGGCTGCATCTGATGTCTTACTGGGAGTGAAGGATTTGTGGGCTGGTACTTGGGCTGGCACTTGATCCTCTCTGGGTACACGGGCGACGGGTTGGTCCGCACCCCTCGGGTCTACCTGCCTTTCTTCTGCCACAGTCCCGGGCCACAGCCACGCACTCCACTTTGCCAGATTTTCCATGTTTCTCTCCCCGCCTGCTATTCTGCTGTGACCATTTACACCTCCTCTGAGCCAACCGTTTGTTTGTATACTTGTCCCATTATCACCTGTTTCCGTGCACCAACATATCTTTTGGCATTTAGGTTCTCCTACCCTCTACCGTACCACAGATGTTTCGCTTTGTTCTTTCCCTGCCCCTTTTCCGTGTCTCCGTACATGTTTAAGCCATAGAACTGAAAGTTAACTCCATTTCTCTCTCCACAGATGCTGCCTGAACTCTGAGTGTTTCCAACATTTTCTGTTGTTTTCACTGCCAGAGCAGTACCGTAAAAACATGTTCCGGGCACATTGTATGAGAGGCCCGTCTGTACAATGAAGGAGCACTTCCACACTTCAATCCTGAAATTCTTTCCTTGCTGCCTCCTGATCCTCCAAATACCGCCCTGTGTTATTTTGTTGCTTACATTTGCAATGATGTAAATATCATAAAGGAAACTAAGGCACAAAATGTCCCCATTGGGAGTCCAACCCAAGATTTCCTTGTTTACTGGTATTCGAGTCAGTTTTCTGGAACAATGAGTTCTTGAAGCAACGAGAGAACAGGCCATATTTGATGTAGTGACGAGTAATCAGCCTGAATTAGTCAACAATCTAAATGTGAGGGATCACCTCGCTAACATTGACCATAATATAATTGAATTCGATATTTGGTTTGGGAGGGAGAAGGGTGAATCACGAACTAAGGTTTTAAATATATGTAAAGCGGACTTTCGAGGGACGAGGCAAAAATTGACCACAGTAGACTGGGCAAAAACTATTAACAGGTCAAATTACAGATCAACAGGCGGAGTTGTTCACAGAAGTATTTGGTAGGCGGAGTTGTTCACAGAAGTATCTCCGCTCTTCCAATGTTTAAGTTCCCCTGGCTCAAATAGTGGGTGTATTTTAACCTTAACAACAAGTTCAAACTGCAAGCTTCAAGTTACCTGGGCCATTGTCCTTCCCCCCACCATGCCTGCTCTTTATTTTCATTTGTGAGCACTGGATCTTTGCTCAAATTTGTCTTCCAAATTCCTTAACTTCTCTGCCGTCAAGATTACGCTACACCACTGGACTACACTGAACTCCAGTGTAAGACTCAGCTGATGTGACTCCGATCTGCTGTTCGATTGCTCAAGTTTTAAGGTAGCTTTTTCAAGTCTACAGCCTCTGCCCACCTCTGCTGTTATACGCTGAATAATGGCTGTCCTACTGGTCCTACTGGTTCTTCATCTTTATTTTGCTACAGTGTGGTTCTTGGCCAGAAATTCACACTGCTGGGCCGTAATCCATTTCTCCACCGATTCTAGGTCTTATAGTGACCTCCAACTTCGCCACTGTTTTCCTGCCCCGTAATCGAGTCTCTACACCTCCTGTCTCTTCGTTCCCACGGAAATTCCTCCAGCAGTACGTCTTCCGATACTCTACACTAAAATAGCTTCTGAACTCACTCGCCCTCCGCACCTGTCTCCGTACCTTCTCATCAGTTCGTCGATGCTCCAACTGATGCCACCCTATCTAGGTTAAATTTATGCCACCACATGACCTCTGACTTTTACCTTGGACTCCCTCCTACTGCCTCAGTTCTATTCCCTGTTTATTACCTGGACATATCTATCCCAATCTTGCTTTGTTATCACCCGTATGTAAATTGAGTTTCCCCGTGTTCATTCGCATGCGTGTTTTGGATGACTCTCCAGACCAGAATCCATCGCTTCTTTTTCCCCCATTTTTTCATTTTTCTTCAACCTTCCTAGGCCCATCTCTCCTGTCGCCATGCCTCCTTTCCTTTCTCCCCTCTCAGGTACTCTGTCCCCCAAATCTCTACGCCAACCCTTCAGCACTCTTCGATGTTCCTACTCTCCTGCCGCCGTCCCAGGCTTGACTTCCTCTTAGATGCGCCTACAGCTTCCCTCTGTGCCTCTCTTGGCATCATCCGAAGGGCCCATCGAGGCACTCGTCGCTGCCTACTTACAATCAACCCCAACTGCCCCTCCTAATCTCTCACCGACTTTCCCGCTCAGCGCGTTGCTGGGGGCTAATCTTGCCAAACTCCTTCCTGCCCCACTCACTCCTCCCATCTCATTCTCCTATGGATTCTGCCAGCGGATCAGATATCACCGCCCCTGTCTGCATCTCCCTCCAAAATGCCCGTTCACTTGTGAACAAGGCTCTTGCCATCCTTCAGCTTATTGTGGATGATTCCATTGATATCATGGCCTTGATGGAAACCTGGCTGACAGGTGATGAATCATTCCGCCTGAATGAAACCTCCCCGCCTGGCTATATCTTTCACCATGATGGCGGTGTGGCCCTTATTACCAAATCACACTTAGGTCTGCACCCCTGCTCCTCCTTCTCCTCTCATCTTGTTCTACCCCTCTTGCCTCTCCTGTAAAATCCTCGTTCGCTACCGCCCGCACAAGTACCAGGCCAGGTTTCTACCCGAGATATGTTCACTGCTTTCCTCCCTCAGCCTCTGCACCGAGCGAATTCTTATCCTTGCTGATTGCAATCTCCATCTCAACTCATTATGTTCTCTGCCGTCTGAATTCACTGCCCTCTTATCCTCCCTTGGTCTATCCACCCCTCCCCCATATAAACTCCCCTACCCATATTCACGGCCACCGCCTCGACTTTGTCATATCACGTGGCCTCTCTACCCCCATTGTGTCAATCACGAATAAGGCTCTATCTCTGATCATTTTATTGCATCCCTCTCACCCACATGCCCCTTCCCACTCCCAACCCCACTTCCGTCTGTGTCTGCCCCTGGAAAAAAACTCACCTCTAGTCACTTACAATTGTATTTTCAAATTCCCAATTGTCTAGCATTTGGGCCTCCATGCACGAAATTTCTGCTCAATCACATCCTCACCTCCACCTTTGGTGCCCTTGTCACCAGTAAAACCATTACTCTCTCTCACCCTGGTCGTTCCTCCTGGTATCGCTCTCATCTCCACTCCCTTAAGTCCAAGGGACGCACACTTGAACATTTATGGCGAACAAATGGTTTCGCCATTTCTCGCCAGATTTGGTTGGATCACATAAAGGGCTATCGGTCCTCTCTCAAAACTGCTCAATATTGCAGGATTATCCTGGAATGCAATCATAAACCCGACTTCTCTTCTACGCTACAAACCGTCTAATTAAGCCCCTCACCCCTGCCCTCTCCGCCTTCACCTCCAAAAAAGTTCGAGGTTCTCATGGACTTCTTTGTCACTAAGATTCAGAGCATGCGTTTAGCTGCCTCTGCCGCTTCACTCCCTGCCCCGATGTCCCCCAGCGGTCCATATTGGGACTACTGCTCTTTTTGATTTATATTAATGAACTGGACTTGTGCATACGGGGCATAATTTCACCGTTTGCAGCTGACCATAAACATGGAAATTTACTAAACAGTGAGGAGGATAGTAGCAAACTTCAGGAGGATATAGACCGACTGGTGAAGTGGGCAGATGAGATTTAATGCAAAGAGGTGTGAATTGATGCATTTTGATAGAAAGAATGAGGAGAGGAAATTTTAAATAAAAGGTACACTTTTAATGGTGGTGCAGGAGCAGAGAGTTCTGGTGACTCACACGCACAAATCTTTTTCACGTGGCAGGCTTTACCTAGTGGGGTGCCGCAAGTATCGGAGCTTGGGCCTAAGCTATTTACAATCTACATTAATGAATTAGATGAAGGGACGGATTGTAATTTATCCAAGTTTGCTGACGATACAAAGCTAGGTGGGAAAGTACGCTGTGAGGAGGACACAAAATGTCTGCAAATGGAAATAGACAGGTTAACTGAGTGGGCAAGAAACATAGAAACATAGAAACTTCGAAAATAGGAGCAGCAGTAAGGCCATTCGGCCCTCAGAGCCTGCTCCGCTGTTCAGTATGATCATGGCTGATACTCTAATTCACTACCATATTCCCGTTCTCTCCCATACCCCTTGATACCTTCGGTGTCTAGAAATCTATCTAGCTGCTTCTTAAATATATTCAGTGACTTGTCCTCCACAGACTTCTGTGGTGGAGAATTCCCCAGTTTCACCACCCTCTGAGAGAAGAAATTTCTCCTCATCTAAGCCCTAAATGTCCAACACCTATCCTCCTGGGACTGTGACCCCTCGTTCTGGATCCCCCCAGTCAGGGAGAACATCCTCCCTGCATCCAGTCTGTCTAGCCCTGTCAGAATTTTATATGTTACAATGAGATCCCCTCTCATTCTTCTAAACTCGAGTGAATACAGGTTGAGACGACCCATCAAACCAATGTGTCAGATGGAGTACATTGAAGGGGAATGTGAGGTTATGTTAGAAAGAATAGAAAAACAGAATATATTTTAAATGATGAAAAAGGATTAAATATTGTTGTTCAGAAAGATTTGTGTGTCCTCGTACAAGAAACGCAAAAAGTTAGCCTGCAGGTACAGCAAGCAATTAGGAATGAAAAATGCATGTTGGTCTTTACTGCAAGGGGGTTGGACTACAAAAGCAAGGAAGTCTTACTTCAATTCTACAGGGCTTTGTACAGTACTATGTACAGTTTTGGTCTCCGTATCTAAGGAAGGATATACTTGCCTTGGGGGCGGTGCAACGAATATTCACTACTCCTGCTCCTGTTTATTATGTTCTTGTATGTGCAAATGGCAGGACGAATTGGTAAAACTGTTAAAAAAGGATACGGGATATTTCGGTGTATAAATAGAAGCTTAGAGTACAAAACCAAATAAAGTATGGGAAACCTTTCTAAATCACTGGTTAGGCCTCAGCTGAACTATTTTGTACAATTCTGGGCACCACACTTTAGGAAGGATATCAAGGCCTTGGAGGGTGCAGAGAAGATTTAACAGATTGATACCAGGGATTAGGATTAGTGGCGAGAGTAGAGAAACTAGGATTGTTCTCCTTAAAGCAGAGTAGGTTAACAGGAGATTTAATGGAGGTGTTCCAATCCATAGAAGGGTTATGATGGAGTAAATAAGAGGAACCCATTTCCATTGGCGTAAAGGTCGGTAAGCAGAGGACACAGATTTAAGATAATTGGCAAAAGAGCCAGGGGAGGGATGAGGAGAAATGTTTTTTTTTACACAGCGAGTTTCTGTGATCTAGAATACACTGTCTGAAAGAGTGGTGGAAGCAGATTCAATAGTAAGTTTCAAAAGTTAGTAGGACATATACTTGAAAAGGAAAAGAAAATGCAGGGCCTTGGGGAAAGAGCAAGAGGGTGGGAATAATTGGATAGCTCTTTCAAAGAGCCAACATGATTCGCCGAATGGCCTCCTTCTGTGCTCTAAGATTCTACGATCAGGTAGATTTCCTTTCTTGGTGTCAAGCAAAATCGGGTAATGGTTTGTTTTATGTTCAGAGGAGAAGATACGAGATCCTCACCAGCTCCCACCCTGCAATCACAGGTTGTCCGATGCAGCACAGATCTTCCTGACTGCTGGATAGAGGTGTGAACCAAAATCCAGTGATAGCTCATTGTTAATCATATACATGTGATTTGTACCAGTTGATGTTAATCGATTTCAGGTGCATGTAGCAAATGAGAACTCTTAGGGTCATTTATAAGGGAGTAAGCTTGGGAAGAGGATGCTTTTAGTTAAGAGTTGCATGTTGTGTGAAGTGCACTTCAGTACATAGAACCTTTTGAAAGACAGAAGATTTGGTTTCAGTATTTAATTCTTCACCGCCTGGCTATTCAAATATAACACTCTTTTCCTCAGTTCGGTCTAATTCTGAAACGAACCCCAGATGTTATTGGTTTGCTGGGAGCTATCCTGAGCCTGGGAGGGAAGAGTGGGAGCACGGTTCGTTCGATAGCAGACTGAAAGAATGGAGAGAACTTTTTCTTGTTTTTGATACACTCATAGCGAGACTTCTGCAGGTTCAAGGGTCTGCACTCAGGCCAGCTGCGCAATGCAGTGCCAGCTGCGTTTGCAGAATTCTGATTGGCCTCAATAATGACGATTTAAGCCATTAACTTATTCAACTGTGATCTGTATCTGCCGCATATCAGTTGGCAGTTTGGCCGGATGACAGTTATGAGAGCTAGGAACTGCACTTTCAGCTTTTTTTTTGCAGAGGCCCTGGTGGTAATTTATTCGGCTTGCGGGAGACCTTCTACATCATTGTTTCAGAGCCCTCACACTGTAACTTGCCAGCCAATCAGAAATTTCCGTGATGCTGGGTAACTTGTGTCACCATAGTCACTATCCAAACAAGCCTGTTAATGGTATTCCGAGTGTCCATGAAATGTTCACTATTTCTGTAACAACTGAAAATGTTTGGTTAATATGTTTCCTCCTGATTTACCGCTGTGAATAAACTTTCAACATTTAAATAATCCTTTAATGCCCTTTATCCTATCTACCTGACAATCCGCTTTTCACTAGTAAAACACTTTTGAACAAAACAGCCTGGACTGGTCATTACCTCTCCTCCTGTTTGATTCTCAAATTGTCGTTTATATTTTAAAGGGTAAACTCCCATGGGTGCGCTTTCAGATACCTCAGTGTCACGCACACAGTTCTGAACAGAGATTCTTCAAAGATCACTATCGAATCGCTGGGTCTGTACATGTAATAATTAGCCTGAGGCCTGTTAATGAGGTTGTTCATGCAGCTCAGTCCCAGGGCTGCAGGAGAACCGTTGTTTTCTGAATAAATTCCAAAACAATTTTAAAGTATTTTGAAAAATCTCTTAAAATAGTTTCTGGTACATACTGAATCCTTGGGGAGAATGGTTGATTAAATCTGTTTGTTTAACTGAATGTGATTAATATCTCTGCTAATTTTCCCAGCAAAGGATCTCCTCTGGTATAAGTAGCGTCTCCTTTGACCGAATTGACACTTTTCAGTCAGACCCTCGTGTCCAGCGCCACAGACAGAACATGGATTATCTACTCATCTTTGAGATAGAACGTATTTACTACCCCGTTCTTGCAACCGTTGGTATTACAGGTAAGGAAATAGAACTGATTACTGTGGAAACCAATGTGTAATAGATGCTGCCCTTGTTGCTTGTCATGTACTGTAACCTATTGGTATTGACATGTTTAGAAATGTATATATATATATATATATATTATAATTAAGGATTAATATAAAAAGCGACAGAGATGGATTGTATGTTCTCAGAGAGACAGAGAGCGATAGAGAGAAATAAAGCTATGTAAAGCAAGACTAATTGGATATTTCTTTAAACCAGCAGGCACAGGCACGCTGGGCCGGATGGCCTCCTTCTGTGCATTATCATTCTATGATTCTATGATTATAGGTTTTGATATGATTGCTTTGTAATCGCATATTACATCGTATCAGTTGATTATACAGCAATTTTGTTGTATACTTAGTAAGATTTCTTGCTTGACATTATGAACTGTTTAGAACTTTAAACCCAAAAAAAAAAAGGCGGATTATTCCCCAGTACTGTGTGCTGGAGAATTCCTTATCTCGAATAGACGTTGGCATCAGATGGAATATAAACCTTTGTAGGGTTGTGAGAAATTGTACTTTTTGTCTGTGCTGAAGTGTCAATTTGTTCTTTGTATTGCCAGAAATAAAACTCCAAAGGAAAAACAAAGCATTTTTCAATCGAAATGTAATCAGCTTGGTGCAGACCATTGTCTGCTAGTTCACAAGGTTCAAGGTTCCAGATAACAGAAGTTCGCTGCTGTTGGAACCGAATTGACTACAGTCGTTACATTGATTGAAAAAAACGTTGCCATTTTCAAAGGCTGAGTATCTGCGCAATATCAATGAATGGTTCTTTGATCTGTTATAATTTACTAACTTTGCTCCAGTTTACTTGTGGAGGTAGTCCCGGGCCATCTAGGGTTGACTGACGCTCTGTCTTAGACGTGTGAGAAGTGGACAGGACGAGTGATTGGCTCGTAGCATTTTTGTTGGTAGTGCGGTGGCCAGAGGTCACCTATGCAGGAATTCATTTGGATGTCAGATGGACGGTGTACTTCAGCCTTCCAACCAGAAACTTAAATGTTCAAACTGGATCGAATGGCCAAGCAATGGGAGATTTGTCCACAAAAAATAAAATATTTTTTTGAAAATATGATTAGGCAGAAAACAAAGGACGTCTCCATTGAATGTTGATGGAGGAGACATTCAGCACGACCAGGCATTGCAGGACATTGTTTGGTTTTTGAACAGACTGGTCGAACTAAAACAGGTGCGTTTGTGTAAAATGTGAATACGCTGTATAAGGATTGAAATTTAATTGGAAAACTCTGGAAATTGTGTCAACGCAATCTGTGCATGATGAGCAATTTGGGTCCAACACTCGCCAATCCAAGAATTTCCTAATGATTGGGGAAATAAATCGTGGGCCGTCCAGTGTAAATCCCGTCAGTGTGTTTGGGATCTCAGCATCCAAAAGAGCGAATGAGACAGCATTGATTAAGGTTCAGAGAGATCCGCGGAGTGCAGAGCTGGGAAATGAGACAGCATTGATTGAGGTTCAAATGGAGCCGGATACTGCAGAACTGGGAGATGAGACAGCACTGGTTGAGGGTTAGAGAGAGCTGGAGACTGCACAGCTGGGAAATGAGACAACATTGATTGAGGCTCAGAGAGAGCCGGGGACTGCTAAATGGAGTGAAGGAAACTTAAGTCGGCGGCGGTAGAAATGGACAAAAAAGGAAAATGATACTCGGGATTTTGTAAGAAAGTTACTGGACTCAACGCTTTACTTTCGATTAATCTCTCTTTAATTTAAAAAAAACATTCCATTGCGTTTTTTTTTTCTTTCCCACTCTGAGCTGACACGCCATGGCTTGTCTAACTCTCCGAGTAATTTATTTTGTACCGAGTCTCATTCCATGTTGTGTCTCTCGGCTGTGGAGTTCGTCTCACAATCCACTGTGGTTGATAACATAAAGAAGTTCTGGCACTCTCCCCTCCCGCACCACCACTCCGGCTCTCCGCACCAGAATTCGACTTAGCTGGTTGGGTTAGCAGGTCCATTGAGCCAGTGTACTTTTACCTGCTCAGATCGGTAAAATGGTTGCGACGTCCCGAGTCGAGTGGAACTCGATAATTCAGACATTACATCTTTTAAGATTTAAGGACTGAGAGCAGAATGAACATCTCCACACAGAGCGTACATAAGAATATAAGAAATAGGAGCAGGCGTAGGCCATACGGCCCCAAAAGCCAGCTCCACAATTCAATAAGATCATGGCTGATCTTCGACCTCAACTCCACTTTCCTGCCTGATCCCCATATCACATGATTACTCTAGAGCCCAACAATCTATCGAACTCAGCCATGAATATATTGAACGATTCAGCATCCACAGCACTCTGGGGTAGAGAATTCCAAAGATCTACAACCCTGTGAGTGAAGGAAATTGTCCTCACCTCAGTCCTAAATAACTGACTACTTACCCTAAGACTATAACCCCGAGTTCTAGACTATTCAGAAGGGGAAACAGCCTCTCAGCTTTCACCCCGTCAAGCCCTCTCATAATCTCATATGTTTCAATGAGATCACTTATCATTCTTCTGAACTCGATAGAGTATAGGCCCATTATACTCAACCTCTGCTCATAGGACAAATCTCTTTTCCCAGGAATCATTCTAGTGAACTTCTTTTGCACCGCCTCTAAGGCAAGTATATCCTTCCTTAGGTATGGAGACCGAAACTTTACACAATACTCTAGATATGGTCTCACGAAAACCCTGTACAGTTGCAGCAAGACCTCCCTACTCTTGCATTCCAACACTCTTGCAATAAAGGCTTAAATGCTATTTGCCTTCCTAATTGCTTGCTGTTCCCGTATGCTAACTTTCCGTATTTCGTGTACCAGGATAACCAAGTCGCTGTGAACACCAACTTTTAAAAGTTTCTCAACATTTAAAATTATTCTGTTTTTCCATTCTTCCTACCTAAGTGAATAACCTCACATTTCCAAACATTATACGCCATCTGCCAACTTCTTGCCCACTCATTTAACCTATCTATATCCATTTGCAAACTATTTGTGGCCTCCTCACTTACGAATATACGAACATACGAATTAAGAGCAGGCGTAGGCAATTCGGCCCCTCGAGCCTGCTCTACCATTTCATAAGATCGTGGCCGATCTGATTGCAACCGCAACCCTACTTTCCCGTCTACCTACTGTAAACTTTGACTCCCTTGTTAATCAGAAATCTATGTAACTCAGCCTTAAAAATATTCAATGACCCTGCCTCCACCGCTCACTGGGGAAGGGAATTCCACAGACTCACGACCCTCTGAGACAAAACATTTCTCCTAATCTCCGTCTTAAACGGGAGACCCTTATTTTTAAACTGTGGTCCCTAGTTCTAGTCTCCCCTACAAGGGGAAACATCCTCTCAGAATCGACGCCGTCTAGACCCCTCAGGATCTTATATTTTTCAATAAGATCACCTCCCATCCTTCTAAACTCCAGTGTATACAGGCCCAACTTGTCCAACCTTTCCTCATAAGATAACCCTCTCATCCCGGGAATCAGTCGAGTGAACCTTCTTTGAACCGCCTCCAAAGCAATTATGTCCTTTGTTAAATGAGGAGACCAAAACTCCACGCAGTATACTAGACGTGGTCTCACCAATGCCCTGTACAACTGTAGCAAAACATTTCTAATTTTATATTCTATTCCCCTTGCAATAAATGTCAACATTCCATTTGCCTTCCTATTCAATTGTTGTACCTGCATACTAACTTTTTGTGATTCATGTACTGGGACACCCAGATCCCTCAGTACCTCAGAGTTCTGCAATCTCTCTCCATTTAAATAATATACCGCTATTCTATTCCTTCTGCCAAAGTGGACAAGTTCACATTTTCCCACATTATATTCCATCTGCCAATCTTTTACACACTCACTTTACCTATCTATATCGCTTTGCAGACTCCTTACCACCTCTTCACAACTTACTTTCCTACTCACCTTTGTGTCATCAGCAAATTTAGCAAATATACATTCCGTCCCTCCATCCAAATCATCGATATCGATTGTAAATAGTTGAGGCCCAAGCAATGACCACTGTGGCACTTGCCAACCTGAAAATTACAAATTTATGCCTACTCTCTGTTTCCTGTTAGCTAACCAATCCTTTATCCATATGTTACCACCTACATCATGTGTTCTTATTTTGTGTAGTAGCCTTTGATGTGGCACCTTGTCAAAGCCTTCTGGAATTCCAAGTACAGCGCATCCACAGCGTCCCCTTTATCCACGTTGCTTGTGCCTGACAGCTCACTTTCCCACCTCGCTTTGTATCGTCAGCAAACTTGGATACATTGCAGTCGGTCGCCTCTTCTAAGTTATTAATATCAATTAAATAGCTGAGGCCTCAGCTCTGATCCTTGCGGCACTCCACCAGTAACATCCTGCCCACCTGAAAATGATCCGTTATTCCTACTCTGTGTTTTCTGTCCTTTCATCAATCCTTTTTCCATGCTAATATGTTACCCCCAATCCCATAAGGCCTTATCTTGTGTAACAACCTTATCAAATCCCTTTTGAAAAGTCATATATGTTACATTCACTGGTTCCTCTTTATCTGCCCTGCCAGTTACATCTTCATTAACTATAATAGATTTGTCAAACACGATTTCCCTTTCATAAAATCATGTTCACTGTGCCTAACCATATTGTGATTTTCTAAGTGCCCTGTTACCACTCCCTTAATGATGGATTCCACCATTTTCCCGAGCGTAGTGAGGCTGGTGGAATTCACTTCCAGGGTTGAAGCTAATGATAACATTGAAGATTAAATTGGAAAGCTGGATGAAGAACAGTGAAGTGGTTATGAGAGCAGGTTTGGTAAATATGATTGGAACTATCTGTTCACGTGGAGGATAAACCGGAAGAAGGGCTGGTTGGGCCTAATGGCCTGCCTCAGTGTTGTAATTTCTGTGCGCTTTTATGTATTACCCCTTCTTCCAATATCCCGATTTATTCTTTATTTTGTTGCTCGTTACTTTATTTCCCGCCATTTGCCCATTGTGTTGCTTTGTTTCTCCTTTTGTTACAAATTTTTATCTTCATTACAAATCCCTGTACACTCACAAATCATTTTAAATTTGCCTGGTTTTATTAATCCTTTATGTAGTCTATTACTGATGAAATTTACTTTATTTTTCCTTTACCGCAATCTGCAATATTGTTACAATTATCATTGTTTTATTCCCCCCGCCCCGGCTATCTTGTAATCTCCTATCTAACTCCGTTTCTGTAAGATTTCAATCGATGCTGATGTGTTGTTTATCTCAATTACCCATTGCAATTCCCC